>NC_134589.1:37536929-37839960 GCF_037038515.1 Microtus pennsylvanicus
AGTGGGCTCGCTGTGGCTGTCCCTCAGATCACGTGAGGGATGAACCTTGTCACTTGAAGGGGAAAGGCAAGAACTTACCCGGCTCCTGGAGTCCACATTTAAGAGACACACCCCACAGGCCAGCTCCTGAGCGTTTTTAATCCCAGGCCGTAACATACAGGAGGAAAAATCCAGTGAATTTTCATCCGGCTGAGGATGACAGGAAAGACTGGGTAAGGACATAGCAGTTTCAAATGCTGTGTAGGTCAACTATAAAAGAAGTCAGCTAGTAACACAACTGCTCACTTTCCCAGATCTGCCAAGCAGCTGCTATATCCTGGCTGCTAGCAATGCCATTGGGAAGAAAACCACTCCCTATTCTTGGGGACTTCACTGTCTGCAGTGGAGCTGGGGGGTGTCAAGCAGTGCAAGGCTTTTAATGCTACAGTGCTTACTTTGGGATAAGTACTGGGTATCCAGGCACTCGACAGGGCACTTAAGAGAATGCTTCCTGGAACTCACAATCATTCTGCCTGAGTATTGATGACACTATGGAAGGTGATGGGTCAATGGGGTGATGAGCTGGAGGCAGTGGAGAGGGGAAGGATGTCTCACACACAAGCAGCACAAAGCAGACATCTAAGCAAAGTCCAGCTATGAGGAGAAATTGAGGGTGGGAGCCAAGCCAAGGTGGGCATGAGGCTAGAATACCAAGAACCAACCAGAAAGGAATAGAAGGAGGTGGGACAGCATCATGGGCACAACCCTGTCTTCTGTGGCAGTGTCAGCAAGAGACTGGGGTGGCGGTCCTCAAGGCACGGCTTCAGTAGGATGACTGCTAAGACAGCAAAGGGAGAGGGCAGGAGGGCCCACGGAAGGGCTGAGAAGGGGTGGACTCTACAGGCTGTGGGCATGTGCAGGACAGGAAGGACGAGGCTTGGGTAGCTGAGAAGATCCACTTTAGGCGCAAGGACAGAAGAGAGCATAGTTTGGTTCAGGCTGAGTTGCAGCTGCTCAGGTCAGAAGTGCAGGTGGTGGCCACAGAGCCCAGCTAAGGCTGAGAGAGACAGCAGATGGAGTAACTGTCCGCAGGCCTGTGCTAAGCAATATGCTCAGCTCTTTACAGGTATCATCCAGTTATTCTTCCCCAATCTATGAAATATGGGGAACGCTGTGAAGTGATTAAAGGCGCAGGTCTCAATTTGGAAAAAAAGCTGTCCATTTCTTAAAGATTAAATACGCATTTGCTATATGTGCCTGCAACTTTATTCCTGGATATTTATCTAAGAAAAGGCAAAATATGTCAACAAAAAAGCATTCATAGCAACTGTATCCATATTAGCCAAATCTGGCACTAACATGTGTCTGGTAATCAGAAGATGGGTAAACAAGTTGTGGGCATTAATGGACTTCTACTCAGCAGGGAGCAAAGTGACATCTCATCAACAGGACTGCATGTCAACACTGTGCTAAGCTCTGGGAAGCAGGTCTGTGGCGGCACTGGGCACCAGAACGGGGGTTGACTATGAAAGCCCTACAGTGAACTTTAGGCAGGGACAGAAACAGTCTGAATATTTTCCAGGCCTTCAGGTCCTTGTGGCCCAGGACCTTAATTACAGCACTTGGGAGGCAGAGGCAGGCAGGCCTCGGTGACTTGGAGGCCAGTCTGGTTTATACAGCAAGTTCCAGGAAAGCCAGCACTGTATGGTGAGACCCAGTCTTAAAAAACCAAAGCAAACCAAACAAACAAAACCCCTTGAAAACCAAAACAGCAGGAGAGAATGAATATCTGTTCACCTTATTAAAAATTCCCTGTCAGGGGCTGGAGAGATGGCTCAGAGGTTAAGAGCATTGCCTGCTCTTCCAAAGGTCCTGAGTTCAATTCCCAGCAACCACATGGTGGCTCACAACCATCTGTAATGGGGTCTGGTGCCCTCTTCTGGCCTGCAGACATACACACAGACAGAATATTGTATACATAATAAATAAATAAATTTTAAAAAAATCCCTGTCAAACGATTTTCACAGAATAATTTTTTTTCATTTTTGCCCATCCTTTGGATTCATGGTCAACTTTTGTTTTCATAAGTAAGTATAACAATTGCATGAATATTGGTGATTTTTAATAATTTTATTTTAGACATTTCGTAATTCATTTATATGTGAAGTGTTCTCAGCACTGACAATTACAAAATCAAAATATCAATGAACTCTGAAAAATAAAGATGTTCTTTATCCTATAAAATCAGATATTAAGCCAACATTGATTTTTTTGTTTGTTTGTTTGTTTGTTTGTTTTTGTTCTTGTTTTTTGAGACAGGGTTTCTCTGTGTAACGAACAGCTCTGGATGTCCTGGAGATCAGGCTGGCCTCACAGCGGCTAACTCAGTAACCCCGCTTCTGAAGTTCTTACTGCCCTGAGATAGCACAGGAGACAGAGCAGGCTCTAAGGGGCCTGTGCAGGGGTGAGAGTTTCATTTGAGGACAGGTAAGGATGCTGTCTTTAAAGTATGGTGCTTGCAAGATGAGCAGGGGTGGGGAGATGCTATCATCAGAACCACACTGTTCCTTCTATCTGGCAGCATTGAGGAAGAAAACACTGGGAGAAATCACCCAGGGGCAATGGAATCGAAAGACCAACTTCCAGTTGGCCACCAATCTGGAGAAAAAAGTCCTTTTTCTTTCATTAGGTTTTAAATGCCAAAATCTTGTTTCCCAGGGTTGATTTGTTTCTTTGATCCAACAGATCTGCAAGATAAAAGCTTAGCTGACCTTCACTTGGGGCCTGATATCAGAGCAACCATAAGTCACTGAAGCAGATAGCTTTTCTTGCTTCTACCACAAGAGGGTGTTCAGCCCACAGTCACCCAGAGCTTTAAAGGGTTTTTGCTATGTAACATTCAGGGTTTTTTAAAATTATTTACTTATTTAGTTTATGTGTACTGGTGTTTTGCCTGCATGTATGCCTGTGTGAGGGTGTTGATCCTCTGGGACTGGAGTTACAGACAGTTGTGAGCTGCCATGTGGGTGGTGCTGGGATCTGAACCTGGATCCTCTGGAAGAGCAGCCAGAGCTCTTAAATGCTGGGCCATCCCTCCAGCCCTGTAACATTCAGCTTAATAAAATACTAAGTTCCATTTTGGAGTTGCGACTGTGTACTCTGCTTTACTTAGCTCAGGCCTCCCCCTGTGATGCACACTACATACGGGGCACTTTGGGGTGAAAAATACAGCTGGCATTTTATTGTTTGTTTTGAGGGATCTGGGTAATATATCTAATGAAGGCTGCAAGCATACTAAGCAAGCACTCTCAAAAACATCATAAAACAAGACAAAACAGTAAACACGCTGTCTACCACTGAGCTCCAGCGCTGTTGGGTCTTTTGAACGTTAGGAATTACATAGTAGGAAGAACAAATTTTAAAATGATGATATAGATTCAAAATCTAGATTTTTTATAGTTTTAATGTTTCCACCCTGATTTCTTCCTACTACAGAAACAAACATTTCTCTAGGTCAGTGAGAGGGCGCAGCAGGTAAAAGCATTCATTTTGTGTAAGGACTGTTACAATTCTGCTGGCCTTCCCTGTCATCTGGGTACCCTGTCCCTTTAAGAGACAAGCTCCGACCACCCCCAATCGCCTTCTCCCCCCCTCCCACTGAAGCAAGCTGATTTTCTGTTTTTTCTCCTTTTCTCTTCTCCCCTCCCCTCTCTTCTCCTCATCCCTCTCATCCCCTCGACAATCCCCTTATCCTTATACCCTTCCAATACCCACTAAATAAACTCAATACCCAAGCTCTCTGCATGGCATATCTGTCTGTCTCCCACCTGCCACAGTGTCCCACCGCCAGGGTTAGCAGAGAACAGCAAAGAGACACAGCCTGGCTTGAGCATTTAAAACCTCAAAATCCACCCTCCCCAGTGACACATTAGTCCAGCAAGGTCACACCTATTTCAAGGCCATTCATCCTAATAGTGCCACTCCCTATGAACATTGGGGGCTATTTTCACAGTGTCCTAGTTGCAAACGTTACCAGCCCATATGGCCATACGGTCCCTTAAGGAGCTCATTTATTCCAAATCAAACACAGGTGCCTTTAAGAGTTCAAAGCTTCGGACCACCTCAAGCCCGCCTCTCTCTAATGACCTGTTATCTCTGAGCATCTCATCCAGGGTTGCTGGGTTTTTAGAACTGTGGTACAGCTGGACTGACGTATTCAGATGTGTTTTATGCTATTTTATGGATTTTTTGTCAGTTCTGTTACAGTTAAGGTTCATTTATGACAGCTCACACTTTAACATTTCTGTGAGATACATGCTGTTCCTCATGCAATGGGGGAATTCAAGTTAGCTTTACAGACTGAGGACCCATCTGCCCACTCTCAAGAGGAAAAGAATGTGGACAGAGAACCATCATTGCTCTGTCACAGAGCAAAAAGCAGAGCAAAACAAAACAAAAACCCCAAACAATTATAACAGAAGAATATGGCTAACTAGGAAGTGAAGACAAGTGTTCATGTACACCCTGCACGCACTCTAGCACCACGGAGGAGAGACCATGAATCTCTGTGTCCTCGTGAGTCCAGATCTGGGTACTGGGAGTGGAGGCTTGCAGACAGCATCTGAGGAGAAGGCATGACTGTAAACCCTTCTCCTTTCCCCTAACATCTTGGCCCTGCTAAGTATGTTAGAGACACCAGATATGAACGGAACAGAACATTCTAGGTAAATGATGACACAAATCGAATGCCATGGCTTCTTTGAAAAGGTCTGGACAAAAGTGATACTGGGTGTAAAACCTGCAGCCGGGCAGAGACTGGGAAGCGTACAAGGAGGCTGTCGGGAGGGTGAAACAGGCCACAGCTTGACAGGGCACAGGTGATACAGATGGGAAAGTCACAGAACTCACGGTGCGATGTTACTAAGATTTTGGCATTTTGTTGTGTGTGAACTCAAAAGTGGCCTGGAGTGACAAGGCAAGCCAACAGAAAGTCCTCTTCATGAACAATGGCAGAACCCAGGAGCCTGGGAGTTGGGGAAGATGTAGCCCAAGGAAAATGACTTCTACTGCTCCTAGTGACAGAAGCCACTTCACATAGTGAACACAGGCCAGCAACCGGGGCGGTCACTTGCCGGTTTATTCTTCACCCTAACTGGAAGGACGAATGCATAACAAGCTTGGCTCATGGCCTTGGGCTTCAGGGATATTTTCTAAGAGCTCAGGGAAAGGGAAGACGTGTCAGCTTTCTCCAGCAGCACCAGAAGAGGAGGGCTGCTGGATGACTGGAGGAAGAAGTGGGAGCTGACAGCCACCAAACAAGGAGCCTTCACACGTAAATGCAAAGTGGGAGGCCTGTAACACTCCGCCATCCTGGGAAATAAATCGAGGGGGTGAGATACAGAAAGTGACTTGATTTCAGATTTACAGTGTGCCAGGACAAGCTCCTGGTTTTGCTTGTTTGTTTTAAACTTTTCTCATTAACCTTATGCTCTGCTCCCCAGCCTTTGCACATCTTCAGTTTTGCCTGCCTGACTCACTCTTTTCAAGATAGGATGAAGCAGAGAGCAGACCAGATGCCTCTGGTCCTTCCCTGCCTCAGGACAAGATGGTGGCAGAGTGAAGATGTCAAGTTGCTGTGTAGATTTAATGCAGCTAAAGACCCTGCCACAGAGTTCAGTGGACTGGATAACCCATCAGAACGACTGAAGAAGTGACCACAGCACCAAAAGGGTTTCGAGTGTGTGAAGGCAAAGGGAAATTTCTCTACCAGAGGGAAAATTTATTTTCCATTACAAACGCAATAAATAAATAAATATTCATTAAAGAAGGTTGAAAAAAGCAAAACACTTCTAAACATGGGATTTTATCACTAAGCACAACCTAATCACCATGTGACAGCCTTCCTCCCAGCCATGTGGCAACAGATCTGTTATGTGGAGAGAGTGCCCTGACAAAATACCACAGCACCTCGTATGAAGAGCCACCACGGGTTACTTCACTAACTCTCTAGATTCCAGGGCTTTCAGGCAGTTTCCAATTTTTCTTTTACAAGAACAATGCTCTGCACACTTTGCTGGCTTCCTTTGGTGGCTGTACATTCAGAACAACTGGAAAAGCGTGCTCTGAAGTGGCATCAGCAAAACAGTGATTCTGGATGTGTGAGCCCTCGGACGCACTGGACTCTTACAGGGCTCTGTCTTGGGTGTCGGGCTCACATGGAGCCTGGAAGGTGAACCCAAGAAATCCTTTCTGGTACTCTTGCCAGCAAACCCCTCCTGACTATTAAGTTTGTTTTTATGCTGTGAACACAGTGAACCATGGAACTCAGCTGGAACACAAGAGAGAGAAAGGGGGAGGACCAGTACTCACAGATCGCCATTTCATTTCCTGTCTACCCACACAATGGGATCAGTGGTTGGGAGCTCATAAGACCACGCCTTCTCAGCCAGAATGGCTGGCACCACGAGCTGGGAGCCAAACAAACCCTTCTTCAAGCTGCTTCAGTGAGGTATTTTGTTATAATAAGATAAGTAATGAATGAGGTGAGCATTATGGGATGTGAGAGTGAGATGGTCTAAAGACAGTCACACAGAAAGGGCCTCTGATTCAGACTAAAGGGTACTGGGAATGCCCTCTGGGGAAAACTATGCTGAACTCAGAGGGAAAGCAGTCTAGTTCAGTAACAGGAAACAACACACTAAGTTTGGCTGAAGACTGTGGAGGCCCATTGCAGGAACACACACACACACACACACACACACACACACACACACACACACACACACGTTTATTTGTTTGCTTGGTTTGGGTTTTGTTTTCCAAGACAGGGTTTCTCTGTGTAACAGCGCTGGCTGTCCTGGACCTAGCTCCGTAGACCAGGCTAGCCTCAAACTCACCTGCCTCTACCTCCCAAGTGCTGGGATTAATGGCGTGAGCCACCACCACCTGGCTATTGTTATTTTTGAGACAAGATTTCTCTGTGTAGCCCAGACTGTCCTGGAACTCAAATTGTAACCAAGCTGGCCTCAAAACTCACAGAGATCTGCCTGCCTCTGCTTCTTGAGTGCCGGATTAAAGGCGTGCACCACCATGCCCAACCCACTGAAGGATTTTAAGTGGGATTTAAATGACACAATCAGCTATACAATTTATAAAGAACAACTTGGTATTGGCACAACGAATAGACTGATAAGGGCTTTTGAAAAAAGAGAAAAGAAAAGAACTAAGTAGAGGTGTATGGGCCAATAGAGGTAACTTCTCTGGCCTTCATGGATCTTGAGGTCCAGCCCTAGCACCACCAAAATAAAAACAGAAACTGAACAAGCGAGCAATGCGGCTCTCGGAAGCCATCCCTCCGGCCCCTTATTTAAACTTATTAAGAAATTAATCCAGCAAAAGGAGAAGCAATGCAACAGCTGTGAGATCTGCTGTTTAGGACACAATGCACCAGCTGGCTCTCAGGGGCTGTCAGCTGAGAGCACTGAGAACTCCTCCCTCCTGCATGAGGGGCCCAGCTGACTGGAGGAGTGGCAGCAAGCACCCTGCTGTGAAGAGACGACCACACCAGGGACTAACTGAACTGGTTTGGCCATGGAAACACAAAGGTTCTGCCCAGGGAAATGTGAGAAGACACTAGTAACTGTAGCATGAATTCTAATTGTTCTTAATAATAAAAACCCAGAATTAACTGTGGGGGGTGAATGCTGAAGGATCAGAGAAAAGCAGAGTGGTCAGTCACTAGAGAGACCTTTACCTCTACCGATGCTCAGACTGAAGGGGAGATCTTGGCCTCAGACTGCAATGAGCTCCTGTCTCCTCTCTCCACCCAGTCATAATCCCAGTCCCAGCCCCCTAGTGCTGGGATTAAAGGTGTGAACCACTACCACCTGGCCTCCAGTGGCTTAGCTCTTCACTCTGATCTTTAGGCAAGCTTTATTTGTGAAAATACAAACAAAATATCACCACAAATAACAGCAGGAAACTGGCATGTTTCCTAGGATATGTATTATGACTAGAAACACGTCGACAGCTGTATTCCATCAAAAGAATGCTGAAATGGCCCAAAGAAGTGATTAGCTTCTGGGAGATGGAAAGAGAACCAGTCAGTTATGGTTTAGAATACAGCAGGCCTTAAACGCTACCCGGAAAGTGTTGCAGCAGCCATGCAGGCTACATGCATGTGCACACACTCTGGCCTTCGCCATCCACTTGGAGAGATTGTAACCACTCTGTTTATTCAGAGTAGAGCTATTCATAACATGAAAAAAGATGAACCCAAGAAAAGTAATAACAGCGGTGAGTGTCGGACAGCAATATGGTCTACCACACATCTTCCTAAGGAACATCAGGGGCATAAAAACATGCAAAGGGATGAATTCAAACCATTACATTTTGGTAAAATTTGCAATTAAAGGTGGTGGTGCACACCTTTAATCCCAGCACTTGGGAGGCAGAGGCAGGCAGATCTCTGTGAGTTCAAGGTCCGCCTGATCTACAGAGTGAGTTTCAGGACAGGTTCCAAAGCTACAGATGAAATCCTGTCTGAAAAAACAAAGACAAAAACAAACAAACAAAAAACCTTGCATGGTAAGAATCAAGAATGATGGATGCTGGGAGACGGTTTTCTGCGCAAGCGTGGGGACATAAATTCAATTTCCCAGAACCTGTATAAAGTCAGGGGTGGTAAAGTCACATGTCTGTACTGCTAGTGCTACGAAGGCAGACAGAAGCTCCAGAAGCCTGTGGGTTATCCGGTCTGTGTGCACAGAGGCTGACAACAGAGACCCTGTCTCACACAGGGAGAAAGTGAGAACACATATCCAGGGTTGTCCCCTGGCCTTCACACACAAACACAAATACACACATTAAGAACTATGGATAAAGATTTTGTTGTACACTTCATTTTGCCAAGTTCCAGTGTGCCTTGGAACTCCAAAGTCATTCTGGGACTGCTACCTCGGACCTCCATCACCACAAGGCGGTCAGCCGGCACACTCATCCTCTAATGAGTGCATCTTATTCAAAACAGGCTTCTGGAAAGAAGAGGGGCTGCTGCAGGCTCACCGTGAGTGTGGCGAGTGACATGAAGCCGATCAGGTTGTTCCATACTTTATCGATGTCCTTTAGCAATTGCTGGAGTTTCTCACTGCACACAGCAGTGGCTTTTATCCCCAGCTCCACACGTCTGGTTACTCGGTACACTTCCACGACGCCTGATGGGGAGAGGAGAGAGTTAGGCATGGGAAAGACAGGCAGGACAAAGCAGTACTGCGGTTTGCTGATGTTGATTAGGAGGAACACGGCTGCATGGAGACGGGTCTGCGAGCACAGACGTGCACTACTTACTTTTCTCGTGCAGTGATAAACATCCTGACCTAGGCAACATCATGACCTAGGCAATTTAGAGACAAAGGTGTTGCCTGGGCTTCTGGATCTAAACTCCACAACCGCAGAGTGAAGGTGTGGTAGCGGGAAGAGCTGAGAGCTCACATCTCAAACTGCAAGTTGGAGGCACATGTGCCCCTCTGGAGTTCAGAGGGCAAGCTGTATCAACTGGCTCTTTCCTTCCCCCAAGTAGGTCTTGTCACTAAACTTAGGTCATCAGTCTCGGCAGCAAGGGCATTGATTTGGGGGGTTTTAATTTTGTTTGCTTTTTTGTAGTCCAAGATGGTTTGGGATCCATTATGTAACCTACTGGTCTTTAAGTAGTAGCAATCCTCCTGCCTTAGCATCCTTAGTGCTAGGATTATGGGCATGAGCCTGGCTAGAGACTGTTCTTTTCCTATGGTTTCTTATGAGGTTGAATTATTTTTCTCTGAGTAGTCTTGGCTGTTCTAGAACCTGCTTTGTAGACCAGGTTGGCCTTAAACTCACAGAGATCCACCTGCCTCTGCCTCCTGAGTGTTGGGATTAAAGATGTGTGTGTGCCACTATGCCTGGCAGAGGCTTTTTTTGCTTTTTGTTTTGTTTTGTCTTATTTATGTGCATTGATATTTTGCCTGCATGAGGCTGTCAGGTACCCAGGAACTGGAGTTACAGACATCAGTGAGTTGCCATTTGGGTTCTGGGAATTGAACCTGAGTCCTCTGAAATGACAGCCAGTGCTCTTAACTACTGAGACATCTCTCCAGCCCTCAAAGGCTGAATTCTTTTTTTTTTTTTTTTGGTTTTTCGGTTTCTCTGTGGTTTTGGAGCCTGTCCTGGAACTAGCTCTTGTAGACCAGACTTGGTCTCGAACTCACAGAGATCCGCCCGCCTCTGCCTCCCAAGTGCTGGGATAAAGGCGTGCGCCACCAGCGCCCGACTCAGAGGCTGAATTCTTAAGCAAGGAGGAGAGGTACAAAGTTCCTCCTCATCCTAAGGGCAGCTAACTGGCACACGCTCCAGACTCGGTTAGTGAATACTGGAGAATTCCAGGCCTCATCACCTTGCACAACAGCATGGCTTTTCCTCCTCTCCTCCAAAGGAAGGGCAGGAATGGCTAAGAAGTAAGGGCTGCTCCAATCAAACGTCCATGGTTATGTTAGGAAAGCTCCTAGAAGGAAAGCCACCACTTCCCGGTGGGAGAACTATGGCTGTGGAGTCAAGGTGCCCGGCCCTTAAGCCCTTCACCAGCAGTTCATCAGTCAGCACACAGTGTGCTCTCTGGGCCAGGCCCCAGGTCAGGGACTGGAGGTGTGGGGATGAACAAAACAAGCCCCAGTTCTTTTCCTCTTAGAGGTTCACCCTAGTGAAGGGAGGTAGTGTAAACAGAAAGAAATGTAAGATGCTCAAAGTGACAGGGCTAAGGAGAAGAGATGGGATTTTGAGAAAGAGGAAGCAGAAGCCTTACTGACAAGGGGACAGGTGCGGGAAGGTCTGAAAGATGTCAGGCTCCTGTGCTTGTGGCCCAGGCCAAAGGGCAGCCTGAGCTTGCGGAGGAGGAACACTGGATCAGACTGAAGCTCCAAGTTCAATGTTAACAGCTGAAGAAGCCAGGAAGGTAAGGAATCTGCTTATGTCACTGACAGAAAGGAGAATGCCACTTAAACGTCTTACCAGTTAAGACTCGTTGACAAAAATAAATGAATTACTGGTTTAAGATGTTAACTCTTATTCAGGTGTGTGTGCAGATCTGTGTCAATGCGTGTGCAGGGTCTGGTGGAAACCAGAAAAGTACATTGGGTCCCCTGGGGTTGAACTTACAGCAGTTGTGAGACAAGTAACATGGGTGTGGGGAACTGAACTCTGGTCCTCTGCAAAAGCAGTAGGCTCTCAGAACCACTGAGCTTATCTCGTCAACCACCACAGACTTGAAAACTTCACCACAGAGACCTTAAGTAGAATAGCTGCTGCCCGTGACCTCAGCGTTTTACTTAGGAAGGCAGCTGCTGGTGAGGCTGCAGATGGTGGCGTGCAGCCCTGAAATGCTCGGAGCGAGTGAACACTGATACTAATGCGGCATGTCACGGCTCACTGCGTGAAATACCAAAGACATACCGAGAAGATATTCCATGCCTTGGGCTGACTGGATAACTTCCGTGCAAACAGCACTGCTGCTAATGCCATTTAAGGTGTCATTTGCTTTCTTGATGACCTACAAGAAATGAAATCGCATTATCTGATACAGCCAAAAAAGGTCACTGCAAATCAATCTCTCATTAGTAGAAAACCCAACCAGTGTGAAAAGTTGTGCCCGACCAGAGTGTGCAAGAGCCTATACAGAGACAAATCTAAGAATTTAACTTTGAAGAAACCAGTCTTCACATCTATGGAGGGAGAGATGGGAGGGGGAAGAGAAGAAGGTTCATATTGTTTTCACGCAGGCCAGAGGTGATGCTATCACTTTGCCATGTCTTAAACACAGCGACAGGCCAGGACAGCTGGCCAATGAGCAGTGTCTACACTGCAAACTGGAAGTGCACGGTTTCCTTTTCTTTTTAAAATTTATTTACTTTTATGTTGTATACATTGGTGTTTTGCCTGCATGTATGTCTGTATAAGGGTGCTGGATCCTCTGGAACTGGAGTCACAGAGAGTTGTGAGCTGCCATGTAGATGCTGGGAATTGAACCCAGGTCCTCTGGAAGAGCAGCCACTACTCTCAAATACTGAGCCAGCTCACTGAGAGCCCTGCCTGATTTCCATGCTGTGTGTGGAGAAGGAAGTAAGGCATCCCTTGTGTTTTCCTGCATTCATTCAGAAGAACCAAGGAGGAGACAAAACAGTGCAAGAGAGAGCGCAGGTGCAGAGAAGTGACATACTCACATCCAAGGCGCTCCCCAGGCATCTCTGCCACTCATACGCGTATCTCTCATTTTCCTGTGGGTTTTATAAAAGGAACTGAGATCAACAAGGCAGGCTTGAGGGTGCTCTGTTTATGACTTCACTCAATACAAGGCTTGGAAGATTCCTTTCTACTGAAAGCATGCTTGCAAAAGACAGTTATCATTCAAAATCCACTGAGATAAGAAATATGAACTTGAAGGACCTATTTTACTGCCACCTCTCTGTGTAAACACCGCCTCATTTGCTCCCGTCAGTAACAGTGTAAGCTTCTACCGGTCACCATGGAGGTCTCTAGTATATGAGCTTGTGCCATCCTACAGCTTGATCACTGAGTTTAAGGCTAGCCTGGTCAACATAGAGAGTTCTAAGCCAACCAGGGCTACATGAGAATGTCCCAAAACAACAATAAAATTGGGTGGTGGTAGTGCAGGCGTTTAATCCCAGCACTCGGGAGGCAGAGGCAGGCGGATCTCTGTGAGTTCAGGCCAGCCTGGTCTATAGAGTGAGTTCCAGGACAGACTCCAAACCTATACAAAATCAAAATCAAAACAACAACAACAACCCTCCCCCCCCGCAAAAGCCCCCAAACTAAAGACAACAATAAAAACTCCACAGAATAGAACCTCAGCTTTCCATTCTCCAGTTCATTACTCTGTGTGTGTGTGTGTGTGTGTGTGTGTGTGTGTGTGTGTGTGTGTGTGTGTGTGGTGTATGTGTACACTCGTATGTATCACAAGGAACAGGAATGGAATTAAGATACCATACACAGAAATAGAAATTCCAAAACATTTTTTTCCTTTTCTTTATGTTGATGTTTTAAAATTCAGTAGGATGATAAAGTATAAGTTTTGGAAAAGATTTTCTTAAACGCTTCTGTCCTTACAAAGTCCCAGCAACAACTTCAACTTTAGCCAGGACTTCAGTAGCTATCACGCAGGGAGCATGCTCATTCTGGTGTCCAGAGTCGCCTCCTCACCCCTCCCTTCTCCCTCCCCCGGGACAATGGAAAAGCACTCTTTCTTGGAGTGCTCTTCCAGGAGGCTGCACAGCTTACCTCCACCTCGCCAGTCAGGTCTTTGTACTTGTCTCGGATGACGGGCAGCGCTGTCTTCTCACTCAGAGTGTTAGACCGGTCTCTGAAAGGCTGCTCCAGGGCCGGAGAAGGAGAGGACCGGCTTATTTCTTTATCTCCGAGGCTTAAGCTCCTCTTGTGTGATCCTGGGTCGGGGAGAACAGTAGACACAAAGGTTCTGTTATTCAGCCTGGCTGGAGCAGGGTCTGTTTGCTAACGTGACCATCATTACAGGTGGCCATGTCGGGAGGCATTCTGAAACACAGTCTCCTCACTCTGTCTGGGAGGTTCCCTTCCTCTGGTTCCTCCATTCTTCTCTGATCTATCACCACACTACATAATCCTAAGGTCTGAATCACTGGCATTCTAGATGCAAAGGGACTTTCTAAATATGGGTGTCTAGGAGCCACGAGACCCGTCCTGTCACTGGCTGTGGGCTTGTGTCTAGGAGCCACGAGACCCATCCTGTCACTGGCTGTGGGCTTGTGTCTAGGAGCCACGAGACCCGTCCTGTCACTGGCTGTGGGCTTGTGTCTAGGAGCCACGAGACCCGTCCTGTCACTGGCTGTGGGCTTGTGCCTAGGAGCCACGAGACCCGTCCTGTCACTGGCTGAATGCAGGCCTTGCACTGCCAGATATTACAACTTTGCAAGAAAAACCAGAAATCCAGATTGAGAAATCTAATTTTATTTTATTTTTAAATATTTATTTATTTATTTATTATGTATACAATATTCTGTCTGTATGTATTCCTGCAGGCCAGAAGAGGGCATCAGACCCCATTACAGATGGTTGTGAGCCACCATGTGGTTGCTGGGAAATGAACTCAGGACCTTTGGAAGAGCAGATAATGCTCTTAACAGCTGAGCCATCTCTCCAGCCCGAGAAATCTAATTTTAAAATGTTTGCTATTACTTCAGGTTTTATGGATCAATTGAAACAGATACCTTTTTTAAAGGCACTGATTTTTGTGACTTCTAATTACGAATGTGTGCTATATGTTATTTGGACACGTTATATGAGTGCAGGTGTCCATAGAGGCCAAAGTTATCAGATTCCCTGGAACCAGAGCTATAGGTAGTTGTGAGCTGCCAGATGTGGGTGCTGGGAACCAAACTCAAGTCCCTTGCAGGAGCACTGCTTGTTCTTTTAGTTTGTTTTGAGATAGGGTCAACTGGCTGTCCTGGGAATTCACTCTGTAGACCAGGCTGGCCTTGAACTCACAGAGATCCACCTGCCTTTGTCTCCCAAGTGCAGGCGTTTGCCACCACGCCTGGCTTACAGCACACTTCTAAGCAAACTAGAGTGAAGAAAAGCCACACGCTCTTTGTCCTTCTCCAATAAGCAGTTACGAGGGACAGCGGCCTGAACTGAGCTCCAGGGAAACTGCAGTCCTACAAGCTGGAACATCTATCTCCTGTTAAACAAAGAATCATCATTTTACTTTTTCTTTGAAATTACTTTTTAGTTTTTAAGGTAGTGTCTCATCATGTAGCCTAGGCTGGCCTGAAGCTTACTATATAACCTAGCTGACCTCAAACTCATGATCCTCCTGCCGCCGCAGCCTCTTGAATGCGAGGGTTACAGACAGGTGTCACCATGCCTGGTTTTAAAATCACTGTGGCATTCTCAGGAAAGAACGTAACACCTCAGTGGGACGCGCCTAAGAGAAGAAGGCTTACCTTGAACAGAAAGGTCAAAGGTTGCCAGCTCACTTTTGATCATTTCTTCACTGGACTTCATTTTGCTTTGTGAATTGGCTACTAAAAAGTCAAATTTGCTGATTTTGGGCTTTTCGCTTTGAAATTCTCCAAAGTCGTCTGCACACTCCCTGGGGGTTTCGTGGGAGGCGACACTGGAGGCCGGGCTTGGACATGCCGTCTCGTGGCTCCGTGCCGCTGTGGGCAGGTCCTGCCTTGTGAAGTCCTGGTAGTCCTCGCTTTCGCACTCTTTCTGCTCAGCGTTCTGGGGCATCATGTCTTTAAAGCTGGCGAAGGCTGCGAAGGGAGTCTCTGGGAGAGCATCCTCGCTCACCAAGGCTGTTCCTTTGGAGAGAGATGACATGGTGATGTTTTCAGAACTGCCAAATGAGGTCTCTTTCTTTTGAAGATCTGAGGTGGCTGAGAAGGACCCATTTCCTGCTGAGGGGACAAATGGAGAGAGTTTTCTGCCCTGAGATGCATCACCCCTGTCTGGCCAGTCACAGCTCCTAAGTGTGCTCACTGCAGAATGGCTACTATAGCTTCCAAAAGTATCTCAGTCTAAATCCTCTATATCTGAAAGGAAAGGAAGGTCCCACAATTCGAGCCAAGCTCCTAAGTTAGGCAAAATGCCTAGAACATTTCGTCAGTCCCATGCTATGCTGCAGGAACTGCAGTCAAAGCTTGTACTAAAATTAAAGGAGTTGGGCTGTGACATTTGATCTTTCAGAAACCATATTCGTTTTCAGCTAGCATTTATATTTGATTTTAAAGAAAACCTGGGCACGGTGGTACACAGCTTTAACCTCAACATTTGGGAGGCAGCTTTCTATGAGTTTGAGGTCAGCCCAATCTCCAGTTTCAGGACAGTCAGGTCTACAAAGAGACCGTGTCTCAAACAAAACAAAACGAAACAACAAATACTTTCTGTTATATGTGAAAAATTACTACAAAGATAGGTTGCGCAGCCATGACTACAAAGATAGGTTGCGCAGCCATGTCCCTACTGATCATTTAATGAATTATTCCTTTTTAAGCTCGAAGGCATTCTTACATATTCCGTACCAAAACCACATCTCCTTTTCTCTAGACTGCGTGGACACTGTTCTTCTTAACCCCAGTTATAGGAAATGAGACGAACCAAAAATCCAGTTTCTCAAAACAAAAGCAAAAGCCTTCTCATCTAACTTTTAATAAATTACTAGAAATTTCTGTGTCAGGCAAAGACACATAAAGGATTTTAATCAAGCAGTCACTTACCTTGTTTTTATTTTGGTCAGTTTGGTTATCCTATTGCTGGGATAGAATGTGAGAAAAACAAAAATCAGCCCGAATTACATTAGTCCTTAAAAAATAGAATGGAGGGCCTGGATGTGGTGGCGCCTGCCTTTAATCCCAGGAGGCAGAGGCAGGCAGATCTCTGTGAGTCCCAGGCCAGCACACAAAAAGTCTGAGGTTCTTCTGGGCTGTTTCTGCTTCAGTAATGCACCTCCCTTCCCACACTCTCTGAAAGTGGAAGAAGTGAAAGAGAGATGTGCTGGGCTAGAAGACTCACTTCTTCTTCATCTATAGTTAAATAAGTTCGATGAGGTGGGGCCAGCACTTGGGAGGCAGAAGCAGGCTGATCTCCTTCGCCAGCCTAGTCTATGAATGAATGAATGAATGAATGAATGAATGAACGCATGACGAGATAGCAGAAGACAGCAGAAAGAATGCAGCTTTTCAGTCTGGAAAGATCCAAGTTTGAGTCTGCCACCTACTTACTTGGTTAGCATGGACACTACCCTTCTAGTTCAGTCTGGCCTTGAACTCCTGGCAGCCCTCCCACCTCAGCCCCCAAGTGTCCTTTTCTGAACTCTGGTACGCTCATCTATGAAGTGGAGGTGTGAGACAATCAGCTGTGATAATGTCGGTGGAAGATTGTTCAGAGCCTGGAGGGCAATACGTGCAACAGCTTGAATCCTTTCAGAGTAAACCTGCAAAGGTCACTTGCCATCTTAGTGATTTACTGGGAAAAGCTATTCTGCTCATTGTCTTCCTACGTCATGCAGGGGACTGAACCAGGGCCTTGGCACACTAGGCAAGTGCCTGGCCACTGACCCACATCTCCAGCTCTGTTTTTAACACAGGCTCTTACTAACTTGCCTAGACTAGCCTTGAATTCAAAATCCTCCTGCCTCAGTCTCTTGAGTAGCTAGAATTGCAGGCCTGGTTTTCCAGCTAGTTTTCAAGGAGCAAACTCGAGAGGGCTGCCTATGGCTGGCGTGGAGATGCTCCTTTCAGAAGGGCACTGGGGCAGGCTGGAGGCCTCTTATTTCACTTAGCTGCATCTGAGAGAGAAGGCCAACCGCCTCTGATAACCACATACACACAACCACTCCTGATAACCATACACACAAGCCCCTGATAATCACACACAACCTCCATGATAACCACACAAACAACCCCCTTGATAACCACACACAACCCCCTGATAACTACACACAAACCCCCCCTGATAACCACACACAACCACCCTGATAACCACACACAACCCCCCTGATAACCACACACAACCCCCTGATAACTACACAAAACCCCCTGATAACCACACACAACCACCCTGATAACCACACACACAACCCCCCAATAACCATACACATTCTTTCCCGGATAACCACACACACAGCCTCCCTAACAATACACACACAACCCCCTGATAACCACACACACAGCCTTCTAACAATACACACACAACCCCCTGATAACCACACACACAACCCCCGATAACCACACACACAACTCACAAAGAACCCAGAGTTCTGTGACTGGATTTTCATAATGAAGCCAATGGGTGAAACAACACTGGTCCTTGCCCCTCCTTTCACAACAACAGCACGTAGTTTAGAACAGGTTCGAGGTTCTGGACGCTCCCACAGCTATCCCATCACCACTCCACTCAACTCCCTATGCTCCAATAAGAGCGTTCAATGAATGAGAAAAGTGCTAGTCAACTGGCAAAGCAAATCTCCTTGGCTAAAAGATGGAACACCTTCAAATTCTGCAGCGCAAACCGTACCCTCACATGTGGCTTGCTTAATAAGAAGAAAAACAATTTAGGCGACAAATTTATAGTTTAGAAAGAGTGAAGCAAGCTGTTAGACAAAGCACTTTCTTAGTATCTCACTGTAGTGTTCAGGACACAGATGTGGTTGAACACCAGACTAGTCTGTCAGGCGAACACTGAGCAGAATGCTTCACCACACAGGTACGTTTATTATTAGACCTTTCTGGAAGGCTCTTTGGGGAAACCATATCAGGAACTGCTTCTAGCGTCTCCTTTATTAAAAAGTAGCAATTTGGTGTTTATTCGGGGGGGGGGGGCAGGCCAAAGATAAATTTATGGAATGACAGCTCTAGCTCAAACACTGCAACCAAGTTGCTATGGTAATAAAAAGACCTTTTTGTGCAATTATGCAACAAGAAGACAAGCCTTTTTTTAAAAAAATCAAGAATGACTCGCATTGTAAGCGAGGTAAAAGGCATTGTGAGCAAAAAGGATTACCTTAGCAGAAGAGCTCTTAAGACTTTATACCTACGAAGGCCTTCAATGCAATCATGGAACATTTCACCTTCTGGAGCTACTTACTGAGGTGACCAAATGACTAAATGAAGAACCAAAGGAAAGACATAAAAGGAAATGTTTGAGATATATATTTTAACCAGAGAGTAAACATGTTATGAGTCACTAAATGCAAACTTTGAAACTGAATGTAGGTGAAAACGCAAGTTACTAAAGAGTAATTAATTCAAACCCATAAGCACTAAACTGGCATTACATAAAAGCCAAAACCCAAACGGTTACATAATGTCTGTCCCTGAGCCTCAGCAGCTATACACAGTATAAATACCAAGTGTGCTTTTTTTTGGTATAGTGAACACTGGTAAACCATTTTCTGAGAAAAATCTGACACATAAGTAGATTGGAGGTAAAGAACAAACAAAGAAACTCCCCATTTTTCCATGTTAACAACTCTCTATTTGCTTAGCAACCCAGTTCTTTGTATTATTGTATAAAGATCTTAAAAACAATAAAGAACAAGGCCTCCAGCTTGAAAGACAGGAGCCCTGTCTGGAAAAAATGATACCAGATGTTATAAGCACCAAAGTGGCTAGAGATGGCCTTGCAATTTAGTAGCTGAATTCTGAAAATTACAAGAGAAAAGAAAAAAGAAAATGGGGAATGACCGTACTAAAAGAAGAGTCATTACTGTATCTCCAATCTTTCCAGCTCCTGGGCAGTGTTAGAAAGAGCTGCAACTGGGCACAGGTAGTAAGCCAAATTGTGTGCTTTCACACACGGACTGTTTGTAACGGGAACTCACTATGACAAAGGACAAGAGAATAAACAGTACGACCCGCTTCCCGTTGTGGATCAAATCAAGACATGGCTTTCTCTCCTACAGGCAGCTAACCCTACCAGGCTCTTCCATAACCTCTATTCAGATCCACTCTGAATGCATGCTGTACATGAAAACAAGGTATCTCCAGGCATGGAAGCCACCACCACAGGACACAGAAGGTGAAACCCACACCTGTGGGTGTTTTCTAAAGCTGTGGGCATATGCCCAAGAGATTAAGAGTTACTGGCTTTTAAGAAGGAGCTTAGAGGAAGAAAAAACAAAAGGGAATTACAAGCACAATTCCACTATTCTTGAGTGTTCTGCAATAGCAGTAGCAACGTCTGCTGGCCCAAAGAGGGAACAACTGCTAATGTCTAATGCGGAGTTAACCCAGCCTTCATTCACCAACACAAACCACGAAGTATTTGTATATCTCCACATCTCCTCCTTTTGGGCCCAATTCTCCTTTAGAGAATATTCTCTACTAACTGTAAAGCCTGGTCTGATTATGTCCTGTTAAGTCTCAAGCATCCTGATAGGCATTGTTGTAGAGAATAGGGAAAGTGACCCCACTGAGCAACAGGCTACAAAATACTGCTGTTTGGCTTCCTTCCTGCGCCTTCTAATCTGTGCAGACACTTCCCATTCTGCATGTTTGCACCAGCTCCTGTGACGCTATGGTTTAAATTGTGCCTACACTGTAAGCATCTCAGGTTTCTATGTCAGTGCTTTATGGTCAATAAAGAAAAGCGGCAAGCACAAGAATACTAGACTCAGAGGAGGCTAGAAGGCAAGAGACAGGAAGATTGTCCAAGGTGAGTCAGGGAAACCCAGGCTGGAGACGGGGCTCAGAGTTGAAGAGCACGTACCAATCTACCAACAGCCGCATCAGGCACCTCACAGCCACCTGGAACTCCAGCTCTAGGAGGCCCAATATTTCTGGCTGCCGCGGCACCTGCACTTAAATGCACACTTCTACACATAATATAATTAAAAATAGTAAAAATAATAGAAATCCCATCAAAATGATACCAAATGAGCACAAAAGATGGTAATCAAATGAAGGCCTTCTGGCTATCAAAAGGGAGAGAGCAGACTTAGGGGGCAGAGCCTCCAGGATATATGTCCTCTTATGTTCTCAGAATCACTTAGCTGGCATTTCCCAAACACCTTATCAAAAGTCCTCAGATGATAGCCACTCAAGAAAGACAATAAAGTGATTCTGGCTGAGAGTGCAGCTTGGGGGTAGGGCACTTGTTTAGCATGCAATAAATAAATAAATATACATAAATAAAAATAGCTGGGCACGATGACGTGTACCTGGAACCCTAGGTACTCTGAAATCTGAGGCAGGGGGATAACTTGAACTCAGGAGTTTAAGAGTAGCCTAGATAGCATAGTGAGCCCTTGAGGCAAATAAAACAAAAGAAGTATAAATAAAAACCAGCACCAGGTGGTGGTGGCACACATCTTAATCCCAGCACACAGGAGGCAGAGGCAGGAGTATCTCTGTGAGTTCAAGGCCAGCCTGTTCCAGGACAGCCAGGGCCACATAGAGGAACCCTGGTTCAAACAGCAACAGATAATAGCAATCAATTCCTTCAACTATTTTAGAAGCTAGCACATCTTGTACGACATGGCCAGTGTTCTCTGTTCTCACCTTACCCTCTGGTAATCAGCACAGATTCTAACAGGAACAACACAGTGCCGGCAGAACACCAGAATATCTGTGGGAAGTCTCATGCACTGACAGAGACAAGCATTAGCCAACCGTATCTTACCTGGCATCAGGACAAACACCACAGAGTTATTTGTTTGAACCTACAGCACAGAATGCAAATCTTTATCACAAAAAAGGGATGCTGTGTTGTACTATTAAAACTACCTCGCCAGGCGGTGGTGGTGGTGGTGGTGCACGCCTTTAATCCCAGCACTCGAGGCAGAGGCAGACAAATCTCTGTGAGTTCCAGGCCAGCCTGGTCTACAAAGCTAGCTCCAGGACAGCTAGGGCTGTTGCACAGAGAAACTCTGTCTCAAAAAATCAATAACAACAACAACAACAAAAAACTACCTCCCTAAAAATAATATGCTATCTAGACACAATGAGCTGTTCAGTGAATGATAGTTAGACACAGGGATGGTCACTTCTGCTCACAAGGGAGTTAAAGCAAACCTAGTAGACTGTCCTGGTTTTAGAGAATCTACTGATAGAAGAAGCCACAGCCCCATGAGGTCGTTCTCGCAGTGGAGAGTGCAGCTGCTGGAATCACTAGCTGGAGGCTTTTCTCCCAAGGTTGTTAGCAGTCCACATAGTTAAAATGCAGAGCACCTGTACAAGGTTCTAACAGCGACTTCTCAACTTTCAGCACATTATACATCTTGAGTGGAAGGCCTGGCTTCTCCGGGTGAATTTCAACCCCAACACCCAGCTTTTTTCTTTCTTGGATGGCACATGAAAGTGATTTCTGGAATTCTACTCAAAATTCCCATTTTCAGGAGTTCAATATCCTTTTTTCCCCACAACTTCTAAAAATGAACAAAAACTTAAAACCTTCAAATCATGAATAAAAACTAAAAACATTGAAATGATTCTTTCCCCGAAATCTTTATGTAGCTTGGGCTTGGGACTTGAAAAGACTATCGCCAGAGTTCCTCCCTCTTACCCTATCCTAAAATAGAGCAAATAGTTTCCATGGCTGGCTACTCATTGCTAACTTTCACTGGTCTTTGTGATTTTTATTAATTTATTGATTGATTTATTGCAATGCTGGGATCAAGTTTAGTGCCTGGCAAATACTCTACCACTGAGTCAGCCCAGAAACTGTTTTCTTAAAAATGAAAATAGTTTAAAGCTTAGCTCTTTTGTTTTGAGGATTGTCTTAGCTTTTAACGTTTATTACTGCTGTGTGTAGAGTGTCTATGTGTGAGCACACATGCGCCATGTGCGGGTGTCCAGGTCAGAGTGTCCAGGTCATTTCCACGTTTATATATATGTGTATATATTTTACTTTGTCTAGTGAGACACAGTAGTATTCTCAGGCTGGCCTTGAAGTTACAATTCTGTCTCAGCCTCACAAGTGCGAAGATCACTGGTGTGTGTCTCACATCTGGCTGAGCTTTATTTTCGCATCGTTGAGGAGTGTGCTTACTATATGTCTACATACATTGATTTATTCATGCTGAGGATTAAATAAGTACTTTGCAGATGCTGGCAAACATGCTGCCAACTGAGCTCAGGAGCCTAACCCTACACATGAGCTCAATGCCACATTAGTGACTTCTGTCAATGGGTATACAAGGGGCAAAGGCAACCACACCTCTGCCTTCTTAGGAGGAAAAAGAAAACCCAGTCTCAAGGGACATGACTTCAATTTTATACCGTCCAGGTTATTTCTTTGTTCTAATTCTCAAAAACACAAATTACACACATCCCCACACTTTCAAAATATGCCAAAGAATCGTTTATTAACACAGGACTTACAGGTCGCAAAAGAGAATGGTACAGAAGAGCTGGGAAGGAGCCATCAGAGTAAGCATGCAGGCCAGTGTTCGCAGAGAAAGAGAATAATAAAGCAAGTTCCAAAGGGCACATCCACACACAAGTGTCTGTGTTGAAAAAAGACATCAGAAAAGCAGCCAAAAAAATAATAAGGCGCTGATTAAAATACAAAGATTTTCCATGTCAAAAAGAGCTACTTCACAGGTAGGTAGCCACAGAGGTCTTGCTGACCCTTTGAGAAAGTCGCAAATCAAAGTAAGCTCTTGCTGCCATAGAAACAAAGGACCTTAAAGACTGAACATCAAGACGCTGCTGTGCCAGAGAGAGTATATTTAGGGGGTGGGAGAGCAGCCTCATTGAAATTATACGCAGCAAGGGCTAAAGGGTAAATGCAATGATGTGCAGAGAGAACCAGGCAATGTTATTAGTATATCTACCATCCATACAAAGAATTAACAGCGTGGGTGAGAGACAGTATCCCCTTCAGAGTTAAGTTAGGGTTTCCAAACAAGACCATGTCCATAGACAGTAATCATCCAAGTTCTTTTTGCTCCATCAGCCCACTTCTTTCTCTAGAATGTCCTTTCAACCCTCAGACTAAGAGAGCAAGTTCATCACTCCATGGCGAGCAGAAGGGTAGAATAAAGTCCCAGTGCACTGAAGCAATGCCTACCGCTTTCCTTCTCTAATATATTTATTTATACAGCAGTCTTGCTCAACGGACACACAGGCATGACTCCTGGTCAGCCATCAACCCTCTTAACAACCGCTCTGAAGGGTTACTACTCTGTTCCCACCAGAGGTTTACAGATCAACAGAAGGAGACAATCTGCTTTTCAGGTCTCCTCCCTCTGAAGAGAGTGGGCTTGAACATGGCAGGTTCCATTCTGAGAGTGGTCCAAACATACAGAGAGAGCACGGGCACAGATTATTCAACAGGTCCATTGGAATGAGCTCAGTCAAAAGCCAACCTCTCCTTCCCAAATAAAAGGCGGGAAAAAGACATCCCAAACCTGGATTAACTCATTTCACAGATTTGTGGTTTGGCACTGTGAAAGAATATAGATTCATTTTCAGAAAAATAGCCTCTAATTAATAACTTCAAAGTCCAAAAGGCTAGTATACATGTTGTGAAATTGTTTTTTAAATAAAAATCAAATGCTGTTGCTTAAAAAAGAATGCCCCTTGCAACCAAGTGTTGTGGCTCACACAGCTCATACAAAAAAGAAGAATAAAATCATCCATCAAACAAACAGCAGCAAAGGAAAAAAGGAAAAACAGGAAAAAAAATGAGGAAATAACAGCAAAGGGCAGAAGGAGCTCAGATAGCCAGCTGCACCTAGGAAACCCCTTGGCTGGCAGCAGGCGAAACACGCTGATCTTTGATAACTTTGCTTTCCATTCAAAACCCAGCATAAGAAACCCATTTCAGTAGCAAAGGACAGACACCATTTGCCAGTTTGAAATCTGTGGACTCTACAGCACTTCACAATGTCTGCTGAGCCTGTAAACTTGGAAGTGTCTTACCTGTCCCTCCCAGGTAAAGAAACAAACCCTGCATGTGCACACTACCTTTTCTAGAATAATACAGTAATGCTGAGATAGTTCTCATTATTAAAGGCCACAAAATAGGTTTATCTTTCTATATACATATTAAAAAACAAAATGAAATAAAAACTAGGACACTTGGGAATCTAGTTCTTGTGACAGGAAGCTGGACCAGAGAACAAACTGCTATATGTGAATCCACACAGGGTTTAAAGAGGGCTCCCTTGTGAAAGGCTTTCACACATCTTATCAGAAGTTAGTAGTTACCCTACCCTAGCATCTACAGGGTTAATACAACTTAATACTCGCAGTCACGCTGCCAAACAGTAACACTGAAAACAGGCCTGCTCCCCGCCAGGTCCTGACACACCGAGCATCCCTAAGTGACCTCTTTACCTCTTCTCAAGGAAGCTGACAAACTGCATTCCAAGTGGGAAGAGGTTTTTACTTTCTTGGCCTAGGAAGAGTCAGTTTCTGTAAACCAAACCAATACTGTCTTAGCAACTCTAAATGTACTCAAGAGAAGACAAAGGAGAGCGGGAGCATTGATCCCACTCACAGGGATGAAGAAACACTGTGACACTGCGAAAGTTTTTATAAAATTCCTGGCTATGTGGGCTTCACTGAGCAGTGGGTTTGTATGGGCCTCTGACACCAAGTGAGTATTAGGTTTCAAAAATAAAAAGATTTCGGCTCTCCAATCTAAGTTCTGGAGCAGTCAGAGTACCCACAGATTGTTTCCATAACATCATGTTGAACACTGCTTCACGCAGACAGACAACAGGAGGCTAATTACTAGATATCCGCAAGGTAACGAGCCAGCGCCTCAGTCTGTCAGTCAGACAGAACCCACAGAATCATCTTTGAAATCTACATCACCATCACCAGAGCAATCTCACCAATTCCTCACCTGCGGCAGGAGGATGTTGGCCACTAACTGTTGGCAAATCCAAAGAGCTATCAGACATGACATGCTTAAGATCTCCTCCCACATCAGCCAGTTTCATGTCAAACTGAACAGAAAGCGCATCTTCCGAGTCCTCCTTGCCAACGCTGCTGCCACCGATGGAGGGGAGATCTAATGATTTCACCGAAGCAGAGTCTTCCTTGGCGTGTCTGAAAGCCACCGCTTTCTCTCCCAGGGATTTGTCTGAGCTTGTGGATGAAAACTTACTGGAGTGGAAGTCAGCAAAGTCATCGTCACTCTTGGCAGAAGGAGTGTTCTCTTTGAACTCCTCGATGGCCAGTCCAGCTCCCTCTAGGGAAAGCTGTTTGAAGACATCGTACTTGGAAGATGCAGCAGGTGGATTCTGTGCACTCTCCACTGTGCTGCTGGCCAAGGGGCTGGGACTCACTTCCTCTCTGAGGACGTCGTATTTGTCGTCTGCTTTTGCCTCAGATGAAATAGAGCTGTTACCGAAAGCCATGAAATCTGCAAAGTCGTCCTGCTCCCCAACAGATGCAGGATTCGAGTATTCCCCGAAGAGGTTGAACTCTCCAAAATCATCTACCAAACTAGAAGTTTTAGTGGATGCCAGCGCTGCTGGGGCTGCCACAGAGCCGGCCGGCGGAGGTCTGGTGGAAACTGACTTGGACGTGCTAAACGCAGCTGAAAAGGGCACCAGTTTTTCGCCACTGCAATTGACTGAGGAGAACATATCTAGGTCTGCTAAATTCAGAGGGGTTTTCGCTGGTGTCTGTTTCTGTTGTGCTGCTCCGGAGGGAAAGGCTGCTGGAAAAGTGTCCTTTGTTGGTGGCTCTAGGGGTGACACACTATCGGCGGTCTTGAAGTCGGTGAAGCCGTCATCGGTTCCTGTGGATCTGAACTCGGCAAAGTTCTCTCCTGAAAGAAAGAGCATGCAGTGAAGGAAAGCCGCAGAGTTAAGCCCACACAGAACAATGCGTACTGAACTGGTAAGGTTTTATAGGTTTCTCCCCTGGCTTGACAGTAACCACAGTCCACACTCTCATCAGACAACTTGTTTCTTCATTACAGCCAGTGTGATATGGAACCAGGCAAGCACTGCCCTCAAAACTCCTCCCCTGTCCAGACTGAAAGAGAAGCTGGAGGCTCCAGAGAGGCACACTGAGCAGCCCTTTAAAGATGAAACATGCCATACGGTTTTAAACAGAATCAAAAGCATCAACGAAGTATTGAGAAGAAGTCTTCTGCTTCTGATGTTCAGAATGCACAACTGAACAACAAGACTTCCAAAAGATTTAGAGCTGGATGTTGTGGCACACACCTTCCCAGAACTTGGGAAACTGAGGCAGAAGGATCACAAGTTGAGGCCAACTTGGGCTACTTAACAAGACCAGGTTTCAAACATACCAACCAACTAACCAAACAACCAATGAACTAACCACCATGAAAAACAAAAAACCCAATTACTAAAGGCTAGCATTGTAGCTTAGTATTCAGTGGTAAAGCTCATGCATGAAACAACCATGACCTAGTTTCAATGCTGAGCACACATGCACACATACACACATGCACACACAGGAACACAAATTATTAGATGATAGGATATAATGAGATCTTGCTAAGTACACAGACATATTAATTTGAAGATATTTTGGCAAAGAAAATCTTTGAAAAAAGAACTAGTTATTTGGAAAGCAAGTTAAGTGCCATAGATAAGAGCCCTATAAAAATGTAAAAACCTATGATTACTGTTGCTATCTATGTGTGTGAGTGTGGTGCGCACTGGGCACTGACTAGCTCTTCTCCTTCCTATGGAGTCTGAGGACTGAACTCAGGAAACTGGGCTTCTGTGGCAAACATTTTTATCCTCTGAGCCACTTTTTTCAGCCCCCGAGAACTGATTATTTAAACTCTGGGGCCATAATTCTCTTTTTGTTTGTTTGGGTTTTTATTGTTGCTGGCATTGTTGTTTTGAGACAGGGTTTCTCTGTGTTGCCCTGACTACCCTGGGACTTGCTCTGCAGACCAGGCAAGCCAGGACTCTTACTAAGGCTTGTGTTCTTCATTAGGATCTAATCTTGTCTCTCACAATTACAAGGACAGGATGCAGATGACCTCACTTTCCTTCCAGCGTCTGGAGCTCTACAGTGACACCCGCTAGGACATGCCATTTAATGAAATCCAGATATATACCAAACATGAATATTGCTATGCAACCAACATCACTGATTATTTAAAAAATAATGACTGTCACTTCTAGAGAGTTAAAAGTAAAAACCCTAAATTTCTTTACTAATTCACACCCACTTATTATTATTATTATTATTTTTTTTTTTTTTTTTTTTTCGAGACAGGGTTTCTCTGTGGTTTTGGAGCCTGTCCTGGAACTAGCTCTTGTAGACCAGGCTGGTCTCGAACTCACAGAGATCCGCCTGCCTCTGCCTCCCGAGTGCTGGGATTAAAGGCGTGCGCCACCACCGCCCGGCTTATTATTATTATTTTTAAAGACAGTCTACCTTTGTAGTTCTGGCTGGCCTAGAATTCACTAGGTAGAGTAAACTGGCCTTGAATTTGTGGCAGTCTCCTGTCTCTACCTGCTGATGTTATAGGCATGCACTACCATGTCCAGCTTCTCACCCATTTTTTTTTTATTGATAAAAGAAGAATAAAAAAAAAAAACAAATTTCCACCTTCTCCCAGCCTCCCCTTTCCCTCCCCCTCCTCCCACTCTTCTCCCTCTCCTCCCACTCTTCTCCCCCTCCTCCCACCCCTCTCCCCTTCCCCCCACTCCTCTCCCCCTCTCTCTCCAGTCCAAAGAGCAGTCAGGGTTCCCTGCCCTGTGGTAAGTCCTAGGTCCTCCCCCCTCCGTCCATATCTAGGAAGGTGAACATCCAAACTGGCTAGGCTCCCACCAAGCCAGCAGATTGCGTAGGATCAAAACTGCGTGCCATTGTCCTTGGCGTCTCATCAGCCCTCATTGTTCGTCATGATCAGAGAGTTCAGTTTTATCCCATGCTTTTTTTGGTAATAGTCCAGCTGGCCTTGGCCATTTTTTTAAAAAAAATATTTTTTCTAAAAAATGAAACACAGATACGTATGAGCCATAAAATGTACTTAAAACCAAAACCATAAAATCAGTTTCTAATATTGACACCATGGACAGCAGGTTTTACACCATCGTGCCTGATGCCTGATCTGCACTCTGACTTTCCAAATGGAAAAAGCACTGGAAACAGTGTGATTTTTCTTCTTAATCTGATACTGAACCGATTTATTAGTAAAAGTCATCAAGACAATACACCCACAGTACTACACTAATCTGAGAAAAAGGAGCAGCCTTCAAGTTTCCTATAATTGTTTTCAAGATATAACATTAAAAGTCATAACATAGGCAGAGGCAGGTGGATCCTCTTGAGTTCGAGGCCAGCCTGGTCTACCGAGCTAGTTCCAGGACAGACTCCATAGCTACTGGAAAACTCTGTCTTAGAAAACCAAGAGAGAGAGAGAGAGAGAGAGAGAGAGAGAGAGAGAGAGAGAGAGAGAGAGAGAGAGAGAGAGAGAAATATAAAAAACTCAATTTCACAAATTGACAGAAAATACAAATATGAAAATTACCCTAGGATTTTACAGACACGTTGATGACACTGTGTTATTTCTATACATGAAAATGTAATTAGTAGTAATTTTTTTTGTCATTTTGGTTTTTTGAGGCAATGTCTCACATGGTAGCCCAGGCTGATCTTTAACTCATGGGAATTCTCCTGCCTCAGCCTCATGAATGCTATAATTAAAGGCGTGAGTTACAATGTCCAGATCATATCCCAAATATACTTATGATTATTGCTTTGAAATATCTGTGAAATTGACAGGTTTTGATTTCTAAACACAAACCACACAGAAACTAAACTTACTGAGGACGAATTGTAAATTTTTCCATCAGGAATGTAAACTGGGTAAAAGGGTTAGAAGGAAATGAGAACGGGGTTTATAACTTCAGAACCAAAGCATGTTTCAGTGAATAAGCTGGCTGGGAGTGACCTGCTGGTCCACTGGCAGCTTTTTACTTCACCTTAGATTCTTGCAAGCTCCTCCTTTGATTTTTGTAACTTTTTAGGCCCTAAGAAAAAATTTTTTTTTTCTTTTCGAGACAGGGTTCCTCTGTAGCTTTGGAGCCTGTCCTGGCACTAGCTCTTATAGACCAGGCTGGCCTCGAACTCACAGAGATCTGCCTGCCTCTGCCTCCCGAGTGCTGGGATAAAGGCATGCGCCACCACCGTCCGGCCCCTGAGAAAATTTAAAAGAGTATTTGGCTAAAGCTCTACAAAGAAGTGTCCTTTTTTATGTAGAATATTTTTTAGAACTTATGTGGAACTTCTGGCTAAGCCTGTGAGTACTGATTAAACTGGCTCAGTACCGCAAGAAGCTCCGCTCTGAACTGCGGCCCTGCAGAGGCTCTAAGGTTTAACATTAAACATCCCATTCCTCCTATCTTTTGGCTCAAATTTGCTACGTAGCCAAGTATGACTTTGTGCTCCTCATCCTCCTGTCTCCACTTTCCAAGTGCTGCGATGAAAGGTCTGTAGTACAAATGGCCCAGACCAAGGAAAGTTTTAAAGAAGTTTAGAATAAAACATTCAACATAACTAATTACAGTAACTCGAAGGCTTTAAACTGGGTGAAGCAGAGGGAAACGAAAACCAGTAAATCAAAAGACAAAAACTGAGCCTCAGTTCAGGCTGAGAAAACAGGACCAAGGCACCACTTACATTTTGGGCACCACTACCTTTTCCTATTGACTCTAATAAGAATAACGCAAATGGCCCAGCAGTTAAATGCACTGGCTATTCTTTCAGAGGACCTGGGTTCAGTTCCTAGTACTCACACGGCCGCTCATAACTGTCTATAACTCTAGTCTTTGGAGGTCCAATGCTCTCTTCTGGGCTCTGTGGGCACTAGGTTCCCATGTGGTACATAGACATACATGCAGGCAAAAACAATTACATACATAAAATAAAAAAAATTAAAGTAACATTTATATCATGATCATTAACACCAAAGAATCCTGACATTAAACCAGGCTCTACTTGAAGCTCTCCTAGGACAGAATGAAGTCAGGATTCCTCTAAGGTTCACATTTGAACACCAAGTACCTAACACAAGTATGGAGAAAGAAATAGCTTTCATATCTTCAAGCTATTTGGATGAATCACAAGAAAATATTGCTAGAAGCTAAGATCTATTCTAAGAGGTGGCCCTTCCTGTGGAGAGATGCTGGTGCAGTGGAATATCCACTGCACCTCCCTTACACTTAGAGACTACCCCACCCCAAGCAAAAGTGGAGAAGTCAGCTTTGAGCGCTGAGTACAGAAAGGCAGAATGTGATTGCATTCTCAGGAGGAAACCCTCATGAGAGCCGACACACTTCACAATGTGCAGAATTAAGGTTAGGATACAATCTAAGGATTACTCAAACTACATGCCATGTTTAACCACACATACTAACTTCTCTCTCTCTCTCTCTCTCTCTCTCTCTCTCTCTCTCTCTCTCTCTCTCTCTCTCTCACACACACACACACACTCTCTCTCTCTCTCTCTCTCTCTCTCTCTCTCTCTCTCTCTCTCTCTCACACACACACACACACACACACACAAACACACACACCTCTTCGTTTTTAAAATCACAAGTCAATTCTTGAAAATTCTGAACAATGGTGATTTGAATCAAGTACAGCACAGCACAGTAACTGACTTCTCCTTCTTCTTGGATACATAAGCTGACTTGGATACGTAACACTGACTGACTGACTCATTCATTCATTCATTCATTCATTCATTCATTCATTCAATTAACTGATCAATTTAGCAGTGTTGAGGATGGAAACCAGGAGCCTGCCCATGCATGCTAAATAGTCACTCTACACTGAACTACATCTCAGCCCTAAAGCTTTGGAAGGCTACTTGGTATCCACTAGGTGCCATATTGCACTCCCTGTGCCAAGAAGGTATGCTGTGGGATAATGCTCTTGTACACTGTAATGATTTGTCACCCGTATTGGTTTAATAAAACACTGACTGACCAGTAGCCAGTCAGGAAGTATAGGTAGGGCAACCAGACTAGGAGAATTCTGTGAAGAGGAAAGGCAGAGAGTCAGTCAGAAGCCAGATGTAGGGGAAACAAGATGAGAATGCCTTACTGAGAAAAGGTACCAAGCCACATGGCTAAACATAGATAAGAATTATGGGTTAATTTAAGTTGTAAGAACTAGTTAGTAATAAGCATGAGCAATAGGCCAAACAGTTTATAACTAATATAAGCCTCTGTGTGTTTATTTGGGACTGAATGGCTGTGGGACCAAGTGGGACAGAAACTCTGTCTACAAAGGTCGATTTGGTAAAATACTAATTAGGTCAAGTCTTGCTCATCTCTAGTTTGTCATTTTGTAAAAATACAATACTTCCTTTTTTTTTTTTGGTTTTTCGAGACAGGGTTTCTCTGTGGTTTTGGAGCCTGGAACTAGCTCTTGCAGACCAGGCTGGTCTCGAACTCACAGAGATCCACCTGCCTCTGCCTTTTTCTAATGATCTTTAGTTCCTGAAGAGTATTAAGCAGACAGGATTGTGTCAATAATGAGGAAAAATCTGAAGAAGGTGTATTTCTCTTTCTTTCTTTCTTTCTTTCTTTCTTTCTTTCTTTCTTTCTTTCTTTCTTCCTTTTTTCAAGACAGAGTTTCTCTGTGTAACAGTCTTAGCTGTCTTGGAACTAGCTCTTGTAGGCCAGGCTTGCCCTAAACTCACAGAGATCCGCCTGCCTCTGCCTCCCGAGTGCTGGGATTAAATGTGCGCCAGCACCTCAGGCTTAAGGTATATTTCTTTATTAGCCTACTGTACCACACTTAGGCTCTCTTTGGGAAAATCAGATAAATTAGATCAACTCTCACATGATGAGAAAATCAGATAGATCAGATCAATCTCTCACTTCAAAGTAAGCTGTGGCTGGTGGTTCTCCAGCTGGAGCACCACACCCTACCTCTGCGAATGTGAAATGCTGATTCCTGTCTTATGATACTCTCTGCTGTGTCACAGATGTTTGCTGCTGTGTTCCATGCTGGTTTTGAACTTGCTATGCACCGAGGACGAACATGAGTTCCTGCTCTGGAGGGGCCATGCTGAAGTTTACAGGCTCTACTTGCCTGGCTCATCAAAGCAGCCTTTTTTTAAATTAATAAAAATTAGGTTTACTGATGTATTTTTTGTGTGCTCGCACCCATACATACATACACACACAAGGGCGCATAAGTCCAAACATGCTACAACATGCATATGTGTCAAGTTCACCGATGACTTGCAGAGCTGTTCTCTCCTTTCACCATGTGGATTCTGGGACAGAACTCAGGGTGTCGGGGTTGGCAGCAAGTGTCCTTATCCAGAGTCATTTCCCCAGCCCCAGAGCTGTTTTGAATAATGTTATTCTACAATGCTTTTCTCTCCAGATGATGGATGAGAAGCCAAGAAAACAATGCCAAGTACCATACCAGGAACTGATTTAAAAGTCCTGATTAAGACTGGCGGCTACTTTCTGCACAGTCCACAAGGGCACTGTCAGCAGCCCTGGGGCATGTTAGGATAGAGCAATCACAGCTATCTTTTTTTTTTTAAAGATTTATTTATTTATTATGTATACAGTATTCTCAGTATTCTGTCTACAGGCCAGAAGAGGGCACCAGATCTCATTACAGATGGTTGTGAGCCACCATGTGGTTGCTGGGAATTGAACTCAGGACCTTTGGAAGAGCAGGCAGTGCTCTTAACCGCTGAGCCATCTCTCCAGCCCAATCACAGCTATCTTTGACACAGGATCTAAGTTGCCTGGCAGATGCCAGTGAAAGGCAACATACTGTTTTCAGAGAAAATTGTATTGCTATGACATTTACCTGAAATTTTAAAAGTACTGCCTGGAAACCTGAGCCACACTGCTTTCCTGTCACTTCAAGGCCCCCCATAAGATGGTGCTCTACTTAGCCCATGACAAGACTAGCTAAGCATTGCAACAACCACTAAGGGCTTCTGAATTAAAGCCCTGCAGTCTGAGTATGTATCACAACAATTATATAATATGCCAGTTATCTTTTAAACTGTGCATGTTGGTACACATCGTTAATCCCAGTACTTAAAGAGCAGACACAAGCGAATCTCAATAAATTCTCAGCCAGTGGGGCCTACCAAGTGACTGGTAGGCTCTCACTAGGTAGGCCAGGCTGGCCTGGAACTAGCTATGTTTCCCAGATTTGTCCCAGATTTGTGATCCCCCTGTCTATACTCCACAAGTGCTACAATTCTGTAATTCTGTGTGTGCTAGAACATCTTGCTTGCCATTCTTTAAAAAAATCTTTTTTTTCTTTTAAAACACATATGCAATAAAATAAATGAATGATTATGGATGCCACTAAAACAAAAACACCAAAACTTCTTAAAGGGTTAGAGGATGTAGCTCAGTGGTAAAGCACTTGTCTAGCACGCACAAGGCACAGGGTTTCCCACAATGCAGCCAAAGGAAAAGAGGAAATGGAATCCAAACTCACCTAGAGGCTTGCTCTCTGCCGTTTGTTCAAGTTCCCTGAACGCACTGTATTTGTCACCAGACTCTACAACAGAGACAGAAACTCATTACAGTGAGGAACCCAGAGATCACAGACTGGGCTGAGCAAACATATTTAACACGTGGAACAGCACCTGATACATTCAATAAAAAACCTGCCACTTAAAGATTTATACAACTTAATTAAAAGTTACAGTCACAGATTTATCAACTGATAAACTGCTTTTACCTCCAAATGAAGCCGGGCTTTCAGAGGGCTTGTCAGCAGAAATTCCTTTAAACACCGAGTATTTATCTGTGGAGGCTTTAGTTCCAGGAAGTGGTATCAGCAGAGAAGGAGCACTATGAGGAAGGAGAGAAGTACGTTATCCAGCAGACCACCACGTGGGGCTAAGTCACAGCTGGAGGTCAACAGTTCTCTGCCAATTCTTTTCTCTTCTCTCTCTTTTCTCTCTCTCTCTCTCTCTCTCTCTCTCTCTCTCTCTCTCTCTCTCTCTCTCTCTCTCTCTCTCTCTCTCTCTGTTTTGTTTTTTTGAGACAGGGTTTCTCTGTGTACAGCCCTGGCTATCTTGAAACTCACTCTGTAGACCAGGTTGACTTCAAACTAGGCAATTTACCTGCTTCTGCCTTCCAAGTCTGGGATTAAAGACCTGTACCACCACTGACTGACTTCCTTTCTTAAAAAAAAAATGTTTTAAAATTACTCATGTGTATCAGGCATAGTGGCACACACCTTGAATTCCTGCATTCAGGAGGCAGAGGCAGGCGCGGATCTCTGTGTGTTCAAGGCCAGCTTGGTCTACATAGTGAATTCCAGGACATCCAGAGCTACATAGTGAGACCCTGTGTAAAAAACAAACAAATAAAATGAGTATGCTATGTGTGTTTAGGTAACAACAGCCCCAGGAGCTGCTGTTACAAGCAGATGTGGGCTGCCTGACACAGGTGCTGGGAATGGGACTTATCCTGGTGTTAGTTGTATTCATTCTGTGGGGCAGGAAGACTGACTGCCTGTGGAAAAGACCACAGACAGAAACACAGAGAGAGCTAAGGAACCAACAACCCCAAAATGCAGGCTGACATCTGTGGGGATGGGTGGGGACTCAGGGCTAGGCATTTTATGAGACACCCCCCCACACCCCCCAGCCCTTCTGCTTTCTTAGCCTTTCACCCAGATGTTTGTCCCCGGCACGCCTTTCCTTCCCTGCTGCCTTTGCCACAAGGAAGGAAGTGTTCCCAACTCCCCTTCACTATGGAAGAGCAGCAAGTGCTTTTAATGGTTACCACTGAGTCATCTCTCCAGCCATTCCAACCATTAAAAAACAAACAAAAAACCCCAAAACAGCTGGTGATAGTTCAGTGGATAAAGGTTCCATGTCAGAATCCACACAGTGGAAAGAGAGAAGTGACCCCCAAAAGTAGTCCTTTGACCTCCACATGCACACTGTGACCCCCAAAAGTAGTCCTTTGACCTCCACATGCACACTGTGACCCCAAAAGTAGTCCTTGGGCCTCCACATGCACACTGTGACCCCAAAAGTAGTCCTTGGGCCTCCACATGCACACTGTGACCCCAAAAGTAGTCCTTGGGCCTCCACATGCACTCTGTGGCACACAAGCACCCACCTGCCACCTCACAAAAACTAAAGAATGTAATTTTTCTTTTTCAAAGGAGAGAGACTGTCTCATGTATCCTTCATGTAGTTGAGGAAGACACTGAATTCCTGACCCTCCTGCCTCTACCTCCTGAATGCTGGGACTATAGTAGTGTGATGGAGGATTGAGCCCAGGGCTTGTGTATGTAGGCTGCCAACTGGGCCCTATAGTTCCAAAGGTTAGAAACTATATATAAACTCCACAAACAACTAAAAACAATGCCCTTTTCTTGAAAATAAACATTAACACTCAAGTAATATTTTTTTGACTGAGGAGGGTGACATCTACACCAATGATCTAATTGCCTGTTTAAACCATAAAAGCACTGAAAACAGATTAAAGAATGAGAACTTCCTGCCATTTCAACTTACAGTTCACAATAATTTAACAGTGAATTTCACTGTTTTTATACTTAAAGATAAATTACAACCTAAGACTTCTCTAAAATGGGTTCAGGTTGTAAAAGTCTATGTGTAAAATGTTGTTCAAGCCAGAGGTGTAAATTCTGCTTTGATCATTGTGTGGGAGTACAGACATCTGATAAGCAACCACAGAGGAAAGAGAATGCATATTTTTACCAGGATCACAACCGCGGTCCCAGACAGCTATCTTTGTAACAAAACAACAATCACTTCAAAATTAGATTAAGATAGTTTTATCTGTGGACATACTTTTTTCATGGAAAAATAGTGCAATGAGTAGCATCTACGTGGGCAATTCTTAGAAAGCTTAACCGCTCTACAGAGCATTGCTTTTTTTCTGCTATCAGACCCAAGCAGCTCCCTGGAAGAACAAGCTTTCCATATGAATGACTGCATTTCGCCACCAGCGAGTGTCATTCAACACAGCAGCACAAGGCACAGAAATGGATTTCTACTGAGGTCTCTGCCCTGGAGCAAAAGTCTTTTCACAGGCATTTAAATCTTCTTATCAGTGGCCCACAACCAAGGCAAAAACCAGGCTGTCCCGCATGCATGGCAATGGGGTCCACCGTGTCTCAAGACTTACAGGCATTGAATATTAAAATTTCACTTCACTGCCACACAGCTGCTGCTATCTGATTTTAACAAATGTAATGGCTTATCATCTATACATGTAGGTGGATGCTTTCACAGTTTCATAAATAATTAAACTGTAGCTCAATGACCAGAATGTTACACAGGAATACAGGTAATTGCCCCGTATTTAAGGACAAAAAGCCCAGGAAGCTGGATGGCTTGCCTGCTTTTCGTAACCCTCCAATTTTAGCTATGGTCTTTTAAAGCTCAGTGACAAAATCTTTCTACTAAATGTGACATTTAATTGAAAGTAATTAATTTTAAAATTATATTCACAGGATTGGACAAAAAGAGACCCTGCAGGGTAATGAAATAGCACTGATGAAAATCAACAGAATTCAGTTCCATTCGAGAAAGCTGACACACACTAATTATATGTGCACCACAAATCAGTGTTTCATTTCGGTCCCTTCTCTGGAGCTATTACTTTTTAAAAGAAGCCTATAATCACCATCAGAGTGTTTATGCAAGTTATATATAGCAGTTATTATCAGTTCTATACATGAAAACAGTCATTTCTGTTTCTTAAGGGAAATACTCAAGTGAGAGGGCCACATTGTTTTAAAATATAAGAATCCTCATCCCACTGGAAGGCAAGACTGAGAACCTGGTCATCAGAGAGCATGTTTTGTCTCCCCTGCCCAGAGACTCTACTTCCATATGGCTATGACAGATGTTAGAAATAGGAGACCACCATTCCAACCCAAGTGTCTGGGCAAGGGAGACTTTCCTCTTGATCACGAGGGTTTGGAGAGCACACACGGGCTGGAAGTGCATTTGGTTTTTATTCTAACTTGGGTAGTGACTGTATCTTTTCCTCAATCACTGGGGTCTGAACTCACAGTAATCTGTAAAGAACTGGTGCTAGTGAGGAAATGAAGGAAGAAGAGAAGGGTGACTGCTCCAGGAATTCTATGCAGTGAATTTGAGATGTCTTGTCTGAGTCCTTCAGATAGGAATGCCCAGATTGTAATGTGTAAATTTTGTTTGAAGGGAGAGATCTGGGTAGACAGACAGGCAATGTAATGCTTGTCTAGGAGATGTGTGGTGTACATGCTGACATTACAGTACTAGGCACTACACGTTGCTTACATATATTTGGTACACATATTAACATATGTTTCTGTTGTTTTTGGAGACAGGGTCTCATGCTGTAGCCCAGACTGGCTTCTTATTCATGGTACATCTCCTCCTTAGCATCCTAAGTGTTGGGATTGAAGTGTGAGACCCATGTCCAACTGTGTGTGATGAATTCTTTTTTGTTTTTTTGAGGCAGGGTTTCTCTGTGTAGACCAGGCTGTCCTGAAACTCACAGAGATCCGCCTGCCTCTGTCTCTTAAGTGCTGGGATTAAAGGCGTGCGCCACCTCTGCTCAGTTTGTACGAGATATTCTTATACTCAGAAGGATAATTTCTGTTCCTGATCTGAAAATCCTCTGTCCTGCCTATCTTTAGTTCTAGGGTTTGCAGGGAGTTACAATGGAAGTGATGGCACTGACTATATAAACAGGAACACAAGAGAAGCACAGATGTGTTGTCTCACAGAAACCATCCTTCTGTGTGCTCTGCCTGCTCTCCCATCTCAACAGAAAGAGAGCATGGGAGGAAAGGACAAATACTGACTGAACCAATGGCCATCTCTAGAGCAATGGTTCTCAACTTGTGGGTCGCAACCCCTTTGGGGGAGCTAGCAATCCTTTCACAGGGGTTACCTAAGATCACTAGAAAACAGATACTTACAATTCATAACAGTAGCAAAATTACAGTTATGAAATATCAACAAACACAATTCTATGGTTGGGGTCCCCACAACATAAGGAACTATATTAAAGGGCTATAGCATTGGGAAGATTGAGAACCACTGCACTAGGGTAAAATCTAAGTGAAATGTTTGTGTATCTGTATGCAAACAAACAAGTCTGGAGGTCAAAAGCCACTGATGAAAAAAATTATACATGAATAATAAAAATCCACAGTCCTGAGTTATGAATTTTGTGTAAAATCAGGAGTACATCATACTTGTAAAAAAAGTACAAAATTACATGTTCCTGCTTCAACCTTTTTTTCAATAGTTGAAGACTAGATCTAATAAAAGGACCCAAAGCCATTGTGGCACAGGCAGTCAGCTGACACAAGTTAGGTTTGCTGTGATTTTTTCCTTGCTTGCTCGCTTCCTTCCTTTCTTCTTTCCTTCTCACTCCCTTTCTCCTTCTTTCCCTCCCTTCCTTTTTCCCTCTCTTGCCTCCCCTGCCTCTTTCTTTCCTCCTTTTAAGACATGGTATCTCTATGTAACCCTGGCTGTTCTGAAACTCACTAGGTAGACCAGGATGGCCTTGAACTCACAAAGATCCACCTGCCTCGCCTCTGCCTCCCTTAAAGTGGTGCATCACAACACCCAGCCCCACAAATCAGGCTTAAAAACAAATATGACAAGCATATATACACTGGAAGGAAGGGGAGGAGCCAGAGTGTTGTGGAAGATTCCTTTACACTGTGTGAAGATATGTCACTGTGACTGGTTTAATAAAGAGCAGAACAGACAATAGCTAGGCAGATTTCCAGGCACAGAGGAAGCTGGGAAGAAGGGTAGAGTTGTGAAGAGATACCAAGCCCCACGCCAAGCAACATTGGCATTACAAAACAAAGGTAACGTTTATAATGTAAAAGAAAGTAGATTAAAAGATTTGGGTTAATTTAAGTTCTAAGAAGTAGTTAAAAACAAGCCTAAGCTATTGGCCGAGTTTTCATAATAAGGAGTCTCCATGTCATGATCTGGGAGCTGGCTGGTGGGATAGAGAAAGACTTGTTACATCAAAGTTCAAGTGGACACAGAGAGCTGCAGCAGAGACTAACAGTATGAAGGCAGAGGATGGCCCAGGGTCATGAGAGAAACAGTACGTTAACTGTTCTTTGGACAGGGCATTTGTTTTCAGGCTTCTTATGCCATGGATGCTCTTTCCCTAATGATAAAATGCAATGTTAAATATATTCAACTCATTTCTACCTGTTTCCGGGCTGGGAATTACTTGTTTTTGAGGACGCAGGCACCTCTTGGAAGTCAGTGAAAGAATCATCAAGGGATCCTGATTTGGAAGCATCTTGAAAATCTTGGAAGTCATCTTCTTCTGTCTTTCCCACCTAGATTTAGAAAGTGTCTTAGAGTTAGAGTGACTAGTGCAGAGATGAAACACCATGACCAAAGCAACTTAGGGAGGAAAGAGTTTATCTGGCTTATACTTTCACATATCACTGTTCATCACTGAGGAAGTCAGGATAGGAACTCACGCAGGTCAGGAACCTGGAGGTAGGAGCTGATGCAGAGACCATGGAGGAGTGCTGCTTACTGGCTTATTCATCACAGCCTGCTTAGACTGCTTTCTTATAGAACCCAGGACCACCAGCCCAGGGATGCCACCACCCACAATGGGCTGGGCCCTCCCACATCAGTGTCCTTTAACCAGGTCTTATGGAGGCGTTTTCTCAATTGAGGTTCCCTCTTTCAGATAACTCTAGCTTGTGTCAGGTTGATGTAAACCTAGACAGCACAATTGACTCCTTGCTACCTTGACACACAAACACATCACTACCAAGCCACAGCCTTTTCTTTCTTGTTTTGCCTCAAGATCACACATTACCACCAACAGTACAATATAAACAATCCAAAATTTAAAAGTCCCAGAGTCTTTAAAAATTCAGTCTCTTTAAGACAGCCAAGTCTTTTTTTTTTTAAAAAAATCCAAAGCCTGTCTACTGTGTAATGTGGGATTCCTCTCTGTATGCTGTGAATACATTGGTTAATAAAGAAGCTGTTTTCAGCCTGTAATAGGGTAGAGCAGAGCTGGGTGGGGGGCGGTAAGAAACTAAACTGAATGCTGGGAGAAGGAAGGCAGAGTTTAGGGGAAGCCATGGAGTTGCCACCAGAGACAGATATGCTGAAACTTTGCCAGTAAGCCACTGCCACGTGGCAATACACAGGTTAATGGAGATGGGTTAAATTAATATGCAAGAGTTAGCCAATAAGAAGCTAGAGCTAATAGGTCAAGCAGTGATTTAATTAATACAGTTTCTGTTTGGTTATTTTGGGAGTTTGTGCATCCAGAAAATGAATAAGCGGCCTCCTTACTACAACTGTGGACTCCTGTAAAATCAAATATAAATGAAATACTTTCTCACTTAAAGAGAGAAGAACTAGGGCATAGTTACAATCTGAACCAAGCAAAGCCAAACGTCAACAGTGTAAATAACTCAATGTCCAAATATCTGGGATTTAAGGGGCTCCACCCCCTGCAGCACACACAGCTTGTCTTCTCGGCTCAGGCTGGCTCCACTCCACTGCCACTGGCATCCCCAAAACTGCTGAGGCACTTTGTTGCAACTGGGCTGCACTTTCACCAGTCAGCCTCTCCAGGGCTCTCGTGTCAGGGACTCCAGCCCTATCACATAGTGCCAAGCCTCAGCTGCTCTCCATGACCCCCTTACACCTTCAAAACCAGATCAGCTGCAAGCACAAGGTACAACCTTGGCCATATCTGTATCCCAGCTTCTGTGTGCTGACTCCCTGGAAACACTTCCCAGAGAACTTCACCTCAATGATGCTTCTTCAATCACAGCTGATTCTTTAGCTCCAGCTGAAGACTCTTCACAACAAAAGGCCCAGCAGAGTCTTCACTTTCCTCAGAAACCTACAAGCCAGGCCTCCATCATCTACACTGCTCTCAACAACACTCCCATCTTCCGAGCTCCTACACAAGAGCTCACTGAGCTCTCAACCCTCAATTGCTTTTCTAGCCCAAAGTCCCAAAGACCTTCCACAGTCCTCCCCAAAACAACATGGTCAGATCAGTCACAGCAATACTCTCCTACCCTGGTACCAGCTTGTCTACTGCTGTAATGAAACACCGTGACCAAAATAACCTGGAGAGGAGAGGATTTATTCGGCTTACACTTCCACATCACTGTTCATCATTGAAGGGAGTCAGGACAAGAACTCCAACAGGGCCAGGCAGTGATGGTGCACACTGTTAATCCCAGCACTCGGGAGGCAGAGGCAGGCAGATCTCTGTGAGTTTGAGGCCAGCCTGGCTTACAAAGGGAGTTCCAGGACAGCCAGGACTGTTACACAGAGAAACCCTGTCTTGAAAAAAAAAAAAAACCCACCTTCAAAGAGGGCAGGAACCTGAAAGCAGGAGCTGATGCAGAGACAATGGAATGGGTGCTGCTTACTGGTTTGCTCATTATGGTTTGCTCAGTCTGCTGTCTTATAGAACCCAGGATCACCAGGCCAGGGATGGCACCACCCACAATGGGCTGAGCCCTCCCTCATCAACCACTAATTATGAAAATGACCTGTAGCTAGATCTTACAGAAGCATTTTCCCAATTAGGACATTTCAGATTAATCTAGTTTATGTCACATTGACATAAGACTAGCCAGCACAGAAAGGAACATGAGATTGTCAAAACAAATAACTCTTCTCTAAGCAGCAATCTCAAAGACTATCATTTAATTGCTCAATTTAGTTACAACTGCCTAATTTCATAATGGGGTGCATGTGTGTGTGCACATGCACTGTGCTGGAGGCGAACGTGGGATCTTGTGTGCATGAGGCAAGCGCTCTACCACTGAGATATAGCTCCAGGCAAGAACATAATTGAGATATAACAACGAAAGTGCTTAAGGCAAGAATTCTATTTCGTATTTTAAGGTCTTCTCTAGCACAAATGTAAAGAGACTGGCCTAAATAGCTAACCTCTAAATATTTTTAAAGTACTTGGATTACATTTGTCGAGTTGCCGACAGAAATGTTTGTGAACAGACACACATGAGTCCCTCATGACAGTAATATACATGCATAAAGCAAACACTGGCTCCTAGGCTAACACCAGAGCAGCAGCAGACTGTTCATGGCCCATTTGCCTTATGGAATAAGCTCACACTACACTGTTCGGTACTTTAAAAATGTAATTACACAACAGGCTCATCCTTCTATGCCATAAATGCACATCTATTTTGTTAATTTTAATGATTGTCATCGACTGTATGGAGAAATGGAAATCCACTGAACATTTTCTTCATGATGAGCAGTACATTCTATTCTAACAAGCAGTGTTACTGCTGACATTCTGTCCATCTCTGCTAACATCAGTTACCATCTCTGAAGACATGGGCATGTTTTCAAACAATTGTGCCAACAGACCTACCTGCAGGGTGCAGGGTTAGACACTCTTTCCTCCATGTTCACTGACCATTGACATTAAATATTTTCACATTAAAAACAAGCTGGAGTCATCAGAGAGGAAGGGCCTCAGTTGAGGAAATGCCTCCATGAGATCCAGCCATAAGGCATTTTCTCAATTAGTAATCAGTGGGAGAGAGCCCAATCCATGATGGGTGATGCCCTCCCTGGGTTGTCGGTCCTGGGTTCTATAAGAAAATAGGCTGAGCAAGCCAGTAAGCAGCACCCCTCCATGGCCTCTGCATCAGTTCCTGCCTCCAAGGTCATGCCCTATTTGAGTTCCTGTCCTGGCTTCTTTCAATAAGGAACAGCAATATGGAAATGTAAGCCATATAAACCCTTTTTTTTTCCCCCAACTTGCTTTTGGTCATGGTGTTTCATCATAGCAATAGAAACCCTAACTAAGACACCATGCAGTTCTGGCTGGCCTGGAACTCTCTATGTAAACTAGGATGACCTCAGACACATAGATAGATCTACTGCCTCTGCCTCCTGAGAGCTGAAATCAAAGGCATACAACTACCATGTCTGGCCTTAAATCTCCCTCTTTCTCTCTGTATGTGTGTGTACACGCACACACATGCATGTGCATGAATGTACAGAAGGTCAGAGGTTGGTATCACATCTTTCTTAACTGCTTTCCATTGTAGCAAATATCTTAATTCTCAACAAATAAATATTTTGTGTATTTAAAAATAATTAAAAACAAACAAAAATAAACAAATTTTGTATTATCTTAATACTTAAAAATGATTTTATTTCTTGCAGAGCTGGGGTCAAATTTAGATTCCTGAGCATCCTAGGTGAGAGGTCATTGATGAACCACACCTCTGTTGCACACTGCTTAATTTTCACATCATGTGCCCACTATAGCCCAGCAACTGAGCCTCTGGAAGGAAAGCTGCCTACAGGTACTTCTAGAAATGATCTGGCAGACACATAGCTTCTCCACTTACCTGGTTTGAGGGGTAGGCTGGCATGAAGCCACTGGAAGCTGGTGCTGCAGCTCCACCCACTGGTCCAACAAGGTTAATGCCCATGATGGGCTGTCCAAGGCTGAGGGGCATGGAGCCTGCAGGGACAGAGGGCATCGCAGTCGGCTGGCTCACTGGGGCAGGCAGAGCCATAGGAAAGCCGCTTAAGGTAGGAATGGGAGCTGCTGGGAACTGGTTCAAAGCATCAGGGCTCATGGCAGGAACACCCCTCTACAGGGAACAGCAGGAAATGAAAACATTTTAGTTGACTGCAGATCATACTCATGGTCTGTGCACGAGACCTACACATGCTCTCCTGTTGCTTCACTCTGATCCTCAAGTACATGAACCTGACACCAGGAGAAGAGTGAAAGGGGCCGTGCAGCAGGACCTACTACTGCCCGAGACTTTCTTCTTGTTGTTGTTTGTTTTGTTTTTCGAGACAGGCTCTCTGTAGCTTCGGGGGCTGTCCTGGAACTCACTTGATAGACCAGGCTGGCCTCGAATTCACTGAGATTCGCCTGCCTCTGCCTCCCGAGTGCTGGGATGAAAGGCGTGCGCCACCACTGCCCGGCCTGACTTGTACTTCTAAAAATGCAGTTATACGCAGCCATCCTTTCACACAGCAAACATAAATGTGGACCTGTTTATTTCACCCAAACTTTCCTCACTTAAAAATCCGCTGCTAGCTGGTGGTGGTGGTGTACGCCTTTCATCCCAGCACTTGACCCTGTCTTGAAAAACAAAAACAAACACACAAACAAAAAATCCAATGCTAATACTTAGACATGGCCAGCACACATCAACTGTGACATATTCTGTCTGGTAAGCTTGGCCATTATGCTAAAATCAAGTAACTTAAACTAATTCCAAAATAAAACAGAAGTTGTTACCAGGCTAAGTATACTTTAAGAAATTCTAAACAAGGGCAGAAACTGACGTCATCAATTACTTTCAAACAAAAGGATAACTTGCTAAGATGTGCATTATATGGACAGTACATTTTTGAAACATCTTATCACAAATGATCTACATTTTAATGGACAAAGAGATCTACCTACAAGGTGGTAGTGAAAAGGGGGCTCACGCTCTTTCAACTTGTAGTAACACACTTGTTCTAACGTAGGACGCGAAGTCTACCTGTGTTACTGCTACCATGGCGAGAACAGTATAAAGCTCTTCCTTAGTAAGTTTGCCGGGTGTAGTCCGATTGGCTAAGGCCCATATCTGCCCGAGTGTTTCCCTGGGAAGTCCAGATGACATCAGAATGGGATAAAGTTTAGCAGTATCTATTCCAGTTGGAGTCATTGTCGTTTCTAAAATTTTCTTATAAGCATCTGTTAAGAGAAAGAGCAGATGACAAATGCAAACGCATTGCAGGAAAATGACTTGTTGCTGCCATCGTAGGTACAAAAGAATGACCTTAAGTTAACTGCTTTAATTTAGCTGGGATCTGGCTCAGTGGGGAAAGGCACCTGCTGCCAAGGCTAATGACCTGAGTTCAATCCTTGGGACCCGTAAGGTGGAAGGAGAGGACTGACCCCCTCAAGTTGTCCTCTGACCTCCACAGACTTGACTAGGAAAGGGGATGCATGCTTGTGTATGAAGAATGAGGGAGAAGATAAACTATCAGAAATGGACAGAACTAAAATCTAAGATCTAGTTTCTGTAGATTTGAAGAGAGGAAAGGGGAGAGATTCAAAATGGGTAGATAGAGTCTCCCATGGTTTGAGAGGTCATCTAGCCTTTGATTTGTGGTTGTATGATTACAATAAAAAGAAGACATTACTAATTCTTCTGTAGAGATCTTACATCGAGGTTGATTTACTCAAGGGTAGAACAACTTTTGTCTGTACCAACCTTGAGCACTGATGAGCTACTGGACATTACCTCCAGCTTGCAAGGCGCCGAGCAGCAAACCAAGCAGCTGTGACTTGCTAACCTTGGCACCTGCTGCTGGAAGGACCGTTGTTTCTGTGCCTATTGATCGCTATACCATCGTCTGCTACCCACCAAGGACTACCACACAATCCATCTTATCATTTCCTCAGCTCAGCACTGATACTACACATAAAAAAGAAACCACTTTCCAATGTAGAAAATGATGATACTCAATCTTGCATTTCATATAGTTTTATAGGACAATCAGAAAGAGTATTTAAAATACTCAATCCTTATGAATTGAGAAAGTATTAAACATATTAGTGTGATTTTTTAAAAAAGACATTTTTCAACTTTTATGTGTATGGGTGTTTTGCCTACACGTAGATCTGTGCACTACATGTGTACCTTGTGACCACAAAAGCCATAAGAGGGTGTCTGATGCTCTGGAACTGGAATGTAGTTGTGAATCATTATGTGGGTGCTGGGATTTGAACCCAAGTCTTCTGGAAGAGCAGCTATACTCTTAACCACTAAGCCATCTCTTCAGCCCCAATACTGTGATTCATGATAGGTTATTAATAATCTTTGAAATAAATATCTGATAATATCATCATTTAAAACACAGTAACTCTAATTGCTTGGCCTTTGCCTCAAGAGCCATCTTGCTACTCTCAATAAAGTAGTCTTTTTAAAAAAATATGCATACACAACAGAGATACATATAATTTTTTTAATATTTATTATGTATACAATATTCTCTATGCATGTATGCCTGAAAGCCAGAAGAGGGCACCAGATCTCATTACAGATGGTTGTGAGCCACCATGTGGTTGCTGGGAATTGAACTCAGGACCTTTGGAAGAGCAGGCAATGCTTTTAACCTCTGAGCCATCTCTCCAGCCCCCTAGTCTTTTTTTTTTTTTTTTTGAAGACAAGGTCTCACTGTGTAGCCCTGGCTGTCCTGGAACTCATAGACAGCTACCTGCCTCTGCCTAAGCGCTGAGAGTAAAGGCATGCATCACCATGCCCTGCCTATAAAACAGTCTTAAACATGAGGTTTTATTTAGTTTTTTATCCTCCTGCAGAAAAAAAACTGTAACAATTCCTTCTGCATATTTTATAACCATGACAGTAAATATTTAGAAACACTTCTATAATATTTAAAGTAAAATATCCAGAGGGGAATGCTGGGTAGGGAAGCTTTACTTTACCTGGAACCAGACTCTCATTGTAAATCCAAGGAGGCATCCTGGGCTGGGCAGGATCCTGAGAGGGAAACACACCCACACCTAGAAGGAAAGGATGGTTAATGCACATATGCTCTGGAGAAGAGAAAGGCCACTCCTTTTTACAAAGAGGAGCGCTGGTTGGAGTCACTAGAAAAAAGTCACCAATATAATAAAAGTGCTTGGTTTCCAACAACTGGTAATAGTGTCTATGTATTAAAATATAAAGAGAGAGTACAGGCACCAAATCAATAATCTGAGTCACAGGAGGCATGCACCATTTAATGTGTTTGATGGGTTAAGGGAAAAACACAATAGACAGTGGCTTAAAATTCCATGTGTAAAATATCCTCCTGGGGTCTGTCTCCAGGGCTGCCCACATTCCGATTCATCTCCACAGTTAAAATCTGGATTTAGCTTTTGTGTTTTGGGAACAGGATCCAGGGCCATGTAGGTGCTGAGTGAGCATCCGACTGCAGCCCGAAGACCTGCTTGTCGTTCTCCCATGCTGTGGGCTCAAACCCAGGGCCTTGAGTGTGCAAATCTGGATCTTTCCGGCAGCTGCACATACAGTTTAGTTCAAAGAGAAAATTTGCATTCTCATTGGTGACTTTTCCAGTTACAGCTAAACTTTCTGTTTTTTGATGGAAAACCAGAAAGTGCAAGAGGAATCAAAGGGAGCTGTTGTAGAACGAGAGGGAATTTAGACCAGGAGGCTCTGATTATGAACAGGGTTATCAAAACCATTTGAAAAGAAGTAATTCAGTGCACTCAAAGAATTCAGAGCAAAATCTTAGGGGTTAATTGGAGAAAAGATTGCATAAATATTTCGTAAGCAAAATTTGAATTAGCACAATCAAGCAGTATCCATTTTAAGATTAACGCTGAAAGTGTTAGCAGTGGAGCAGCAGTTGGTTAAACAAAATTTGTGCAGAACGTAGCAGGAGCTCACCACTCTCTCCACTGGACAGGTTTTGGTCTGAAGTCTTTTCTGCCTCTGCAGTGGTGGGACCACTTACACATCCATCTACAGCACCCCCATTACGGGCCATTAAACCGGGACCGCTCTTACTGGAACCTGGGACTACGGCTTTGTGCCCAACTTCAGGAGTGTTTAATTTAATTTGTTCCTGCCCAGATGTACTTATATCACAAGATACTAGGAGCTTCTCTTCCAAGGAAGGGCCTAAACAAACAGCATGAAGGGTTACTTGTATATTACTTTCATATTCCAATCTTCTCATCATCCCTCCCACCCTCAGGGAAGAACTCCCACAGAGATGAAATTTCATAATAATTCAATTGTTACCCATTAATGTAGGGTTTGAGAGGCTTCAGATGTTTTGGGAGACTTAAAATAATTACCCTACTCTGGTTCTCAGGGATTGCATGCCAGAGTAGGTAGCATCACGAATTGGGAATGTGCACTGGGCAAGTCTGTGTCTGATGACTAGTGGGAGGCCCCTGTCTGGCCTGTTTCCACATCTGTCAAATGACAATCTTATAGATTAAGCCCAGGTCTCCCAAGACCTTTCCCAGCACACTCTGTCTCGACATAGACTGTGCCTACCCCATAATTTCACAAATGAAAAAAATGGAAATAAAGAAATGTGTAAAGACTTGTCCAAGGACAAAACATGTCACTGTAGCAGGCTGGCCTCAAGCCTGAGCAGGTCCTGCAGCCTCTATCTGCCAGGTGCTGGGATTACAGACATGGGTCACCATGTCCATATTAGATGGAGTCTATTTCTCATTCCCCCCCCCCCCCTCTGAAACAAGATCTCATATAGCCCAGACCGCTTTGAACTATATAGCAAATGACCTTGAACTCCTGATTTTTCTGCCTCTATATCTCACGGAATGGATTACAGATGTGTATATCATAGCTGGCTAGAGAGATCACACTTGAGAAGAATTACTTTACATTTATTGCTTTGTGTGTGTATGTTGGTACGTGTATGAAAGTGAGCAGACACCTCTGGGAGTCCCTTCTCTCCTTCCAGAGTGTGAGCTCTGGGGATAAATGCAGGTCATCAGACTTGGTAGCAAGTACTTTACCTAATGAGCCATCTCATTGGTACTGAACAATTACGTTTTAACCAAGTTCTCCCTAGGGCATTATTATAACATGATATCAGTGATTTTTTCCCCCAAACAAAAGCATAATTTTAGGAGGTCAGTTTGCTGTTAACGTTTTGTGCTGGTTTCACCTGTTTCTAACACAGCAGCAAAAGGTTTCAAATGAAACCTTCATTTTCTGGCAAATGAAGATGTAAAAACTTAATCTAGCCTTGCATTGGTGGCTGTTGATCATTCTCATAACATATATATATATATATATATATATATATATATGCATTTCTTTGCCAACAGCACTGTATAATTCTACATATGTAAGAGAAATAAATCATCCTAGAATATCTTAACACTCTGATAATAACACTGGAGTTACCTGCTTTCTGCATACTGGGTGAAGCTGAAGCAGTAGAGAAACAAGGGATTTGCCCAGGGCCACCATGTAAGGCAAAAGACACTGGAACCTGACCTGGAGGGAGAGGCTGTGCTCCAGCCTTCTGTGTGTGCACCTGGCCGAGTGGGGTGGTGGGAAGGAAAGACTGAAAGGGCCGGGCCATGGGAGAGGGCCCACAAGCAGACACCTCAACAGGCCCCTGCATAAAGTCACTGAATTCGTCTTCGTCAAGAAAGGCAGGTGATGGGGAGACAGTTTTGGTAGAATGAGATGATGTGGGATAATCTGCAAAATGGAAAATGGCAATGAAACATACAGGAATGAAACCCAAAGAGAAAGAAATCCAGATGTAACACAACCCTCAGAACATACTGAAATGGGAATAGTGGAAGGGAGTAAGAAACACAGTCAAATGGAACCACAGTGCTCATGGAACACGTTGATGTCTATTTTGTTCTAAAAATAAGTTCTGGAGCTATTTTATACTTGGCGAAAAAACAGACAAAATTAACTCATATTTTCTTCTTTCATTTTATTGGGTAATACTAAATATGTATCAAAGTGATAATTACTTCTGAAATCCAAGAGGTCTGTCTGATAATATTTCTTTTGTATGTCTATTTGTTTGTTTTATGAGACAGAGTCTCTCAACTAAGTCCTGGCTGTCCTGGAACTCGCTCTGTAGACCAGGCTGGCCTCAAATTCAGAGATCTGCCTGCTTCTGCTTCCCAAGTGCTGGGTTTAAAGGCATACAACACTATATTTGGCCTAGACAATCTTACTAAACAAACAAACAAATATATAAATATGAACAATATCTGAACAACACAATTGATTACTTAACATGTCTCCCTTGCTGCTAACTGCTGCCCACAGATCTGTGCTGACAAGGGAACTTGGTGTGAACACAATGTCAGACCTAACAATGGCCACTGCTCTCTAGTTTTTCTTTTCTTTTTTTTTTGATTTTTCGAGACAGGGTTTCTCCGTAGTTTTTGGTTCCTGTCCTGGAACTAGCTCTTTTTTTTTTTTTTTTTTTTTGGTTTTTTTCGAGACAGGGTTTCTCTGTGGCTTTGGAGCCTGTCCTGGAACTAGCTCTTGTAGACCAGGCTTGCCTCGAACTCACAGAGATCCGCCTGCCTCTGCCTCCCAAGTGCTGGGATTAAAGGCGTGCGCCACCACCGCCTGGTATCTAGTTTTTCTAAGTTTGGTGCCAGGTACAGTTTTAGTCTTAACTTTTAATGTTTGTATGTCGACAGGCTCAGTTATATAGCTTGAGTTGGCCTAGAACTTGCTATGTATGCACTCTAGGCTAACCTCAAACTCACAACTCCCTTATGGTAGCCTCTGGGTGTTAAGATTTTAGGGATGTACCACCACACTGCCTGGATCACTGTTGAAATAGGAGGGGTGGGCTACGTTCCTGCCGCCCGGCTGCCCACATGGCTGGCTTATGCCCCGAAATAATTACACGGAAATTGTATTCTTTTAAACACTGCTTGGCCCATTAGTTCCAGCCTCTTATTGGCTAGCTCTTACATATTGATCTAGCCCATTTCTAATAATCTGTGTAGCCCACGAGGTGGCTTACCAGGGAAGATCTTAACCTGCGTCTGTCTGGAGTGGGAGAACCATGGCGACTCCCCCACTCGGCTTCTTTCTTTCAGCATTCTGTTCTGTTTACTCCACCTACCTAATTTTCTGTTTTATTAAAGGGCCAAGGCAGTCTCTTTTCTCTTTATTTAACCAATGAAATTAACACAAGCCAGAAGACTCTCCCCCATCAGGTCACTTCATCACTAGCTTGTATGGCTGACAATTTTCAGTTTTAGATATACTTCTCCTTATCTCAAAATGGTTGATAGTATCTATTGTCCTCTCAATTTTAGTGTATACTTTAATTTGGACTTGATTTTGGTAATAGGAATCAAGGCACATAATCTAATCAGTAAAATTAATAGGACAGAGTCAAAGCTGAGTCAGAAAATCAAGAATTCATAACAGGCTGAAGAGATGGCTCAGTGTTTAAAAGCACTTATCACTCTTCCAGAGGACCCGAGTGCAGTTCCTGGCACCCATATCAGTTCCACAACAGCCTATAACTCCAGGTCAGGGGATCTGAGGGCCTTGGTGGGTACCAACACACACACACATAAATAAAAATAAATACTTAAAAAAAGAATTGGTAACAGCATCAATATTGTTTTCTCCTGATATTAACTTATAAGAGATACTAAATACAAGGATTTAAAATAAAATTTATTGATATAATATTTTCTAGCAAAATATAGTTAGTACCTTTTGATTTAAAGAATGATTTATGAAAATGGTTTATTAATGGTATATTATTGAAAGGAGCTGATAACAAAATGTCAAAATATTTAATTTCAAAGAGACAAGAAAACATTTTGTGGACAATTTCAACTGCTAAGTGTTCAAAATGATAACAAAAATCTCTTTACCCTGCTTCTTTCTCTAAAAGGCAATTTAATTTGATTACCTCAAGATTAAAAAAACTACAAGCCGGGCAGTGGTGGCACACGCCTTTAATCCCAGCATTCGGGAGGCAGAGGCAGGCGGATCTCTGTGAGTTTGAGACCAGCCTGGTCTACAAGAGCTAGTACCAGGACAGGCTCCAAAGCTACAGAGAAACCCTGTCTCGAAACCCCCCCCCCCCAAAAAAAAAACTACAAAGAAGTTTACTGAAGAAAATGAACTTCCCTGAGGGATAGTGTAGCCATGACTATTTTTAATGGGTGTTTTGAGAATTTCTAAATCTTGTCACATAAACAATGAAATTTGACCTAGCTCACAAGAGAACACATTTCATAATAATGAAGATAGATTGGTAAATTCACTACATTTCTTTGAGTCCACAGACTTTCTTTTTTCTTTCTTTCTTTTTTTGGTCAGGATCTCTCCCAGCAGACCAGGCTGGCCTCAGATTCAGAGATCCTCCTACTTCTACCTCACGAATGCTGGGATTAAAGGTGTGCACCATCATGCTGGTACAAAAGACGTCAGCATATTTGCTGTACAAATTTCCTGGGAAGTTATTAAAGTGATGTCTAAGCAGAGGACTAAGGATTTGAACCTCCAGCTTAGCTGTTAACTGGGTCAGATCCCTTACATTTTAAAATGTTCAAATCTGAATTTAGCTTGAAGGCACACAGAGGCCAATGGAACATGGGGAGATGATCAACCAACTTCCAAGGAAAGAATATTTTCGTGTTTCTTACAATGAAAACTACCTGGTTTCTTGGGGTGTGATACTGGAGTGGGGTGCATCTTAGCATCTCTGGAAAATCCATCTAAGTTCCCTTTTATGGCTTCCAAAGCGTGGTCTCTGTTCTTCTCTCCGCTCTGCAAGACAGGAAGCCTGTGTTTAGTTCTTCCCTCATCTCCCACCATCTTCCCCTCCCAAACTAACACACACAGACCTATTTCTGATGTCCTTTTTGCCTTGTTTGTTTTTGAGACGAGGTTTTAGAGTTCACTGTGTAGCCCAGACTGGCTTCAAACTCATGGTCATCCTCCTGCTTTTGACTCTCAAGTACAAGGATACAGGAATGGCTTTAGTTCCAAGATTCTTACTACATACTTCTGATAATTTTTCATGTCAGAAAGACACCAACAAGTATATAAAATAAAGGCATAAAAAGACATTCTACAGAATATAAAAACTTTAAAAGGTTCATTCTCAAATACTATGGAACAGGGCTATAATATACTAAATGTTCTATGAGAAACCTGACAAATACATTTCCTACTCTCCCATCTATGATCAATGCTTCCCAAGAAAAAGAGACATTGTCATGGTGACTGAAAAGAGAGAGAGAGAGAGAGAGAGAGAGAGAGAGAGAGAGAGAGAGAGAGAAGGAGTTGAGAAGACAGTGGCTAATACCTGTTTTCCCCAACAGAAGCATATCGATCTGTATAGAAAAAGAAAGCCCTTCCCTTTAGGACTTAGGTAAACCATGATACAAAGAAAACCCACTGCAGCCTCAGCTTGGGCTGCTGCCTGAGTGAGAGGAGGCATGCACAGGGCACACGTGTGTGCTGGAGGGTGTGGGGGGGGGGTGCACACATCACCTTGGGTTTCACGCTACTCAAAAGTCTGAGTTTCTGTTTTTGCTCTTCAAACTGACGTCTTTTCCTTTCTTCCTCTAAGAGTTTTTGTTGCTGTTCAAATCGTTTTCTAAAGAAAAAACAATCACATCAACATTCAGTCAAGTAGTAATGGCTACATTCAGATTTTATTATCAGCTTCAGCAATACCAACTTGCATTTCTAGAATTATAATCATCACTCTTGATTATATGTAATTCTCTTATGACAAGCTGTTTCTCCTGTATACTAGCTCTAAAATATTTTAAATAAATCTACAGAATTATTCACTTAATTTACATGTATGTTTTTATTTCTTACCTAATTTGCAAGGCAAAGAAAGTATTCTTTTTGTTTTTTCCGGTGGTGGGTACTGAGTATGAAAATTAGGATCTATGCTTGCCAGACATCATGCTACAATTGAGATAGCTTCGAGTGTAAAGAGAGAAATCCCCCTCTAGGTGGAAACATGCCCTGTCTCCTCCCTTAAGGATTAACCCAACCTGGCAAGGCAAAGGACTTGGCTAGGAAACCACCCCAGGATGACAGGTTCACCTTAGGAAAGAACTCCTCAGTTGGTTATCCAAAACCAAATGGTCAGCCCTGAAATTATATTCATATAAGTAAAATTATATGGGCTAAGTAGGTTGTACTTGAGAGGCCACAAATTTGAGAGAGAGAGAGAGAGAGAGAGAGAGAGAGAGAGAGAGAGAGAGAGAGAGAGCGAGCAAGGGGAGGGATATATGGAAGGAGTTCAAGGGAGAAAAGAGAAGGGGGTAGTGTAATTATATTTGATTTTAAAATATTTTTCAAATTATCAATTTAAAAAGATAACATATACCTTTCCTTTCTAGAACCCCCTCCCACTGGGGCAGTTCCTGTGAGGGGTCTACCTTTCTGAAACCTGACTCCAAAAAGTGTAATTATTTCTTTTTCTTCTTTCTGTTCTTTTTTTTCTTCTGGATATTGGCCAGAGGCTAAGTGTGCTCTTAAACTTCTAATGCTTTGGGCTTCCTTACTCTGCCTATTCCTAAGGCCCCTTTGCCCTGCCATGTGGCTGCTGTCACCATGTGGCTGACCTCCCCATCTTACCTTTTCCACCCTCCCCCTTCAGGCACCTGGGAGAGTTACCGCTTGCTGCGCTGGAGTTTTTCCTTTCAAACTCTAATAAACTGTCCATTAGCTTCTGTCTAAATCTGTTTCTTTGTCCTCAAAATTCCCTTTGTGTTCATTCTCAAATTGCATCATCAATGAGACAAAGAGCCCCAAGAGGGGACCCCGACTCCCAAGGTACCATACGATGGCTCTGTTGGGACTCCACAGATCTTCAGTATTTATTTCTTTCCTGCTTTTAATTTTTTTAATTGGCAGAGAACATGAACCCTTCTTCACCCCTAGACTTTCAGCAGTAGAGGAAACAATCTTGGTGCACTGAGCAGTAGCGAATACCAGGGAGACAGATAAACATAAAAGCACACTTTGTTCTGCATATAAGAAAATGAAACGCAGGCTGAAGGTAGCTCTGTGGTACATCACTTGCCTAGCAGCTAATGCTGTACCATCAAACAGCAGCAGCAACAACAACCAATTGTGGAAGTTGGGTGTAGAAGCAAAAACCTATAATCACAGCGTTTGGGAGGCCTGGGTACCAAGACTGCAAATCAAGACTACCCTGGGCCTTTTTCATTACTCTGATTCCAGAAATCAAAATAACAAAAAAGACAAAAACCAATCAAACAAACATGGAATTTCATGGGGAAAGAAGGCAGAATCTCCAGGAACAAGAGCCATGCTCTTAGGAGCAAGGACCTGCCAGACAACCAAGTTTGTTGGTAACTTTGTAACCTGTGCTGAAAACCACTTCATTTCAGATCCCTCTTTATTCTGTGCTTTTGTTTTGTTTTGTCTGAGATAGACTCTTGCTTTATTGGCCTCCAGTCTTAAACTCGCACTTCTCCTACCCAGCCTCCCAAAAGGCAGGCTTACAGGTAAGTGCCAGACCACGTAGTTGGCTCTAAACTTCTTACAAGAGTATTTAAAGGGTCGGGTCTCAAAATCAAACAACAAACAAACTCGTTTTTCAAGTGTGCTAAAGACAATGTATCTCTTTCAGCTTCAAACTACAGAGCATTTGGATAATCTACAGAACAGCTGCAGCTGGGTAACCCAGTTCTCCCTGGATCCTGGGAGTCCTTACTGTTGCTCTTCAGCAAACTGCTTCTGCATGTCTGGGGTGTACTGTGGACCTGGAGGACGCATGCCCAGGAATGGTGGCTGCCCCAGGAAAGGCATGCCTGTTGCTGGCATTGGTCCCATCGGTATTCCTGCCTAGAAGAAACAGGCAACAGATTAAATGATATATGAGTTTTCTTTTTAATTATTAAAAATCTTGCAAAATTATTGTACAATATTTTTACCAGTAAGATATACGATATATTCTAGTGGAAGATTAAAAAAAAAACATAAGCTGAATATTTCTGCTAGTGTCAGAGGACACCACTGGTCTAAACTCCTTCAGGCTTCATGGTAGCACAGGGTTACACGCCACTGTGCTCAATAGGCCACATGCTTTGAGGAAAGGTGTCATAACATATGTATGTATCTTTGTTTTCCCAGCGTCAGTGAAGACCCTGCCATATGGCAGTCATTTCACATGTAAAATTGAACTTGATTCCCAGTATTTATAAGACAATAAAAATTTGGAGGTAGAGAGATGGCTCAGAAGTTAAGACCACTTGTTGCTCTTACAGAGGACTGGGGTTTGATTCCCAACAACCACATGGTATCTCGAACCACCTGTAACTCCAGTTCTAGGGGATGGAGGGACTCTTCACTGTGGCTGGCTCCAGGCACACACATGGTACATATATATAAGGGCAAGCAAACATTCATACACACAAAATAAATAAAACCTAACAAAAGATAACTATTTTGATATTCATATCAAGTTGTAATAACCTAAACTTTTACAAAAAATAACATAGATCTAATCAATAGTAAATGGTATACCAATACAATAATATAAACTTAGCTCAAGCATGCAGAAATAAGAATCCCTCAGCACAACACCTCCTCACAAACTCTAACATTAAACATAGAGTAACAATAACAGCAATTTTCCCTGAGTAGAAGTTTCTCCTGATAGCTCCCATCTGAACCATGGATGCTCTTGAAGCCCACTGGAGACCACCACTTCTACTATCTTGGAAGTGGGGAGGACTTGTTCCTTTAAAACATTTCCTCTTCTCTAAAAACACCTGAACACAGTTTCTTGGTTTTGGTAACATACTCGCCATTCACCACTGCACCTGTCCACATGGTCTACCAACCCTAACTTCCTCTGGTCTGTTTCTTTATTGAGCCTGGGGTCTAGCTTTGTTGTTCAGGTGAAACTCAGGATGCTAAACCCCAGGCTCCCTCCTCTCCCCCTTCCTCCTCTTTCCCCCTCCCCTTCCACAGGCCAGCATTTAATTTGTAGGTAAAGTCAACAGTTCCACGGATGACTCGCTCAGTGCTGTGCCTTCCAAGTCTCTGGTCTTTGACTTCCTCACCTCAGCACGGCAACCATACCCAGGCTCCCAGTCCTCCTTCCCACTCTACTGTCCCATCATTAGCCCACCAGCAAAAGTCAGCGGCCCTCCCTAAACTGTTTTATTTTAAGCATGGCTTCCCCCTCCCACCCTTTCAGCTCATCTACACCAGTCACTTTATTCTTAGTACCACCCAATTCTATTAATCTCATCACTCCTACTACCCACCACCTTCCCCAAGGCCTCTCTCCTCTCACTTCTCTTCCTGTTCGCTAGGATTCCAAAGATCAACATTAAGCTGGCCTTACAGTATTCTCAATTCTCTTGTCAATTTCTTCCTTATTTTATTTTATTATCCCCAACCTGTGTGTGTGTGCGTGCGTGCGTGCATCCATGCATGTACCACGATGTTTATGGGAGGTTGGAGGCTAACTTTGTGGAGTTAGTTCTCTCTTTTCATCTTTATATGAACTCTAAGGGTCAAACTCAGGTCATCAGGCTTCAGCAGCAAGCACCTTTATCTACTGAGCCATTTTGGTGACCCTTAATTATCAATTTCCTGATCTGTTCTTCTTTTTTTTCTACGATGTGACTAGATGTGAGATTTCTACTTACGTATTCTTACTGTCGGTGTCTGTGCCCCTGCCCATAGTCCCACAGCAGTTCCTTTACTAGAGACATGACTGCATGTGGCTAGGCCTTACAAGGCACTGGAGCTTCTGTAGTTCCCTCACTTGCTCTGAAGAAGGTCATGTGAATTTAGAGGCCCATCTAGAGCAGAGGCTAACAGATGGCACCAATGCCAGCTTGTGATGGGACCCTTGGAGGTAGATGCCTTAACTTCACCAGCATCCTGCCCTCACCAAAGACTCCAAACCAGAACCACCCAGCTGACACCACACTGAATGCTGAGCTGTTGTCTACTGCTACTGCAGACACTAAGTCTTAGAGCAACCTGTGCACATCAGTAGACACTGAATATAATCCATATGTGTATTCAGTAAGCTTTCTAGTGCTATTCATCAGCATCGTCAGCAACTCAGAAGCTGTCACAGCTCTTACTTCTCATTTATTCTACTTTCCTTTCTTTCTAGGACTCCAGCTAAATGTGTCTTAGGCCTTCTCTTGGATCATCAAACTCTCACACATCTCTTTCTCCATTTTGCACATGTGCATTCTTATACCTGTGTGGGCTTGCATGGGAATGCCTCAGGTGGATGCCCAGAACACTCCTCAATTGCTCTTCTGCCTATTTACTGAGGCATGGTCTCTCATTCAAACCCAGTGCTCACTGATACATCTAGTTTGCTGCTTGCTCTGGGGATCCTCTGCCAACACTGTCTACGCCTAGATTTTTATGCAGGGCACCATGCCCACCAGACATTTAAATGAGCCTCCTTCTTGCCATCAAGCACTTTCCTCACTAAGCCAGCTCCCCGGCTCCTCTCACACGTCCTCTTCTTATTTTGTCTTCATTCTAACGAGCTTCTTCTGACCTCTCCGGCTCACTGGTTCTTTTTTTTTTTTTTCTTCTTAGTTTTTGGTTTTTTGAGAAAGGGTTTCTCTGTATAATAACCCTGGTTGTCCTGGAACTCACTTTGTAGACCATGCTGGCCTTGAACTACCTGAGATCCACTTGCCTCTGCCTCTTGAGTGCTGGGATTAAAGGCCTGTGCCACCCCCATGCAGCCAGCTCACTGATTCTTTCTTCAGTCATTTCTAATCTTCTGTAAAACCACCCATAGAATTCTTCTTTTGGTTAGTATATTTTTCAGTTCTGAAATTGCTTAAATCTACGGTGTCACTTTTTATAATTCTGAGTTCCCTACCAAGATTTTTCCACTTCAGCTTTTATTTCTTAAATCATAAAAATATAGTTCCAGAAAGAAAGAACACATAGCTCCATTGTCTATTCTACTAATTCCAATAACTAATATTTATTCTGAGTGATTACCATGGTAGTTTGAATGAAAATGGCCCCCTGCTGTCTGCTTCCCACCACACTGGCCATGGACTCCCCCTCTGAAGCTGTAAGCCCCTAACTAATTCTTTCTTTTATAAATTGCCTTCATCATGGTGTTTTATCACAGCAATAGAAAAGTAACTGAGACAGTCACCTGCATGTGTGAGTCTTTGAGTTTGAACTGCACTGTGGCATACACCCACGATTTCACCTACTTGGGAGGCTAAGGCAAAGTGGATCCCCTGAACCCAAATATAATAAAACTCTATAATGCTGGGCAGTGGTGGTGCACAACTTTAATTCTAGCACTTGGGAGGCAGAGGCAGGTGGATCTCTGTGAGTTTGAGGCCAGCCTGGTCTACAGAGTCATAGGACAGTCAGGGCTACATAGAGACCCTGTCTTGAAAACTAGGTAGATAGATAGATAGATAGATAGATAGATAGATAGATAGATAGATAGACAAAACTCCATTAAAATGTAAACATTTATAAACATAACCAAGCTCTTGACAAGCAGATGCCCAACAACAAACAAGAACTTTATACACAACCAAGAAGCAAGTACCTGCATTGCAATGGGTCCTTGGGACATTTGAGAGCTGTAATTCATTCCCATCATGCCTTGCATATTGGGCTGCATGACAGAGACCATAGGAAATCCTTGCTGCTGCATTGGCATCAGGCCTGCTGTAAAATACCAAGGTTTTATTAAGGTCATGACCTATGGTTTATTTCCTTGAAACCACATCACCCAGAGACTTGCTAATTGAAAAGCTGCACAGTACAATGGAAATATACAAGATCCTGATGAGACAGGCCTAACTAAGAATTCCATCATCTATTTAGCTATGTGATCTTGGGCAAGCTATAGAATTTCATCTGTTAAGTCAGTAGCTCTCAACCTGCAGGTCATGACCCCTTTGGGGAGACTGGAACTACCCTTTTACAGGGGTTACCTAAGACCAACAGAAAACACAAATATTTACATTATGAGTCATAACAGTAACAAAATTACAGTTATGAAGTAACAACGAAAATAATTTTATGGTTCGGTCACCACAACATGGGGAACTGTATTAGAGGGTCTGTCTTAAGTGAAAGTAATAAATACTAGTTCTGCAGAACTTGAATGTGGATATGAAATGAGTGACTTGGCCTAAATATGGTACTCAGTCTTCACCACGAGCCCCAGTGATTCCTGCCCTCTGGTATTCATAAGCTTGTATCATTTCTTCCCATGTTGAGCTCATATTACTTAATAGAATTCTGTAGTGATGACAACATGTAACTAACTGCTCAGCCTCGTTCCTTTGGGACAGATCTGGTATGACTGAAGGGCTAGCCTGATCCTCCAGCCTCCATCTCCAAAGGCTGTAATCACAGGTGTGCCCCTGCACCTTGGCTCCAAGGCTAGTCCCTAGCTTCCTTCTTGCTCTCTGGGGAGCCACTGCTGCACTATAGGAACACTCAAGCTGTCCTTTGGGGAGTCCATGTGGAGAGCTGGCCCCTCCAGAGAGGCAGCATGAGTCTGCCACCTTGGAAGCAGATCTTTCCAGGTCCTCAAACTTTCAGATGACTGCAGTTCTGCCTGACGGATGTACTGCAGCTCACAGGATGCTCTCAGCCACCCAGCAAAGCCGCTGAGATTCCTGACTCATAGGCATGTTGCAAAATAACAAAATGGTGATTTTGCCAAGTTTTGGGGTCATCAGTTATATAACAGTGGAAAATAACCCTGAAGACCATGAGCTCTGGAAGTCAAATGAGTGGGCTACATACTACCCACTTGAGTACCTTGAGTGCTCACTCCGCTCTGTCTGAATGTCTCTATGTCTGTCTCTGGGACTCTCTCTCTAGAACTCACTGTATAGCCAGACTGGCTTCTAAATCTTCTTGAGTGCTGGCACTGCAGCACTCCTGGTTTTTCTTAACTTTGTTCTGCAACTTCACTTCTCAACTGCAAAACCATTTAGTGTTTATCACGTCAAAGAAATGCTATTCTTCTTCCCTTTCCTTACATGAACATTTACTCAAAACAGCATATGGGAAGCATATGTGACATAGGAAAGTACTATGTACACTAGCATCTCCTAGGCTTCCCCAGTGAAACATTCCCAAGAGCAGAGAGGAACAAATGTACAGTCTTTGGGGTTTAGTAATCAGCAAATGTCTACCATACACAAGGAGCAGTTCCACATGCCTTGAGCATGACAGTGAATACGAACACAGATTGAGCACAAACTACACTCCAACTTTGATTTTACTGTACCCTGCAATCTCATTGACTCTAGCAGGCATGTCCAACCTGTGCGCTGCATGCAGCTGATCTGAGGATAGTCATAATTGCAGCCCAATACAAAATCACTAGCTTACTTAACACCACAGGAACCATGTAAACACGTGATTGTGTGGCTCTTAAATGCAGACAATGCAAATGCCGAGAAGCTTTGCTTTCTGCGTTGTTTTGAGACAGTCTCCCTGGATAGACAGGCTGAGGCTGGGATTAAGGGTATGTGCCATCATGCCTCACCCACTTTTTTCTTCTTTCTTTAAAAACAAACAACAACAACGAAAAACTAATATTTAACTTAAAGAAGGACAGAACTGTCAAGGTGGACACTACCTGTAGTCCAGCACTGGGTAGGTTAGGGCAGGAGGATTGCACATTCAGAGGCCAAAATACATAGTCAGATGCTATTTCAAAAAATAAACGTATACTAAGCAGCAAAGGAAAAGAACAGTGCACCGTATCTGTCTTGTTTGTTTCGCGTTCTATATTTCTTACTGCCTAGTGTCAGAAGCACGTCCGCACTTGCAGGGTGACAGCTAGCAGAGTTACACTGCTCATTTAGTTTCTCCTGATTCTCGAGGGTCTATGGGAGGCATCATCCTAAGAACACAGCAATGAATAAAACCAGAGCTTCCTGCTATGGAGATCATGCTGTAATTGGAGACAACAGATAATAAAAACAAAAACAAAGCCCTATAAGTCAGGTGATAGTAAGAGATGGGGCAAGAAAGAAAGCATAGTAATGGGAGACAATTTCAAGAAAATGCAATGGTTGTTCTTCTGTGCCACGTACCCAAAGACCCGAAGGAAGGGCGGGAGCTGAGCATCATAGCCAACTGAAAAAGGGAATCTCAAAGGACACTGAAGGCAACGGCCGAGCAGTGTCCTGGGTAACCTCAATGCAGTCACAGCTTTCCCTCTTATCTTCAGGGCCTAATGATCATTTCAGTTTTGAATGGCTGATTTGGGTATTGGAAGGATAAAAGTAAACAAAGTGAAAATTAAGTTTTCTCTCCTTGTCTCTTGATCAAGCACACAAGGCGTTGTGGGCAATACTGCTGTTTTTCCTTGTATAATTTTTAGAAATCATCTTTGCTTCAAATCTTCAAATGATCAAAAGTACACTCTAAAATACCTTTAAAACCCCTCATGCCAAACTAGGTGGTACATGACTGACCTCAGCCTGTGGGAAACGGAGGCAGGAGGATCAGGAGTTCAAGGTTATCCTCAACTACACAAAGAGTTCCAGTCCAGCCTGGGCCACGTGAAATGCTGTCTCCAAAGAAAACAAGAGCTGGTGAGGTGGCTCAGTGGGTAAAGATGCTTGCCCAAACCTGACAGTCTAAGTTCAATTCCAGGAACCTTCACGGTAGAGGGAGAGAACCGACTCCCACAAGCTATCCTCCAGCCTCACCCTGCACTCACTGTGGCTCTCACACATACATACACTATACGAGGTTTTGTTGTTGTTGTTTTTTTTAATCACTAAAACAACAACAAAACACCCCTCTAAAACAATTCCAGATGTCAGGGACTGGAGGGGATGGCTCAGCAATTAAGAGCACTTGCTGCTCTTGACAGAGGACCTGGGTTCTATTCCCAGCACCCCGCTTGGTGGCACACGACCACCGGAATCTGACAATTCTGAGCTTCATGGGCTCCAACACACAAGTGATACACTCATATACACTTGTGTGTGTTTTTAAAGACATATAAATGTCTTTTAAAAAATCCCAGTTCTAGAATTAAGAACTATCAGGCAATCCTTGGGATCTTTTTCTTGTTCAGTTTCTTTTGCTCAGTGTGTGGATTTTTACCTCAAAGAGTAAAAAAAATGCAAAGCAATGAACCACACAGTAAACACAACTTTGTCGGACAAAATACCTTAAGCCATTTGATGTAAATCTAGGACACCCAAGTAGAGAAACACATACTCATACACACAATGAAAAGAATACAACTGACCCTTGGAAAATTGGCCTGCAACTCCACCTCTTCCACTGATGGAAACGTGAGCTAATTCCCACTGCTCTGAGCTCCCTTTATCTTTTATCTCCTGGTGACCTAGGAGTTTCTGTTTCCCCAAGGAGTGTACTATAGCCAGCCAGCACTGTGAGAGGGGCCACTTTTCAAAGGTGGTGGTGGCACACGCCTTTAAACCCAGCATTTGGGAGGCAGAGGCAGGTGGATCTCTGTGAGTTCGAGACCAGCCTGGTCTACAAGAGCTAGTTCCAGGACAGGCTCCAAAACCACAGAGAAACCCTGTCTCGAAAAACCACAAAAAAAAAAAAAAAAAAAAAGTAGCTGGAGGCTGAAGGGAGTAGAGGGGAAGATAGTGGAGCTACTGAACGGAGCAGAAAAAAAAAAACAAGACAAGTGTAGGCAAACTCTTCCCTCAATTTTTGTCTATAGCAGAATGGTTCAATATTTTATCCCTAACTCCAGTTGCGTTCAAGGTATGGCCAGAACTGATGCCGGTGATGCCGGCAGGTTCCAGTTCTACAGCCAAGAGATGGGTGCACTGAACAGAGACATTTCCAGGGATAAAACGGAGACTCAAATCTTTTTATTCTTTATTGAGATAGCATCTTGCTATACAGTCCAGGTTGACTCAAACTCACAACCCTGCCTCAGTTTCGCAAATGTTAGAATTAAAGGCATATGCCCCCATATCTGTCTGAGACATAAATACTTTCTTTTCTTGAGACAGTCTCACTATGTAGCCCTAGCTGGCCTTGAACTCAGTTTGTGACTAGCCTCAAATTTAAGAGATTGGCTTACCTCTTCTTCCCAAATCCTGGGATTAAAGCTGTATATTACACTAGTTTGAGACTTAAAGACTTTTAAATTAGAATATCAGATCTCTTTCATGTGCATCATTATAATAAGACCACTACATATTGAAAAAGCATGCATGAGATATTAAAGAGGTTTGTTTATTCATTCAACAAACATCACATGGAATCTACCATAACACTCAGGCAGGGTGCTGGAGACACTGGGGAGCGAGATAACAGCTCCTGTCCTCTGGCACAAAGAAGGCAGAGACCAAATAGGAAGAGGAGAGAAGGACAGCTTGTCTCAGTGCCATCACTTGTTCTTTCTGTCCTTGCCCTGAAAAGTTTCCCTTCTTCGCCGAGGTTAAATAGCAACCTTCTGATAAAATGGGTTAGTAAGTTTGGGAAACATTAAGAGTGATTCCTTCACTCCCCAAATTAAACTTTTTTCTTTTGTTTTTTTCTTTTTTGTTTTTATTTTTCAAGATGGAGTTTCTTTGTGTAACAGCCCTAGCTGTCTTGGAACTAGCTCTTGTAGACCAGGTTGGCCTCAAACTCACAGAGATCCATCTGCCTCTGCCTCCCGAGTGCTGAGATTAAAGGCGTGTGTCACCACTTCCCGGCCAAACTTTTTTAAAAGAAATTTTAAGAGAAGGTATCATACAAAGTTAGGACTATAGGATAATTTTACCTCATTGGGCAGCAATTTAACTTATCTTCTACTTAGCCATTTAATTTCTAAGTTCAGAAACAGTGAAAAACAGCTTAGGTTTGGGGCTGAGGATGTGGTTTAGGAGCAGAGTGCTTGCTTAGAATGTGCGAGACCCTGGGTTCCATTCCAGGACTGACAGAGAAATGTTAGCTCTCACATACCTTGAGGGGGTCTCATTCCACCTGCAACAGGAAACATGAAGCTGAAACGAGAATACAAAAATACATCAGTATCTTCATCTGTTTTAGATTTCAAACAAAACCTGATTCTCACCTGAAGGAAAGAACCAGACAGAGCCTGGGATCAGGTCAGTAGCACAATGCTGACTTACTATTTAAATTTTTTACATGTATGTTTTGCCTGCATGTTTGTCTTTGCATTGCATGCATGCCTGGTGCTCACAGAGGCCATAGAGGGTGTTGGATCCCCTAGAACTGGAGTTTCAAAAAGTTGTGAGCTGTCACATGGGTGCTGGGACCTAAATCCAGGTTCTTGGCAAGAACAGCAAATGCTCTTAACTGCTGAGTCACCTTTCTAGCATGAGAATTACTAATATTAATAAAGACCAAATTTCCCTATGATACAAAGTATCGGTTTGCTAATGTGGAAGGAACTTTGTGTTAAAAAGAAAACAGACAATCCTGACATTATTCTTGACTCTGTCACCTGTGACTTCCCTGGGTTCAAAATTCTCCAGACCATGAAATGGGAGGGCTGGATTCACGTCCATTCAGTGAACATTTAATGAGCATCTACTGTGTGGAAGACTGAAGTAGTTAGCAATCTTGAATACACATCAGACCAAGAAAGGAAAACTCTCGACTGGGAAAGTCTCTCAATTTCAGAGTCAGACTTGAGAGTTTCTGTGCAGCATAGCGAGCATCAGGAACTCTGTCAAATTCAGGAGCCTTTGCGTTTTACTACATTGGTCCTCCCACTCCCAGGACAAAGCCTGAAACTCAACTTCAGAGCCCATGGTTCTAAAGCATCTTAGTGTTTTGCTTTGTTTCTTTTTAACTGCAAGGCATTACCACTCTAGCTGGCCATCCATCTGGCTGTGTATTACTTATGGCTTTTGTAGAGGGACTGGGTCACTGAGTGAATCTTGCTGCTGACAAGCAGGCCCCAAGGGTAAGCCCTCTCTATGGCATACAAGAGGCCATAAATAGCAGAGCTGTGTGTTAACTGGTTTGTGTCTGTCTGTTAAGATGTAACGTCTAGGCTCAAGCCTTCCTCCTGCCTCATCTCCTGAGCAGCTAGGACTATAGCTGTGTGCCTCCATGCTAGGCTCTGCTCACTGGACAAAATGTCTGAGGTGAAGAAGCGCTCTGGCTGTTGTCTGTTTTACAAGGCGTCACTCACACACCAAGTTGGATAAACTTGGTAGAAGGGATACAGCTGAATAGTCAACCTGTCAACTTTGTCAAACCAGTCGTGAAAATCCAAATCACCAGTATGGCGGAGCTGAGTGAAAACATGGAGTGAGTTGTATTCTCTTTTACCCAGTTGTCCCTCTGTCAAGTGAGGATACAGAACCCAACATTTGTCAAGGTCCCAACTAAGGTAACCACAGAGACAAGATATAAGATGCGTCACAGGGTGAGAGAGATTGTTAGTGAGCTGCTCTTGTGGAGGACCTGGGTTCAATTCCTAACATCCATACGTTGGCTAACAGTCACCTGTAACTACATGTCCAGGGGATCTGTCACCCTTTTCTGATCTCCGAGGGCACCAGGTTATGTGTGTGGTGTATATAAACATGCAAAAACCCTTACACATTAATAAATCTAAAAAATGATTTTTTAAAATACCTATTATAGATAAATAAAAGCTACTTAAAAATAAACACATATAAGAACAAAGCAAGTGTACTGATAAATGACTTACTCTAGTAAAAATGTAACAATCCAAAGTTGCTTAGTGACCCCTATCTTTTTATGACTGAAATATTTAAATAACTAATTTTTTTCCCTGTGATTCTGTGTGTGTAGACTCGAATTGGCCAGAGGAGGGCATCAGATCCCCTGGAGCTGGAGTCACAGCAGTTATGAGCCTTTATTCCCAGCGAGTGCTGGGAATAGAATTCGGTCTGGAAGAGCAAATGCTGTAACACAGCCATCTCTCCAGCCCCATCATTCTTTTTTGTTACATTTATGTGTGGGTAGGTGGGTGGGCGGGGTGTGTGTTCATGTGGAGGTCAAAGGACAACTTGGGTCATTTCTCTCCGTACCTTGTGAGTTCTGGGATTGAACCGAGGTTGGGAGGTTTGGCAACAAGCCCCACCCGCAGCCAGGCTCTGACGACTAATTCTAAGAATGTCTAGACAAGCAGCTAAGTGCAGATACGACAGCAAAGCTTGAGGGAAGGACAGGGCTGGGGTGGGTTACGGGGTGTGCATGACAGCAAAGCTTCCAAGAAGGCTGAGTTGCCAAGTCTTCAACCTGGAGCTCTGTTTGTCACAAGCCTTTGCTACCAACCTACCTTTGCTACCCTTGCTTTCATGTCTCAAGCCTGGCCGCTGAGGTACAGTCTTCTCTATGGATCCTCTCTACCTCAGACTCTGGTTTCTAACACATCTAAAACAGCACTGGTGAGAGGCATCTGCCTAAGCAGCCCTTCAGTAAAGAGCCTGTCAGAAGATGCACACCTGGGCTTAAAAGGGTGCGATTCCTCTGATATGTTAGCCTCATGGCCTTCTCTGACTAGGCAGACCTTTCCCTTCCTTCTTACCTCATAAAACTCTTCTTGGACCCACCAGCAGCCTACTGGCACTGCAGATGTGTTTGCTGCTCCCATAGTGCTTGCTATCCCCACCCCGCTCCACATGGACAATCTCAACTCTTTTCTCTTCCTTCCACCTCTTGCTCGGTGCAGCTGAAAATCAACTTCACTATTGCCCATTTTGGTGGAACCCACAAATATTTACATTAAAAAATACGCCAGGCTAGGCAAGAAACTGCAGAAGATGGAGAGAAAACACACTCACGGAGCTTGTAAGAGAGCAGGGAAACAGAGTGCTAAAGCTACTTGTGCACACACAGTTCAAGCACTGGGACACGCCTAGAGTCTTTTGAACCCATCAGAGCATCAAGAACAATAAGGCTTAGCTGAGTGTGGTATCGCCCACAATCCTAGCACTAGTAAGACAGAGGCAGACATATCACAAGTCTGGCTACCTTGGCTATAGGTTGAGTTCAAGATCAGCCTGAGTTAAATTAATAAGGCATTGTCTCAAAACAAAGGACATTTTCAAAACAGTACTTTACACATACAGACATTTAATGACCATAATCAGGATCACACTCATTCAGACTTTTTCAACTCTGCTGCTTTACTTGGCTAAAGGCAAATTTTGCATTTGTATGTCGCAAGTATTTACTGTAGGATAGTCTGTTTCGTGAATTGGTCAAAAGCCACAGTTTGCATGTGGCTTCCTTTGACCGGCCTTTTAGAAGACTAAGTAGCTAAAAGAAAGTATTCAAGAAGTGGCATTTAAGGCAGAAGAAAGGCTACAAAGTCAGTTCTAGTTTGTGATGTTTTTCAGCCAAAGGTTTAGAGTGTGCTAGTTTTTGGTTTTCTTCAAACATATTATGCTACAATGTTAGTTTTCTTATCAGATAACTTTAGCTCTTAGCATTGCTTTCCCAAAACCAAAGTATTCCTGAGTATACAGTTTCTCAGCCTAACAAAGTACCTAATAAACGTAGCAACACATGCCTTTCAGAGGACCATTGTAGCCGCTTTTCTGTCCCCTATGTATTTGGTACCAGCTGGAGAGCATACATGTTTGTTGTCCTTGTTCTTTCCCCAAAGACAGGATCTCAGGGTGCCAGGCTGACCTTAGACTCTCCAGGTAGCTGAGGATGTCTTTGGTCTCCTGATCCTTTTGTCTGCAACTCCTTAGAGCTGGTATTATAGGCATGCGCCAGCATACTTGGTTGGACCTGTGACGCTAAAATACTATAAATTAAACCAAGGGATGCCCTTAACTTTCTGTACTTGTGATTCCTCCTATTCTTTTTTTTTCTTTAAATAAAGAAAACATTTGTGCCTAAAATATAAAATCCTTTCAAAATTCCTAGAACTGGTCCTAATTTTTTTAAATCATACATTTGATTAGACTAAAGCCATTTAAGAACATTTTAGAAATTGTTACCATGTATATATTTATATTCCGCAGGCAAAAACAATTTATACTGACCACTCATAAAAAACCCTAATGAAACTGTTACAAAAACAAAGGAGGAAGCAAAACATTTTCAAATCAAAGACACAAAGAGGAAGTGGAAAACCCAGCCACACACAGTTGGTTTATTCAAGCGACTGCCTTTTTCCTAGCACGCATGTGTGTGGATATATATCACATATATGCACCTGTAAGGGGTGGCAACTTTAAAATCCTTTACACGTTTGGAGTGTGATTCCAAAATTAAACTACATGTGAAAAAAGAACCCAAACACTTTGCTTTCCAAAGGTAACTTGGGATATTTAAAAATGAAAATGTGTGTGCTGTATATGTTAGCTAATTGAACTCAGATTAAGTCATGATGAAAACGGGGGTGCAGACTTTCTGGAATCAAACATTTCGCTAAATTATAATAAACTTAAGTTACAAATGCCCCTTTACCACTCTGGATACAGGAAGCACAGGCTAATAATTATCTGCAATATAACAAAGGGCAGACTTTGTTTTTAAAAAAAGAGCTCAATAAAGTCTGGAAGCTTTTGTTGTAACAAGAGCATCACCGCTTTTGCTCAGTGAATTAATTCTTTGTTTCAAAATGTCTTTTTTAAAAAGGAGACAGTCAAGTGAAGAGTCAATCTACAAGACAAGCTCTATCTCAAGACAATTACTAATTCAAAGGTCTTCAGGTTTTCCTATTTGTACGTTTAGAAAAGAAAAAGGACAGGACAAGACGCTCTAGAAGAGGAAAGACAATAACTGCAGACACTCTCAGAAAGGCTTCTCCAGCTTTGTGACTAGACTGTCACAGCCTTCGCTCCAACAGTAGCTCAAGCCCAAGCCCAAAAAGCCTGGAAGGGAAACGCGGGCGCTCGAGGCCCCGCGACAGGTGCGGCGGCGCCTGCACAGGAGCGCGCTCCCCGCGGGTCCCCAGGACACCCGCGCCCGGCAACCGCCGCCCGTGAGCCCGACCCCACCTGCCCATCCCGCCGACCCACCTGCCGGCCCCGCCGGTCCCGCGCCCCGCCCCGCCCCGCCGACCCACCTGCCTGCCCCGCCGGGCCCCGCGCCCGCCCCCGCCGCGCCGCTGGCTCCGGCTCCCGGCCGCAGCGCCATCTTGCTCGGGCCGCCGCCGTGCCAGCAGCTGTCAGCCGAAGACAGGCACTTCCGGGGCAGACACCGCCCCACCAAGCCGGGGCCGACGACGGGGCGGGGCCGCGCGTCCACGTGACTCCAGAGCCCTCGGGCACGAGCGGCGCGCCCCCCGCTGCATGCTGTGGGATTCAAGCCCTGTGGACTCAGAGTCGAGTCCCTTAGCAAACGCGGGTCTGCATCAGTGCAGAGTCAAGCCCTGATTTCTGAACGGGATGACGGAGCACAGGTGCGCTTTTGCCGTTCCTTTACACAATAGGCGGCCTTTTGATGGCTTTACAGCTGTTTGCCCTGGCACTCTTTGCAGAATCCATCACAGGCACTGACGGTATTTAAAATTTCCTTTGGGAAACCAGCCAAGAACACACGAGCCCAGTACACATGAAAAGGATACCCTCCAAGGTGCACTACTCTTGTTTGAGTCTGCCATCGTGTCAAGTAGTTTTCCCTTTCCTAGCAAGGTGCAACAAGCACAAATGTGCTGAACCTACGCAGGGGATGTTTTTACCTTGACACCTCAGCCCTAATCAAGCTTCATGGAAGGAAAACGTGTTGGGAGTAAACTTTGCCAAGCTCTTGGATAATTACAGTCGGTCTCTGCCACGGCTTGCCTTACAGCTTTCACCGACAAACTCCTAATAGGCTATTTGTTACTAGACATAAACCACCAACAGGAATTTTGCAGCTATGAGTTATTACTGCTATTTTAGAAATGAGAAAAATCAGTCCTGAAAGAAGTTCATGTGATACGCCTAGATCTTAGAGCTACAAGCAGCAAGACCAGGATTCAAATCCAGGACAGCCTGACTTCAAAGTCTGCTTCTTTACCTAGTAAGTACCATGCCAAGTATTTGTGGATCTTTTTGCTTATTGTTGTTTGCTCTGAACTCTTCACTGTTTTCATTCTTCTTCTTCCTTGGACAAAGCTAACATTTGTGTAGCAGAGTCCTGGATTCTTCACTGACCCGTTGACAAAGCAAGCTGATATGTGTTATAGCTACTACAGGGATCAGGTGGTTGCTCAGCAGTGAATAAAGAGAACACAGGAGATTAGGAATTGTCCCCATCTGAGTTAGTCCTGCTCAGCTGCTTCAGGATCACAGCCTTACCACAAAATTTGTTCCTTGTACTTCATCACTGCATTCCTTCATTAATTGCAAGAATGGTGCTGTCAGCAAGCCCTGTGTTCCTAAAAAATAATGTTTGTTGAAGGAATATTTGTTGTGAGTTTACAAAGCTTCAGACACAGAGCGACTTTCAATCTTGAAATACAGGAGAAACTAAAGAACACAGTAGGTAAACAGTTCCAACGATGTAGCCACTTCCAGAAGACACACTGACTTGGAGATCTGCAAGAATAAAAACTATGTACTTTCATTTTCCACTCCCTGGAGCAGTCAGCCTATTTAAGTGAATTCTGATGAAAAAACAACAACAAAAACTTTGTCCCATCTATTCACGGTAGTCTCCTCTCATGTCTGTATTCTCAGCAGTAAAGAGGTTGAAACAGGATTGCTGTGGGTTCCAGGCCAGTCTGGGCTTCTCTAGACAAAGTCACATTAAAGAGGTCTCACGCTATGACTTTAGGATGAAGCGTCAACTGCTGAGAGTAAGGCACGAGGTTTAACTCAGACGCCGGCAGTCGTCTGCACTGTAGTCCCGCAGCAGCACGGATCCCGTGCAATTCTAGGCACCAGTTTGTGCTCCAACCGGCATCAAGTCTTTTTGAATCCCACTGTACAAAAATAGGTAATTAAGGAAAACCTGCGCATTGTGCATCACCTTGGTCTGCAAATGATCGCACTGCTTTGGCAGGGGTGGATGAAGGCTATCAATACTTAGCAAAGATAAGCCTCTGGGAAAGTGGAGCCAGGTGTATCAGTTAACAGGACTGTTCTTCCTTATCAGGATAAAGCACTGTTATCAGCTTTCATCTTGAATGGAAAGAGACAGGAAAAGAACCCGGTTAAAAGATGGAGAATGAAGTCAGAAAGGGAGAGGCCGATCATAATCTCATAGTTGGAACACTGTGACAGCTAACTATGAACTTCCTTCCCAGTGTGCTGTAAGTAAATTTCAACAGACTGAAGTTTCCAATCCTCAGGAACTTGGCTAGCCATAGGTAAGGTACCTCCTTATTGCGGTTCATACCATAAAGGCCTTAACCATAAAGAAACACTGAAGGGAGCACTAGGGTTCTTCCTAGTGCATGGCCTGTGTTGCTCTCGTCTGCATCCCACACACAACACTCTACACACACAGGGGTGGATGGTACATTCAAGCTCAAGATTTTATTTTAAAATTCCGGTCCATATGCCTCTCCACAGCATGCATCACACTGGAAGGGCAAAATCCTTAAGAGTTCACCACTTTGGGTGTTATTTTAACATCAACTCTCGTTCTTCTATAAGAAGTATCTCTCCGGCTTCAGGCAGAAAAGTCGATGCACGTTATTTCCATTGCATAAATTTCACCTACAAGGTGAAGCTTGTCCTGATGCATCAGTAAATTAGGACCACTTTCTCTTCTCACGTCTTTGTTGATTTAATACGTCTGCTAAAGATGGCTGTTAAGTAATCCATGAGAATTCATGCTGGGCTCATAAATTACACTGCGTGGATAGCCTTCTAAGCTATCTATTTTTAACTTTTCTCTTCAAGAGTTTCTTTCTTCTTGCTGTTTTGGCCAGCAACCTTTTTCCTGTGAATAGGAAGACATGCTGAGTCAGCAACTCTATATACATTTACTTCCATAACCAAGGGCATAAATGAACATGTGCTGAAAGTTAGTACACAGCAAAGCATATGAGGCACTGGGAACAAAGATATTAACCAGTTCTCTGTCCAGCATAAAAATCTCTGTCCATATGAGAAATATCACAACCAACTACACTGTTACCTAGCAAGGGACAGTCTGGTCTTGACCTGTTGGTTCAGTGTTAAGTACTAGACATTGCTGTTAAGTGTTCTTTGTGCATGCATTTGTTGTGGGATAATGCTCTTGTACACTATAAAGATTTGTCACTCATATTGGTTTAATAAAACGCTGTCCAATAGCCAGACAGGCAGTATAGGCAGGGCAGCTAGACTAGAAGAATTCTGGGAAGAGGAAAGGCAGAGACACAGTCACTAGCCAGATGCAGAGGGAGCAAGATGAGAATGCCTTACTGAGAAAAGGTACCAAGTCGCAACTGAAGTTGTAAGAGCTAGTTAATAATAAGCCTGAGCAACAGGCCAAACAGTTTGTAATTAATATCAGCTTCTGCATGTTTCTTTGGGACTGAACGGCTGCGGGATCAGGTGGGACAGAAACTTCTTCAGTCTACATGAATTAACTCAAGGGAGCTTCCTAACAACCTACTACTCTCCTTCTCCAAATGAAATAATAAGGTGGAATGGATAAAAACTTGCTGGTCACCACACATTATTAATAAATATTAGGCATAAACACTGACAGTCTGATCCTACAGCCCAGTGAATGGTGAATACATTTGCTAGTGTTAATAAAGAAAAAGGAAAAACTTTGAGACAATAAACAATACTTACACACTACAGTAAGAAGTTCTTTGGAATGTTTGCACATGTAATTCTTGGATCAACTAACACCAAGAACAAAGTCTGTACCTTGAATGAAAGCATTTCCATTATATAATGGGAATAATACTTGAAAGACAAGTAACTTGCCCAAAGTTCCCATTAGAATCGATTTTTAGGCTCCAAATCCAAATCTAGCCCTCATCACACCAGGCTGGGTTCGTAGTGCCTGAAGTGAGGCCCTCTAGACAACAGGGAATCAGGTTCCAAGTTTAATGTGGAAGCTGAGCTGAAGACAGGAACTTTTATGCCCCAAAGCAACCCATATCTGTAATGCAGAAGGAGCAGGAACTAGATCATGGTGGCTCTCTTGTTCTTATGCTAAGGACAGCCTTTAAGTTAAATTAAACAAAGAACGCCAAAGCACCTTAACTGTGTTGTTAGTATCACAAGACTGACACCAGTACCCCAAACTCCTCTTGTAGCTAAGTTAATTAGCCCAGAAGAATGCTATAAACATAGGACATTTAAAGGGCAATTACTCAAAATAGTGTTTAATCTAAATTAAAAAAAAAAGATACTGCTGCATTCTATTAAATTTCAACAGCCTCCGTCTTCTTCCCCAGCTGACCTTCAGCCTCTAGAGAAACCTCCTTCACAGCTTCTACTCAGTGCCAGTCAGCACGTGTTATCTTAGCTCTCAGCTATCCCAAGAAGTAAGACTATATATACTGCATGTCAAATAGTCCTCATGACACTCTAGACAAAGTCCATGCGCCACAAAAACTGTACACACTTGCATGATCACACACAGACACACACCTTACATTATATTAGAATTCATAAAACTGGGAAAGTACCAGTGGAATTTAAACTATTAAACTTCCAAATCTTTACAAGTTTGTAGTGTTTATTCCTCCACGTTAAATCTTAGAACACACGAAAGCTCTGGGACACTGTGAGCTGTTAACACCTGGAGTGAACATCATTTCCACAGTACTAGACTGTCATGCAAGACTCCTATTCTGTTTACAAGGGCGGTCCACATAGCTTCCTACCTAAGATCCTCTAATGTTCTCACGTGGGCCTGTTTTATAGTCTCTATAACACCACCATCACATGTTTGCCTAATGGTTTAAGGTAACGGAAGGAAGCATTAGCTTAGTTCACCACAGCATCCAGGGACACTAAGGGCACTCTCAGGAACACAACAAGAAATCACTAGTTCTAGTACCAAGAAATTTGTGAAAAGTACTATTTCTTTATCTAGAGTAACGGAGCTCAGAATATTCTGGCAAATTCATACCACAACATGTAGCTTCCTAGCACTACCAGATAAAACATACCTGTATGTATCCTATAAGACCTCTGCTAACACTCCTTTCCCCCGCAAAAAAAAAAAATCCTTAAGCTAAATAGTACTTCTTAAATGTTATAGTGCACCTCAATGTAAGCAGAGGATTATATGAACTCGTGCCCAGAAGACAGAGCTTCAACAAAGGCTCAATCAACGCTTGTCAATGATCCTAACTACTGGCCCCAGTAACATGTCCTGATACAGATGGTGCAGGGCGTGTGCGGCGCAATTCTACCTCACAGCAAACTGTAATCTATTTTCACACATGGGGGGAACCCAGATGAGTAACATAGAGATACAGTCAAATTTTAACACTAAAACGTGCAAATTCCCAAATCAGAGGCAACCTGAAACATGTCTATCACATCCTATAATGGATTACCTATCTATTTTAATTCTGAAAATGTATCTTAAGGAAAAACAATGCCCACTCAGATCATGTAGGACTTTTCTTACCATATAGATATAAATACTTACTGTTTGGCTTGCTCTAAGAAATACTTTGGAGTTGTACTAATGCTCTCCCTTTCCAATGGTTTCTTAATCATCTTTTTCTTTTGTTTGCTGTAAGTTAGAAAGTGAGAGAGAAAATTAAACACAAGCTCATTTAGAGGCTAAAGCTAGGTGATGCTATACTCATTTCAATGAACTAGATTAACTGAGAGCACTTACAACTATTTCATAAGGATCCAGGAAATCAACCTTTAAAAACACACTGGCTGTGATGAAAATACACTCTGGGACAACCTCATGGCCTATGTCAACAGACGCTAACACTCTGACTCCAGGAAATAAACCATTACTAATAAGTCTAAGCATATTTCACTCACTGAATAGTTTTTTTTTTTAAGAAACCTGAATTTCAAAGACAAAAAAGCTGACTAGGAAATAATATGTTTAACAATATCACTTACAACAGATGTACCACGGATGCAACCTAGATGACAGATGGGCAGGGTAAAACCTGACAGAGACTTTGAGGAGGAAATTCTGACTAAAAAACATTGTGCAAAGTGAACTAAGTCCACCACAAAAAGACAAACACCGTGTGATTCCACTTATATGAGCACCCAGACAATCAAAACCAGAAACAGGAAACCCAGGAAAAGGTTAAGATTGTTTAGTGGGTACAGAAGTGAGCTCTGTAAGAGGAAGAGCCCTGGCGACAGAGCGAGGGCACATGACTGTGAGTGCAGTGCGTGTGACTCAGCTACACACAAGGGAAGCCTACAACAAGGCAAGAACAGTCAGACAGCATATCAGCTGACGCTCCTACAGGAGCCACACGCTACAGCATGCTCACAGTCTTTTCACTTCAGGATGTCAAGTGATACCTGCTCAGCAAAAACCTGCTCTGCATTTGGACCTTTCCAGCATGCAGCGGGTGACACGAAATGCTTTGCCAATGCTGGATGGCAGCAGAGAGCAAAGCTCCAGTGAGTCACTCAACAATGAAGGTGACAGATACTCTAGCAAGGTGTGGTAATTTATGCCTGTAATCCCCATAGTTATGACAGTCAAGGCAGGAGGATTGCTGTGAGTTTCATACCAGCCTGAGTACAGAGTGAGACCCTGTCTCAAAAAAAAAAAAACAAAAACAAAACAAAAAATTACATAAATCCTGAAATCCTACAGTACACTGGGCTACTATACTAGGATATTTGGAAGATTAGATGCATTTAAATCCATTTTCTACTTATAATACTTTCAATTTACAATGGGTTTAGTGGACCTTAACCCTGTTTTAAGTCAAGGACCATCTGTATTAAGATTAAAAACATGTAAAGTCAGGCATAGTGGCATACGCCTTTAATTCCAGTATTAGGGAGCAGAGGCAGGCAGATTCCTTTGAGTTCAAGTTCAACCTGGTCTATAGAGTGAATTCCAGGACAACCAAAGTGACATAGCGAAACCCTGTCTTGGGGAAAAAAAAAACCAAACAAACAAAAAACCATATAAAATTCAGCAACACACCATTCTGGGATATATATTTAAACTACAAACTGAATAAAGGCAAGAGGGAAGAATCCAAATAAGCAAGAAGCAAGAATGCACGTGTAAAACCCAAAGAGAAGGCTCTGAGTAAATTCAAATGCATACCTTAATAGTTTCTGGAAACCTTTTATGTATTCAGGTACAGGACAACCAGCCTGCTGGATAACATTGGCGACACTGGAAAAGGAACCCAGGAACAGGAATGGGTGTGTTAAACTAATGCACAGACTCAGTCATGCGCAAACCCTGTGTACAGCATGAGAGGAACTGAAACTACCCAAAAGTATTCCAGCACAGTCTTCTCTGAGCGCACCAATTACTCCCAAATGAAGCACACTAGATTTCTGAGCTACACCGACGAGTAGCTTTAGGTAGCAGCTATTTCAAATCCCAATGAAACTAGAGGTAAGCCTGAATTCACTGGGCGACAGTGCTCACTAAAGGGCTGGCACTGCATCCTACATATAATAGCCTATTCAGTCGTCACAATGACTTTATATGGAAAACTCTATGATCCCCATTTCATGGATGGAATCTAATGGCCAGTTACACTGATGCTGGGGTCATCAGTCACATCCCTTAGATCCATCAAAGCCCTTGTAACATACGCCTACCCACAGACACGTGAAAGAGCAGAGGCTTTGAAGGTACGCATCTAATTCAGGGGACCTGACAAACAGAGCAGGGTACAACCCCTTTGCCCCAACTGCATTTCATCTGTTAGAAATGTGAGGTGCTACCAGTTATCCTTTAACCAAAAATTACTGCAGGCAGCCAAAGTGCAGAGAACCCTGGACCTTTATAGCTGCGGGTGGCGGCACAATCTGTAAGACTAGCACTTAGGAGGCTGAGGCAGGTAGACTAATGAGTTTCACCAGCCTAGGCTACATAGTGAAACCCCATCTCTGAAAACAAATATGCATAAAAATCTATAATGACAGGCTAAGTTAAGACCTGAGAGTCTAAAAGGAGATGGTACCCAGACTTCAAAGGGCTACAAGTAACTAAAAATAAAACGTGTCGCTAAAACACTCTTTCCTCTGTGGCAAGTGATTCTGGGACTAAATATATAACTCCATCTGGCAGCAAAGTAAGAAAAAGGATGCACCATGGGAAAAGAGTGGTGATTGGATGGAGAAGCCATGCACAATATTCGATAACTCAAAACTTTCGTAATGAAGTCAAGTGTGCTGAGACACTCCTCAAATTCCAGGATTGGGGAGGCTCAGGTTCTAAAGTCTGAGGATAGCCCATGCTACTCAGGAACACAGTAAGACCCTGTCATTCACATTCGCTCTCTCCCTCCCCTTAATACCATGCATTAAGTATCACGGCTCAACTGCTGGCTCTCAGATGAGTTCTGTTACTCTGAAATCTAAAAATGTATACTCCCACTGTCAATGCTTCCAAGTTCTAACCAGAAAGGGCAAAAACACAGACCCCATGCTCCCTCCTCTGTTTCTTGGGACCGGGTTTTACTATAGAGCCTCTAACAGAATTTGGGACATAGCCATTTTGTATTATCTAGCAATAAAATATACATATAAAAATAATGAAGCAATTTTGTCAGGTGCAACTAAAATATTAAGTTATGCTCCATAATTTACATGCTTCTTAAATGTGGGGGAGGGGTGGTGGAAAGGAGTGATGCTGGAATCAAAACATGCCAGATAAGAAGAGCATCCCAGCCCCAATTTACCTTCTTAATAACGGTTTATCATCTTCAGTGAAAAATGTAACAGCCTTTCCCCTGTTCCCTGCTCTTCCAGTTCGACCTAAGAGAAACCAGACCACGAAAAGGTTTTGTTTTTTACTAGAAGGAAACTCTCAAGGTTCACATAATGGTCACTGAGGTTTGGAGAGATGGCTCATTGGATATATCACTTGCTGCATAAACATGAAGATATGAGTTCAAATCTCCAGAATCCACGCAGAAGCCAGAAGTAGTAAGATGTGTCTACAATCCCTATGTCCCTATGTTAAGATGGGAGGTAGAGACCAGGGAACCCATGGAACTCATAGGCCAATTACCCTTATGTATACAATGAAGGACAAGAAAGTCCCTGCCTCAAATATAATGGAAATTATGTTGAGGATCAATACCATATGTTTTCCTCCAACCCTCTCCCCCTACACACACCATGGGCATCACACACATCATTAAATTAAGAAAATGTATGCACACACACACCCCTAAAAAAGTCACTGGATTTTCACAGAACCAAAAACCAAGTAATGAGTATGTTTAAAAGGAATAGCAGAGGAACTGAGAAAGACGAGTGGGCAACAGGGCATGAAAACAAAGGCTCACCTATCCTATGGATGTATTCCACTGAGCTGGTTGGAAAATCATAATTGATGACCAGGTTTACGCCTTTAAAATCAATCCCTCTTGCGAGCAAGGCTGTACAAATAAGAACCCAGATTTTACCCGCTCTGAAGCTGTGGACTGTGTTATCTCGCTGGTGAAAGAAGAAACATTAAATGTTTTAGTACATTCTAGAATGGAAAAAACAGGCAGTGCATGGTGTTTGTAGTATATAGTTGACTTTCTACCTGCTGCTGTGTTCTTTCTGCATGAATGACATCCACATTAATACCTTCATATATGAGCTCATGAAAAAGTTCTTTAGCCCTTTCAATGGACTGAACAAAAACAAGAACAGGTGGATTGAAACCCTAGGAGAAAGAAGCAAAAATTAATACATATAACTTGTAAGAAAGAACACAATCAGTATCTATCTCATAGTATATCTTCAGTTCAGTTCACAAATAACCCAATCAATTTAGTACACTGTCCTGACAAGTTTTATGTCAACCTGAGATATAAACCAGTCATCTGGGAAAAGGGACTATCAGTTGAAAAAAACACCACCATAAGATTTGGCTGTAGGCAAGTCTGAAGTGCATTTCATAATTAATGATTGATGGGCCAACCCACTGTGGGTGGGACATCTCCAGGCAGGTGGTCCCAGAGTGCCATAAGAAAGTAGGCTGAACAAGCTAGTGGGTAGCAAGACATTAAGCAGCACTCTTCCATCACCTGCACATCAGTTCCTGCCTGCAGGTGCCGGTTCTGACTTTCCTCAATGATGGACTCTGATGTGAAACTGTAAGCTGAAATAAACCCTTCCTTGAGTTGCTTTATTTTGGTCACAGTGTTTTATCACAGCAATAGAAATTCTAAGACATGCACTTCCACTGCCAGTGTCTAAATCTGCCTCCATCTTCCTCATCATCCACCCTCTACAATGGGTTCTTTTCATTGTCCTTGGACTGTATTCTTTAACTTACTACTTCCAACAAATGTGCCCTCCTACAATAATGTATGCCCATGCTAAAACCACCACCTCTTAGCCCAAGAACTTTGATTCTGCTCATAATGTAAAAATCACGTCTTTAATTCATTGCTTACCTTAACTTCAGAATTTCCCTGTATCTTAACTTTAGTTCTAGTTGTCTCAATGTAAACAGAGTTCCCAATCCCCAAGAGAATCGAGAAATGCCTGAGCATTAGCTAACAGCTCTCAGCACACTGCACACTTGCTGCCAAACACTCCCCCCCACCTCATGTTTCCAAATGTCCGTTGGGGGTTCTTTTTGTTTCGGTTTATACTTTTTTTTTGGAATCTCATGAAGAACCTTTTTAACTACAAATGCATGGCTAAAAATCTCTGATCTAATTTCACCACATGAATAATACCTGCAAAAACGTTAAATTTCCTAGGGGCAAAATGACACCTTTAAGAATATCAATAAAGGGCTAGAAAGATGGCTCAGAGGTTAAAAGCACTGGCTGTTCTTTCAGAGGTCCTAAGCAAGGACATGGTGGCTCACAACCATCTATAATGAGATCTGGTGTCCTTTTTGGCAAGCAGACATTCATGTAGGCAGAAGACAAAGGCATAAAGCTCTTTGGGGAAAAAAGGGGGTTATCAATAAAATGAGGGTGTGCATGGTAGCACACATCTATAATCCAGTACTCGGGAGGCCGAGGCAGGAGGATTCTGTTTTCAAGGCCAGCCTGAGCTTTGAGTGAGATCCTAACTCAATAAAATAAAATAATCCCAAATAAGAGCAAATACACACAGGAAAACATTATTTGAAGTACTACATGTAACACATTACACTATTACAATAGCTTTTTGAAATAGATATTGCATCATTTTACCAAAGTGAAAACTGTAGAGTTGGGGTGTATGGGAGGTGAGCTGCCCAAAGGTAGAATGGTACAGGTAGAATTTCCATGTTGTGCAGTTCAGAAGCCCATGTCCTAGCTCCTAAGGCATGTCTCTTACACAGCCCCCAGATATGCAGACACCTTTCTTTTCCATCTTACAACCACCCTAACTGCTCCCACTAAGGCAAATGCCACATTTGTGTTCACCTATTGGAACAGATTTCAAAAAGTAGCCTTACAATTTATATTTCTTTTTTGTTCCTTACCCTGAACCCACTAGCCGTTGATTTATTTTTAAATTTTGAAGATTCATCTTAAGTGAATGTATTTTGCCTACATACATGTCTGTGACTGTGTGTGTGCCTGGTGCCTAAAGAAGCCTTGGAACTCAAGTTAAGGATGGTTTTAAGACACCATGTGGGTGCTGGCAACTGAACCCAGGTTCTCCACAAAAGCAGTAAGGGCTCTTAATCACTAGGCCACTCAGCCTTTAAACTTTCTACCCAAGGCTTCTACTCAGTACTTACTTTGGGATAAAAAAGAAAACCAAACTCAAGGCATTATTCATTACTAAGTGCCCCAGGTCATCTCTAGCAAACCAGCAAAGATGAGGGAACAGAGGGATACAGACAGGCAGATGGAGAATCGAGGCACCACCAGGCAGGTCTTCTACTCAAGCAAGGAACAGAAGACTCAACACCACTGGATCGCTAAGAAAGAGTCAACACTAAGCACAATGCAGGAGGATGATAGAACATGAATGCCCTCCAGCAAAAGTCAAGAATGCAGTTCAATATACCTTCTTAACAAGTTCTCTCATGGCCAGAAGTTTTCCAGTCTCAGAGCCAACAAAGAGAAGTTCTTGTTCAACAGTCTCAACTGCAGAATTCCTGGGAAGAAAACACACCTTTTTAAGAATCAAATTTTAGGGCTGGAGAGATGGCTCAGAGGTTAAGAGTACTACTGACTGCTCTTCTGGAGGTCCTGAGTTCAATTCCCAGCAACCATGGTGGCTCACAACCATCTATAATGAGATCTGGTGCCCTCTTCTGCCCTGTACGCAGACATATAGGCAGAACATTGTATACATAATAAATCTTAAAAAAAAAAAATCAAATTTTAGCTGGGCATGCTACTGAGGACCTGTAATACAGCACCTGGGAGGCTGACCCAGGTTTCTGTGCGTTTAGGCTAATCTGTTGGAACATGTAGTAAAGCTCTGTCTCAAAAACAAAACAACAACAAAACCCAAACAGGCCACAGAGATGGCACAGAGGGTAAGGCGCTTGCTATGTAAACTGGTTAGCCAGAGATTGACTCAATTCCTGACAGTGTCCTCTGACCACATCTTAGTTTTTGCCTGCTCTAGCGATCCTTCTGAACACTGAGAGGTTTATTGGGCTTAACCACAACAAAAATCTCAATAGACTGTGTATTTATTTAGCATGAAATGCATCTCTACCTCAAACCCTTTTTTAGCACTGAAAAATGGAACAGAGATCTCACACTAAGTAACTGCTCTATCCATCACCGAATTATATCCCTGGTACTGAACAAAATCCTATTTTGTGCCAGAATTACTTATCAAGTAGTTAAATAACACCAGCTTTTTCCATACGATCCTATGTAAGCAAACAATCACAGAAACCAAGTATGGATGGCCACCTGCCTAACGGCATAGTTTGTGAATGAAATAGAGGTATGATGCTGGGAAAAGTAACATGCAAACATGGGAATCTTTCATTGTGTAATTCTGAAAAAAAAATTCCTTCATTTTGACTTTAAAAAATACATTTCTATCAGTAAAACTTTTCTTGCTCGTTGGTGTCATGTCAAACAACCTATTTTATTGAGTCAAAGCAAACAAACAAACAAACCTTACCTTAAGACAAGTGCATGGGACAACGTGAAATAACAATTATTTACCTTGCTCCAATGGATACGATAACGACGTTGTCCAGGTTGAGCTTGCACCACTGCTCAACATCATACGCAAAAGTTGCACTGAACATTGCTCTCTTGACCTTGGGGGATGTGCAGGCCAGGAAAACGGAAGCCAGCTGGTCTCTAAACCCAGTTTTGCCATCTTCAAACAGTTTGTCTGACTCGTCTACTATCAGCCATTCAACACTGAGAAATAGCAAAACAACCCGTGGTTACTGAACTGGAAGATCTGGGACACTTCACTGACCTGTCAAGGTATATGAAAAAAGTCCTATAATGATGCTGTTTTTGATTCACCTTATCAAATGAGAAAAAAATGTACATGAAAAATTAGCAGAAAAACATTATAAATGTAGCTCAGTCACCAATTATAAATCCTCAAAGACAAGCTGTATCAGCAATGACAGGATTCCACTGCACTTGCTGAAAGATGTAAAAAGGTCTGGGGAGTTATATTCTGTTTATCAAGTGTATAATTTTCTTCCTGACCAGTTCTTTTCTTCTACTAGTTAACTCAAGCTATTATATTCTCAGTATCACACTGACACAAGCTGGCAGACAGTATGCACCAAAGGACAATAATCAAAGCAACTGAGAACAAAATGGAACTGTGATGGATGATACTGACTGTCAACCTGACAGGATCCAGAATCACCAGAGACAAACCTCTGGGCTCGTTTGTAAGGATTATCTAGACAGGTTAACTGAGGTTGGAAGACCACTGTACAAAACACACCACGGGCTGAGGTCTAGCATTGAATAAAAAGGAGAAAGCAAGTTAGGGGCCGACAGCCATCATTCTCTGCTTCCTAACTGTGGCTGCAAGGAGACCTGGTGCCCCACCTTCCAGCCCCAGTGAATGACCTGTATCCATTCAAACATAAGCCTGCCCTTCCTTCCTCCTTAAATTACAGGTTCTCAAGTATTCAGTCACAGTGGCCAGAAAATTAATAAAATAAGCAGGTGAAGGAAAGCTGGAAGAATGCTGTACCTTGTCAGGTCTATCCCTGGTGGATCCTGCTTTAGCAAGTAGATCAGTCGATTTGGGGTAGTCACAAGAATGTCTACAGGGAAAACAAGGGGTGGAAACTGCAAACAAGATGCCTTCTTCTAACTACAGAATTTCAGTTATTAATCTTATTAAGTAGAAAGGGAAGAGTAGTTAAATACAAAAACTCTTGCTTGTTAGGAAGTAATGCAAATTTCTCCCTCCACCACAGCGTAAAACTCTCTAGTTCTTCTACTCTATTTGAGCAGCTTCCCCACCCTTTTGGCTGCCTGAGTCAGAGTCTTGCTGTGCAGTTGAGAATTCCTCACTCATGATCATCTCACCCCTGCCTAGTTCCAGGCTAGTTGCTGTGCTTTCTTTCCCGCCCCAGGAGCGAAAGCCAAGGCCTCCTATTACACTCGCCAGGCAAGAGCTGCAGCGCTGCACCACTCAACTGCACTGCCGTCATTCCAACTCTAAGAGCCAGCACTGGGTCATCCTAAGGCCGGGCTGGCCTAAAAACTCCTCTGATCCTCCTGCCTCAGCACTAAGACTCTAGGTGTGCTACCATACTTGGCTTGAAAAATAATCTTAAATGAAACTTTCCCAAAGAGCAAGTTAAAAGGGGAGACATGTAATCCATTGTTACCTGCCAAGGCATTTCCATGATTAGAAATCAAGGGTATGAGGCAGGATTTCCCAGGCCTAGCACTGCTGACATGCCGAGTCCCACGGCTTTCTGTAGACAGCTGTCTAGGGCATGACAGGGTCTTAATGGTATTTCTAGCCTCCATCCACAACATGCTGTTGGTTCCCCAGCTCTAACAACTACAAATACCCCTTACAGCCAAACGTCACTGTGGTAACTGGTGGGGAGAATCAGCTGGGATGCAGACACAGATCTTCTGTGTGAAAAGCTATATTTAGCTTCTTCAAAAAAACTAATTAGCCAGACAGTGGTGGTGCACACCTTTAATCTCAGTACTTGGGAGGCAGAGGCAGGTGGATCTCTGTGAGTTCAAGGCCAGCCTGGTCTAAAAGAGCTAGTTTCAGGACAGCTAGGATTGTTACACAGAGAAACCCTGTTTAGAAAACAACAACAACCCCCCCCCCCAAAAAAAACAAAAACTAATTAAAGCAAGGCAGTGGTGGCATGCGCTTTAATCTCAGCACTCAGGAGGCAGGTAGATGTTTGAGTTTGAGTCCACCCTGATTTACAAAACAAGTTCCTGGACAGCAAAGAATACACAGATTAAACCTTGTCTCAAAAAAATAAAATAACTAATTAGGAGCTTAGAGACATGCCTGAGTTGGTACAGTATCTGCCTACCATGCACAAAAATCTAGATTCCATTCTCAGCACCACATAAACCAGGTGCAGTGGTACACACCTGTGGTCCCAGCACTTAGGACTCGGAAGCAGGAGGGTGAGAGGTTCAAGTTCATTCTCAACCTTGAATTTGAAGCCAGCATGAATTATTCGAGACTCTGACTTTAAAAAAAATTACACCCCCACCCCCACTCACTCTCTCTCTGACTTGCACTGCAGCAACTCTTATTCAGTAATTAAGACCTTTATTATTTCCAATCCCTTAGATACTCTAAGCAGGAAGTTCTTACCAAACTTCTTAGATGATTTAGGTCCAAATTTCTTAGCTGCTATTGCAGCTTTGTGGATCATATGTATTCTGAATCCTGTACCCTCAGATATTTTAATTAATTCTCTATGAATCTAAAACAAAAAAGTGAGAAAACCAAAGTCGTTAAGATACTAGGCCAGGACGCACAGCTTCATTTATGCCTTTAACACATTTATTATGAACCCACGGACGAAACCTGCAGTGCTCTGTTGGCTGACCTGTAACACTGAAAAGACGCAATAGTTGCTTGAGCTAGTTCCACAACACAAAACCAAATCCTGCCATCTGCTGCAGCTTTCAGAGTGCAGTGCTGAACGCCCTACTGCAGAGCATGTGGTTACTCCACACACGGGATGTAGAGCTCATTAATGGGGAGTTTCTCCTTTCTCAGAGAACGAGGTAGTTTCTTTTATTTTCTTCTTTTCTTTCTTGAGTGACAAGGTCTCACTATGTAGCCCTGGCTGGCCTAAAGCTCACAGAGATCTATCTGCCTCTTACTCCACAGTGCTGGGACTAAAGACAGACGCCACCACACTTGGCTGTTCGCTGAGACAGAGTCTCAGAAATGATGATGACTCTGAAATATTGATCCTTTTCCTTCCACCTCCCAGTGCTAGAATCACAGGCATGAACCACCATCCCCAGCAATATTTCACTTTTCTGAATGAAGAAAACAAATTTTAGCAATGATATATCATCGGACCCTTTCAACCTCAAAGATTGTGCAGCCTTTAGAAAAGAAGGATAATTGTCAAAATCACATTTCTGAAAATTCTAGACATTTCAAAGACCAAATTACAAAGAATTCTGTATATTACGGAATACTGTCTCCAGGCCACAACAGAAGACATTCTTCTGAGAGCTTTACCAACTTAAACAAGAAACATATCAAAGCAAACATGAATGCATCCTCTCAAAACTCTGCGTCATACCTGGCTGGCAAGTTCTCGAGTTGGGGATATAACCAGGGCTCGAAAGCCTTTATTTGCAGGTTGTTTCAGCTGCATTAAAATGGGAATGCTAAAAGCCAGAGTCTTCCCAGATCCAGTAGGAGCAGAAGCCAGAAGTTCCCGACCCTAACAGAAGAGCACAGAAGTATAGGACAAGTTCAACAAGTTTTCAGAGCCTGGTTAAACAACGTGAGCAGCTATGGAAGCAACAAATAAAACTGAATGAAATAAATCCACCTGTTCACACCCTACCCACCTCTCCACACACCCCCATCTATTGTTTTCAAACACCTCAGGCTTGCCACTGCTGCCCCAAGCGTTTCTGAGCACTGCTACTAACGTACATTAGGATGGTGAGCACAGGGACAACTAAAACCCAAAGAGAAGCATAACTACTATTTTAGGTTTTCTTTCCATTAAACTCTGCTACCAAAGCGCATAACACAATTGGCCTCTTATCCCAGTATCTGTACTGTTAACTCCCCTGGGAAGATTGTGTTAAATAGCACAATGAGTGAAGATTAGAATTGAAAAGTGGTTAATGACAAGAGTATTCACAGGTGACAGTCTTCAAAGGGGTCACTGTAATTCTTAAACCTTTAAGCTGAAATAATGGCAGAAATAATCGAAGAGGAACCTAAGTGCAAATTCAATAAATGTGAGTCAGTAACACCATTCAAATACGAGTATATTCTCCTTTCAACACACAAAGCAATGTGAAGAACATAATGGGGTGAAAAGATAACACATATCTTTCATCTACCTTAAGTGAAGGCCAAGTTCATTATTTTGTAAATGGGGAAGAGGGAAGGAGGGAGAGAAAAAGGAGGAGAAAAGGGGAGAGGAGAAAAGGAGAGGAAAAGACAAAATGAGGGAAGGAGAGAGAGGGAAGTAGGAAACTTTCACCATTTGTTTATTTGGTTGATTGGTTGATTTTTCAAGACGTGGTCCTGGAACTCACTCTTTACACTGGCTGACCTTGAACTCAGAGATCAACTGCTTTCACCTCGCAAGTGCTGGGATTAAAGGTGTACACCACCACAACCCAGCTATATAATTGTTTTTTTTTCCGGGGGCGGGGGGGGGGGGAGGAGTGGTTCAACACAGAGTTTCTCTACATTGCTCTGGCTATCCTGGAACTCACTCTGTAGACCTGGCTGGCCTTGAACTCACAGAGATCCACCTGCCTCTGCCTCCGGAGGGCTGTGGTTAAAGGTGTTTGCCACCACTGCCCAGCTTCATTGTTTTTTAAAGCCATCCAAAAAAAAAAAAAACTCAGCTAATTTACATATCTATTAACAAGCAATTTGATAAGCACATTATTAATATATTCATACAACAGAATGCTGTTTAGTAACAGATGTCTTACAAGTTTCAAAAACATTAAGTAGCTGGGTGGTGGTGGCGCACGCCTTTAATCCTAGCTCTTGAGAAGCAGAGGCAGGTGGATCTCTGAGTTTGAGGCCAGTCTGATCTACAAAAGCTAGTTCCAGGGCAAGCTCCAAAGCTACAGAAAAACTTTGTCTTTAAAAAACAAAACAACAACAACAACAAAAAAGAAACAGAAACAAAAACCCCAAACAAACAAACAAAAGCCCATTAAGTAAAAGAAGTCAAGATTAGTGACAATCCCACTTGAAATCCTAGAAGCAAAACATAATATGATAATCAAAATATTGTTTGGTTTTGGTTTTTTTTCTGGGTAGAGTAAGGAATGAACAGGCAGGGCACAACCGATTTTTCTGAGGTTTATAGGAATGTACATCTCCACTGGAGAACATTACACTACGTAGGTTTCACACTGTTCAGACTCATTAAACTATCTTAAAGTCTATATGCTTTATTGTATGTCAGGAATATTTCAATAATAGAGTATTGGGGGGGAAACGAAGTTGGATTATGTATAAGAACTTTAAAAAAGCTAAGAATAAAAAGACAAAACACAATCTCCATGCTCTGAGGATTTAAATACTTCTTGACAAAGAATACTTGAGTATTCACAGAGGCAAATCCCCAAAGTCCCAGCACTCAGGAGGCTAAGGACCATGGATTCGAGGCTACGTCTACACACACATAAAGGAAATGATCACATCTTGTGAGCAGATTTTACGAGGCACGAGCACTTGAGGCAAGGGGGCTAAAGGTGGAAAGGATGTCAAGAGAACAGGAAGAGAATGAGGACACGGGAATGTTACAGACATCCTAAATCTTTGCACTCACATGCAGCATAACTGGAATGGCTTGCATCTGAATTGGTGTGGGCATTTGGAAGCCTGCATCTAGAATGTTCTGGAGCAATCGAGAACTGATTTTATACTCTTGCTCAAGCTGCTGAAATGTAGCAATTGGGTCAGGAAGATCAGTTCCTTGTACATGTATCTTGTGTTTGTTCCGAAAGAAGTTGATCTGTAAATTGAGACAAAGAAGCCACCATGGATATGACCCAACAACAACAGTCTTAGATGTTTTAAAACAGAACAGCAGTAATAGTTCTGGGATAAGCTACGGTGAGACATGAAGCATCCTGCTTAAATTCAAACCCCAGTTAGCACAGATACTAAGTACATTTTGTGGTAGTAACAGCTGGAAGACTCTCACCGATGTTGGAACCCACCTGTCTGTGCTTTCAAACTGAAGTTAAGAGATGTGTCACATACTGTAAAACGTTTGTCACACTTACAACTTATATGACTTTATAGAAACTTCTAGAAGGCAAGCACTGAAATTATGTTTTCTATCTTAGCATACAAATACCAGTGCTTTTTAATATTTCAAAACAAAAACAGCTAATCAGTCCTGTATTTCTTAAACCTGAGTGCCAAGGGTAGAGTTTAGTAATACTGACTGGACCACTTCAGCCTCCAGTCCACAGACAGCCCCATTTTGGCTTCTGGGTTACTGAAACACAGCATAATACCCCCTGAAGGAAGCACTACAGTCTCCAATAGCAAAGTAGACAGGCACAGGAAGCAACGGGGCTATAGTCATTGGTTTTCATGCCCTATACCCTCACCAAAGTATCCTCCTTAGGAATTTTAACCCTCCACAGGTATAACGGCACACACCTGTAATCCTGACAGGTGGGAGGTAGAGGCAGGAGAATCAGGAGATCCATGTAGGCTACATGAGATCCTATTTCAAACAAACAACAAAAAGAATTCTAACCATGTAATCCCCACAGGAGAAAATACTTTTACACCAGTAAATTTAACACCAAAGAGAAAGGGAGTCAGATTTCATGTTTATCAAAAGAAGTTTAAATATTTGAATTAAAAAACTTATTGCCAGGTGGTGGTGGTGCATGCCTTTAATCCCAGCACTTGGGAGACAGAGGCAGGTGGATCTCTGAGTTCAAAGCCACGCTGGTCTACAAAGCAAGTTCCAGGACAGTCAGGGCTACATAGAGAAACCCTGTCTTGAAAAACCAAAAAAACCAAACAAATAAATAAAATTTATTTTATGTATATGAATGTTTTTGCTTGTATGTATGTATGAACACCACCTGTGTACTTGACACCTACAGAGATGCCTGCAGAGGTCAGAGCGGGGCATCAAATCTCCTGGAACTGGAGTTACAGATGGTTGTGAGCTGCCACATAGGTGCTGGGAACTGAACCTGGGTCCTCTGAAAGAGAAGCCAGTGTGCTTAACCATTTAGCCACCTCTCCAGACCAAGAAATTTTAAAATTTTAATTCTAACACTATTATTCCTGAAACTTGAAGAGGTCAAAAACTGTTATATATTTGCAGTATATACCTAAAAACAACTGGAACTAAACTCTTTCTACCTGACCTATCTATAATCGTAACCAAACACTTCCAGCACTGCATAGATGGGTATGGAAACACTTCATTAAAGTAGAACCTAAACAAATTAGTCTTCCGTCTTAACAAAATGAAGTCCAGGGAAAACTCTATATGTACTTTGGGAGGTCAAAATATTTTTCAAACCTTTTCCTTTCTGAGATGTTCCAACTTTCCTGAAGTTAGTTTCTTTTCTTCTTTGGCTTTTTTCTCTTCTTGAATCTTTGCTTCTACAGAGGACGTCCACTGTATAGTAGTGTCAAAGTCTTCTTGTGGACTAAGCTCTATAATATATTTTAAAATCAAAAGTTATCAAGTACAACAGTGTTAGGTTTGCCAAACTGGCTACACTTCACACTAAACTGGAAATGTGAAGGGTTAGCAGATCCAACTGGAAAGAAAGTACAGTGCACAGAGATCTGGAAACAGGGGTTAAACTCCTGGTGTAGGCAGAGCTCTGACGCTCACCCTCTTCCCTTGGTTGGTTGTTTCAGTTCTGACCATCAAGACAACTGAATGCTTTAAACAAGAGATAAACTGAAAATTGCACAAATAATATGGCAGACAGCTTCTGTTTACCAAAAAAAAAAAAAAACCAAGATAGAAAGTATTATGGTGAAAAAAAGATTTCATGGGCAATAGCAATAAAACCACAATCCAATATTATAAAGACAGCGATTCTCTCTATATCTATAAAGAAAAGGCTCAATATTATAAAGACAGCAATTCTCTCTATATCTATAAAGAAAAGGCTCAATATTATAAAGACAGCGATTCTCTCTATATCTATAAAGAAAAGGCTCAATTAAAAGCAGACACAATTGTCTTAGAGACCAGATTAGCTGATTTTAACATTTGCATGGTAGAACAAATATGTGAGAATAATCTAAAAAATTTTTATTAGTAGTGAGTAAAGATCTTTACTGAATATCTTATATTTTAAGAGTCTCATTTAACCCAGCCTGGCCTTGAACTTGCTATGTAAGACTCACCTTGAATTGCTGATCTTCCTACCTCCACCTTCTAAATGATGAGTTACCACTATGCCTGGGTATCTAACTGATTTTTTTTAATGTAGGAAAACATAAGAGGATCTTTTACTCTGAGTTAATTTCATAATATATGAAGTTTATTAAGCTAAGAAGAAGTGATTGAGTAACCTACCAACAAAGGAATGTTTACTATGAAGAGACAAATTTACAGAAAGAGGAAACTTCCGGTATTTCTAGTAAGCACCGCAGGGAAGAACTGAGAGAGAGAGAGAGACAGAGAGAGAGAATAAGAAAAATGGGGGAAAAGAGAGAGAAGACTCCTGCATCCTGCTTGTGGAAGACAACACTTGTGCCTCGCAGTCTAAGGTAAGCCTGGTTAACAGACAGCAGTACTAATAACCCCAATCACCACTAATCCAGTCTGAACATTTCTAATTGAAAATAAATACACGCATCTAGATTTACAGCCTACATACATTTATTACTGAATGGTTACAGTATACATCTATGTATTTCTGATTGCCCAACACTTCAATCAGTTCTCTAAATTTGTGGCATTTCTTTTTTAACAGCAGGCAAAGGTTTCACCATCTTCTTTTATGTAATAGCAGAAATATGGAAACACAGTAAATGTCCCTGACAAAGGCACTAGTCAAACCAGGTATGGCATACTAACTACATAGTGTTAAAAAGAAGGCACTCTGCTTCTGAGTGATACAATGTTTCAGGTCGATCATTCTACAACATCTAAATTTAAATCGACTGACCAATTTTCTAATTCTAAGTATCTGTTGGACAGTCATACAAACACACAAAGATAAGTACAACAACATTTTTTAACATTGAAACAGCAAAAGAAAGAGATAAACTAGGCCCAGTGGTGGTTGGCCCACACCTTTAATCCCAGCACTCAGGAGGCAGGGACAGGGGCATCTCTGTGAGTTCAAGGCCAGCCTGCTCTATGAGCAAGTTCCAGGACAAGTTATAAAGCTGGGGAAACCCTGCCTCAAAAAACCAAAAAAGCACATAAAAAGATGTTCAAAAGCCAGGTGTAGTGGTGTGGGCCTTTAATCCCAGCACTTAGAAGGCAGAGGTAGGCAGATCTCTGAACTCTAGGGCAGCCTAGTCTACGTAGCAAGTTCCAAGACATCCAGAATTAAATAGAAACCCTGCCTCCAAATAAATAAACAAATCGAGGCTCAACTTCAATTATCAAGAAAACACAAAATTAAAGGGGGGGGGGCTACAGCTCAGTGAGCAGAAGCAGAGTACTTGTCCAGTGTGTATAAAGCCCTAGGTTCAAACCTCAGCACAGCTTAAAACCAGGTGATGAATCATATTTAAAAAGATGGCAGAACTTGGGAGATGGAGGTAAAATGAGCAAGTGTTCAGGGTCGCTCTTAACTATAAGAGAAAGTTAAAAGGCAACCTAGGGTACAGACTTGTCTCAATAATAACAATAATAATAAAATCTAAATTAAAAGTTTCGTTAAGTAAATGGGCAAAAAACATTAAGACAAATAATAATGCTAGGTCAGATGTGGTACTCATGCCTGTAATCCCAGCACTTGGTTTAATGAAATGTATTATTATTGGTGGTGGTGGGGGATTGTGCCACAGCATGTGTGGAGAGGTCAGAGGAAAACATCGTGGAGTCAGTTCTATCCTTCCACCTTTATGTGGGTTCTGGGGATCAAACTCGGGTCACCAGGCTTCTGTAGCAATATCTGCTGTTCCACCTTGCTGGCCTCCAACCCCAGCACCTGGGAATCGTCGTCTGAAATAAAAAACTCAGTACTGACAAAGGTGTGGAAGTCATTTTGTGGTATCTATTCAAAGCAAGTGTGCACACCCCCTCACAGAGTGCCTCCACTTGGGAATTATGACTCTACAGAGACAGAAACACCTGTACAAAAGGCTATGCCATGCGTGAGTATCATGGTAGCAATTAATAGCTAGTACCTAGATATAATCCAAATGTCATCAACAGAGGAATGGGTATGTGTTGTCTAATTTACAAGCTTGCACTATTCTGCAACTGAAAAAACAAAACAACACAACACTAACCTGAAATCGTCTTCTTTCTCTTTTTCTTCCTGGGCTCCTTACTTCTCTCCAACAGATCCCCCTCTGTCTTCTCATTTTGGAGCTCCTGGTGTGTTTGTAATGTTCCACACTCATCTGAGACAGACTTCTTGTTCCCGAAGAAGTCCAGTCCTTGGAGTACCTCCGAAGAATCAGGATCGCATTTCCTTTTTCCTACCTAAAAACCCCAAATTTTAAATGAGATCTACAGACAGAATAGTGCTGTTTTCATCCAACCACGACTATCAGTACGGAGGACATGGGTTCAGTAATTCATCATTTTAACCCTTTTGACCAAGAATCTGTTGTGTTGGGTGTTTAGGCAAATAGAATATAAATAAACAAAAATAACACTACACCCTTCTCTATCCTCCTTATAGTAACAACCATGACAGCAAGCTTACGTTCATTTACTGCATGTCAAACGTTTATTAGATATTAAACTACTTCTTCCTCACACCGACAATTTAACCACAGCACTGCAGTCAGGATGAAGAAACACAGACATCGCCCTTCACAAAGGCTCTGTTCTTTTACATTAGGTTTATGTTCAAAATGTTCCACAAATGAGCCAACTCGCTGCCTTTCTGGCTCACTACTTCTCTAAGACACTCCCCTTCCCACATCTCAACACCATTCTTCTGGTTGGGTACTTAAAATGCCGCTGTCTGGAACGCTGAAAAGAATCGTGTCCAATACATTACAGCTACCTGCACGCTAAGTCAGACCTGGGTAGGCTACTGTTTTAGAAATTCCTTTCCTCTAGCTTCTGAGAAGGGGCCTTTGAAAGGATTCTAACTTTGTAAGTAAAGAAGTCGGGCAACAGTGTCCTGGCAAGGCTCAACTGAGTCGACCAGGGCTCAGAAAACAATTATTCGGAAGTCTAGGGTAGGTCTGAGGTCAAGCTGAACCCCAAAGGAGGGAAAGGCCCGGGGTGGTCGGAGCCAGGCCTCCGGGATCCAGCGCGCCCGCTGCCCCGCTGGCAGCAGCGGTCTCCTTCTACGGACCCCGTCCCTTCCCGGGTACTTGGCTCCCCGTATACTGTAAGCACCTGGAATCGAGCAGCGTCTGCAGAGAACCGCTTCACGTCGAACTTGGCGCCGGCTCCGAGCCGGCGAAACAGATCATAGGCATCCATTTTTACCCAGAGTGCCCCGCAGCCCCACAGCGCCTGTACACACGATTTCCTGTCCGCGACTGCTTCCGGAGAGGCCGTAGGCGGAAGTAGCTCCAGGAGGCGGAGCCTGGCTACAGCAGGCGTGGCGGAAGTTTGAGTAGTAAATGCGTTCAGAGTATAGACCATTCTTGTGCGAGGGAGGATTCTAGACTTTTTAGGAATAGTTTGGTGAGCGACACGCCAAGATTCTGCACTTAAGGTCGCAGTCTAGCGGGAACAGAGATACCAACGTTACGGTAATTTAGGAAAATGAAAAGTGCTGAGAAGGAAATTAGAAGGTTTGATGGATAGAGACGGGGTGGAGGGTCGAGTTCAATCAAATGTTTGCACTGAGAAGGGGCCACTTTTCTTAAGACATGGGAACAGCATTCCAGATAAGAGGAAACCATTCTGAAGAAGGGAAAGGGTCTGAGACATTGTTAGAACAGAAGCCAGGATCTAAGTTGCTCTCCAGTACCGCAGAAAGAAGGAAAGAGAAAAAGAAAAAGGAGGAGGGGTGTGAGGCAGAGGAAGAAAAGAAAATCGCTGGAGCTAAGCTTGGAGGGGCAAACAAACCAGATCTCGAAACATTGTAACAAGATGAAGTATTTGGATTTTAGTGTAAACTTGCTACAAAACCAAAACTTTTTTTTTTTTTCTGAGACAAAGTTTCTCTGTAGCTTTAGAGCCAGTCCTGGAACTAGCTCTTGTAGACTAGGCTGGCCTCGAACTCACAGAGATCCACCTGCCTCTGCCTCCCAAGTGCTGGGATTAAAGGCGTGCGCCACCACCGCCAGGCCAAACCCAAAACTTTTATGGACAGGACAACTATCTTAGTTTATCACATTTGATTTTTAGTTTCATCCTCACAACTTTTTTACCTTTGTAGTGTTTCTCTCCTGGAATGTAAGTCCCTGGACATGAAGATCTACTGCTTTGCCTTACTATGGTATCTCTGGTTCTGTATGCTCTCAAGAAAAGTTTGTTGAATGTGTGAAAGTGTCATACATGATTACTCTAGTTATTTGGAGAAGGGACATAGAATGGGTAAAAATGGAAATGGAGACTAAAGTTGAAATGGTGTTGTCTTTGGGTTGATGTCTACATAAGTGTGGATAGATTTGGGATGAAGCTCGGAGGTAGAGTTTAATGTACCTGATGGATTTTGTGCTGGGGTGAGGAAAAAGGATGAGAGATAGACAACTAAGTACTAGAGTTTGGGCTGAGTTGATGGCATAGCATTTACTGAATTAAGAATAAAGGAAGAGGGCCAGGTGGTGGTGGCACATGCCTTTAATCCCAGCACTCGGGAGGCAGAGGCAGGCAGAATTCAAGACCAGCCCAGTCTCTACAAGAGTAAGTTCCAGAACAGGCTCCAAAGCTACAGAGAAATCCTTCCTTTTTTTTAAAAAAAAAAATGGTGGGACACGTAAAACATGGACTTGCTATGTTTTGTAGATATGAAGATTTCTAGTTGATTAAGTGAAACCATCCAAGTAGATACTTGGAATGAAGGTGAAGGCTGAAGAAACAAAATTGGGAGTCATCAGCATAAATAGTACAGTGCATCTACTCAAAGTTCATATGTCATAAGTTCTGGTGAGACCGTCACACTCGAGTAGAGCAGGTTTGGAGTGAGCATGGGCTGAGACAGGCCATGTCTTCTCTGATTTCCTCTTATAGCTTTCAGTGAGATATCTTGTTATTTTAAGTATATTTCTTCTCCAAAAATAGGACTTTGAGGGCACTGGGGAGATGCCCTCTAAGTTAGTGATTAAAGACACTAACTCTGCGAGCTTGATGATTCTACTTTGATCCTGGGAACCCATGCAAAAGACCAGATAAAGTAGCGAAGAAGTATGTAGCTTTTGGCTTAGCCAAGGCCAAAGTTTATCTAGGTAAATACAGTGGAGGTTGTCTCTCCCCCCTCCAGGTATAGCCACCTGGTATTGATGATTCACTAGAGAGAACCTCCCAGGAGCTGAGAAGGCAGAGGAAAGCCTTGCTTTCTAGGAAGTGTTCAACATTATACCAATGACCCAGCTCGTGTCCCTCCTTTCAGAGAATAGAGTTGGGCTGCACTGCACTCATAGCTCCACATTTGTTCACAGTCTTGGCAGTTTCTGAGGCCGGAGCCATGTGTCATGTCTCTTAATTTGTTTGCTAAGCATGTAGTCTGGTTCACATTAAATGATCAATAACATTTTTTTGGTGTGTGTGGGGAGGGTGGGTATGCAATGCATGCATATAAGTGCACATAAATTACAGACATCAGGTATTTCTCCTAAGTTGCACTTCACCTTTATTTATTTTATTAGATTAATTTTGTGTGCATATATGCATGCGCTACAACACGTGTGTGGAGGTCACAAGACACCTTGCAGGCGTTGGTTCTTTCTTTTCACCTTGTAAATACCAGGAATCGAACTCAGGACTTTAGGCTTGGCAGCAAGTACTTTTATTTGGTGAGCCATCTCTCTGACCCACCCACATTCTTTTTTGATTTATTTATTTATTTATTTTTGGTTTTTTCGAGACAGGGTTTCTCTGTAGCTTTGGTGCCTGTCCTGGAACTAGCTCTTGTAGACCAGGCTGGCCTCTAACCCCCAGAGATCCGCCTGTCTCTGCCTCCCAAGTGCTGGGATTAAAGGCGTGCGCCACCACAGCCCGGCCTGATTTATTTTATTATTTGAGTGTCTTGCTAGCATGTATGTATGGGCACCTGTAGCGTGAATTCGAATTGGTCTTAATAATAAAAACCTGGAGTCAGATATAGGGGTAAATACTGAAAGATCAGAGAGACAAAGGAGCAAGCCACAGCCACTTCTTACCTCACCAACTCCTCAGTCTGAAAAGGGGGGGGGGCAATTCCTCTCTCTGCTCGCCTTATATTCTTCTCTCTGCCCAGCCATATCCTTTCCTATTTCTTCCTCCCTAGTGTTGGGATTAAAGGTGTGTGCCTTCCAAGTACTGGTATCAAAGGTAGGAGATCCCAAATGCTGGGATTAAAGGTGTGTGCTACCACTGCCCAGCTTCTGTGGTTAAGTAGTGGCTAGCTCTGCACTCTGATTTCCATGCAAGCTTGACTTGTTAGAGCACAAACAAAATAACACCACAGGCACCACATGTACGCTTGGTTCCCCCAGGTCAGAAGAAGGCATCTAATCCCCCTAGAACTGGAGTTAAAAGTGGTTGTGTGCCGCTATGTAGATGTTGGGAACTGAACCTGGGGTCGCTGTAAGAGTAGTAGGTGCTCTTAACCACTGAGCCATCTTTCCAGTCCTCACATTTGACTTTTTAAACAAAATCTCTTATTAAACCTGAAACTCGTCCAATTGACGAGGCTTACAACCAACGAGCTTCCAGAATTCATCTGTCTCCAAAGCCACCTCCCACCCCTGCTCCCTCAACCCCACAGTGCTAGGACTATGGGCATATGCCACTGTGCCTGGCTTTGTGTGCGGTGTCTCTGGTTCTGAACTCAGGTCCTCATGCTTGCGTGGCCAGTCACTTGCCAACTGAGCCACCTTCCCAGTCCAGTAAATCTGAGCTAAGGAAAGGGGATGAAACACAGAATGATCTCTCTGAACTTAGCAGTGGACCTGTTTCTTTAGGCTGGTGCTTTGGATTAACAGGCTCTGGCAGACAGAAGAATGATGTCAAAGGGAGCAGACTTAGACTGCTGCCTGCCTCCACAATATCCAGCTGACTCATTGAGAGAGCACTTCCCCTTGGGAAAACAAAACAAAGCTATTTGAAAGTATCGTCAATAAAAGTGGAGAGGAAATTGAATCATGGCTCTGTAGAACTGGAATTTCTCCAAAAACTAGTATGGTGTGATTGTTGGACACACATGGTTTCTCAGCTGTAGCCAGTGAACACAAAGTCTGCACAACACCAAGGTGGCAGGTGCTTGGGGCAGCTTGTTATTGTGAACAGAGTGACCACTCCATGGCCTGAAGGTGTGTTTCGGAATCTTTTCCTCTTATACGCCCTCCTTATCGTTCGAGCAGCTTCGGCGTGAGTGTTGTTTTTACAATGTCTATCCTAGACCACAGCCTGGATATGCAGAGATGAATTAAACCGTCTTTGTTCTCAACGAGTAGAGTCTTCTAGGGATGTAGAGCTTAAACAGAGTAAGAGAATGTTCTAGGCCCAGCAGTAGAAGACAGAGGGAGTGAAGGAGTTATCACTGGCGGTTGGTGGGGGGTGATGGCAGGGGGAGGCACTGTTGAATACTAGGGTAGGTTTGGTAGAGAAGATGACATGGGCGTAGCAGGCTAAGGATACAGCTCAGTTGGTAGACTGGTTGCCTAGGATTCATAAAGCCCTAGGTTCAGTTCCCATTAACTAGTAAACTAGGCATGGTGGCACATGCCTACAGTCCCAGAACACGGAAAGTAGAGGCAGAGGGTCAGAAGTCCAAGGTATTGGAGCTGGTGAGAGTTGAGCATGCTGCCACACCTGATTATCTCAGTTCCTGATTCCTGAGAACCCACATGGTGGAAGCAGAGACTAGATTCCCACAAGTTGTCCTCTGACTGCCACGTGCATGCTGTGGCATGCACACATTCACAATAAATGCATTTCTAAAAGGTAAATTCAGGGTCATCCTTGGCTAGTTAGCCAGTTGAAGGCTAGCCTGGACATTACACGAGATGCTGTCTTAAACAAATGTTCTCCAATAGATGTGGTGGTTAAAGGTATTTAAGTAGAGTAAACATCTGTAATGAATGTACATTCACAAAAGCAACCTGGTGTGTTTGAGGGTCTAATAATGGTTCCAGAAAGCTGGAGTCAAGGATGCAGTAAGACTTGGAGCTGGATGGGGCTGTGGTTCTTCCTAGTGAGGAGCCTCATACACGTATGGAGGTACTGACAGTCGTTCAAGGATGTTAGGCCAATGATAGAAACGCTTCACAATTTTAAGATCACAGCGGTGCCAACGGGGGGTGGGGGGAGCAAGCTCAGAATCAAGGAAACCAAGGATGGTCCTCATGGAAAGGAGTGGATTCAGAGCACTAAATACCAAGCGTGGCAGCTCATGCCTGTAATACCAGCACTCAGAATGTCACGGCAGGAGGATTGCTGTGAGCTCAAGGTCAGCTTAAGCTACAGAGTGAGCCACAGCATTCATTTGGACAAAGAGGACAACTTTGGTGTCAGTCTTTGCCTTCCACCCTGTTTGCGACAGGGTCTCTGCTGGCCCGGGAGCTTCCAGATATTCTCCTGCCTCCACATCCTATTTCTCCAGAGATCCACTGGTTACAGATCTACACTGCCACCCCTGGGTTCTGGGGCTTTCAGTGAAGGTCCTCCTGCTTGCATGGCAAGCACTTTACTTACTAGGCCAGCTCCCCATCCTGAGTGGGGTTTCTAATGGTCATTTGGAGAAAGGAATTGTTATGGATCTCCAAGGACAACAGAGACACCTGAACCATAGCTCTGGAACCTCAATTAAAATCTTGTTTATGCAGAGGATGGTAGGTTATAGATAACAAACCCAGCTGCCAATAGCACAGTGAGATCACTCCTCACTTTCTTTGAAGCTAAGGTGTTAATTCCAAATTCTCAAGACATATCAAGACTTCACAACCCAGATAAAGCATTTTCTTTTTCCTATTTTTTTCTCTTCTTTACCATAAGAGTCAAGAGAAATCACTCCGTAGGTTTTACTGTAAACAGGATACAATGGAAAGTTGACTGCTCTGGTATTCCTGTCCATTAGGAAAGAATTCAAAGAAATAGCACCTGCACCAAAGCTGGCCTCACGGTGGCGCTCCAGTCTTGCTGGAGACAGACTAGACGCTTCCTAAGTGGACGTTCACAGGGAATCGCTGACACAAACTCTGGGGCCAAGGAGCTCGTGGTGTGAAGTTACACACGTGGCTTATGCTGCTTTCACCAGTTTCCACCTGCGACTGGACCAGCATCACAGTGTGTAACATGGCAGAATGTGTCTGTCTGGAAGAGAAATTACATCGGAGTTCAAAACTAATTAAAACAAATCTCTTCATAATTAATGGCTATCACTTATTGAGCACCTTCCATTTGGTGCAGTCCTGAGTACTTTTCAGAATATCTGAGCTCTCCAAATTGTTATAACTATTGATACCCTGCCCTTACCCCACCTCCCTCACAAAGAAACCAGGACTCAGAACCATTAAGTAGCTTGTCTCTCATTCCCATACATAGTAAGTAGCCACACGGGATATTGAACCCCATTTGTGTGATTTCAGGACAAAAGAAGATTTTTTTTTTGCCATTGTTGGTCAGAAACGGAAAACATGAGCGATTCCTGTCTTTGCTCTCCAGCTATGAAAACCCCACATTCCAGAGGTTCCCAAATGGAAGCTGTCTCCCTCAGGATAGATGGTCAGCAGAGCATCTCCACCCTGCATGAGGAACCCAAAAAGAAAACACAAATAATAAAACTCAGAATAGTGTCACTATACTGAGCACAGCCAGGCTGAGATGTAGCTACCCTTGATCCTCAGATGCCCAATTAAGACTGTTCAATCATAATTATAAAGCATTTTTAAATTGTAAATAAAAAATAAAATTTAAAGTAGCAGTGATAGCAGCCTAAGATAATTACTAATCTGTGTGTGTACACATACATACATACACACATGCATACACACATACATGCATACATATATACACACATGCGTGTGTGCATGCAGCATGCATACATACATATACACACATGCATACACACACGCATACATACATACATTCATACATGTATATATGTGCTCTTGTACTGAGAAAGGGGATGTATGGAGAAGCTTTTGGCTCAGCATGTCTGTGTTTTGCACGATTTACAGTACAATTTGCCAGCTCTGTGGTACCCTCCCATCAGCTCTTTCACTGTTCATCGCAAGACTCCAGCTCTGTGCGGATGAAATACCATCTCCTTGGAGCTGCAGAGATATCCTGACTCAGCTCATTCCCACAGGCAGATGCCACCTGTCCTTACCTACCACTGTTTCTCTGATTTAAGGGAACCCCCACCCCAGTATTTTTATGCAGTATTATTCTTGGGGTTAAACTAAAGGAATACATATGAGTCTAAATCTGCTTAGGAAGGGTTTGTCAGTCAGTCACCACCAGAACATCTTTGTTAAAGTGTATCTGTGCCGTATGAAAGACATACAGTGGCTGGGTATGGTGTTGAGCCTTCTTCGCCCAGCGCTCGGAAGGCTAGGGCCAGTAATTTCATAATTTCTTGAGTCGCCTGGACTATATAATGAGTTCCAGACTAACCTGGGTGATATAGTTAAGACCTTTCAGAACAAAATATGGTATACAAGGTCCAGCGATTCAAAACCTTAAACAAAAGTCCCCATCTGGACAAATATAGAGTGAACATGATTATAAAACTACTTTAAATTTATTTAAAATCTTATTGTATAGCTAGGCATACTTGGAACATGTTGACTTTCAATAAGAACTTACCCTGAGTAGATGCCTCCAGCAACGTGAAAACACACACACACGCACAAGGTTGTTTGTTGCAGTGCTTGCATTTATACCTGCAGAGTAATAAAGCCCAAGGGAAGGCGTGTGTGAGAAGGGCGGTGAGTGAATGATAGTGCAAGCACATTCTATACACCCGTAGGAAAGGACCAGGAAGAGATGTGTAAGCCAATAGGGAATGATTTCTAGGATATATGGTTTGATGGGAAAAAACGAAGGGTAAAAGAATATTTCTAGACTACTTCTATTGGGACAAATCAAAGTAAGAAAATGTGTGTGTGTGTGTGTGTGTGTGTGTGTGTCTGCTTTTGTCACCAAAACTGAAAATCTTGGAGGATGAATCAGAAAAGAATAAGGTTAATTTCCTGTAAGAAGTGAGTGGGAAAGAAATAAATAAAATGAGGGGCTGGGCTGAATAGAGTGTTGGCCATGACGTTTCCCCCTTTTCTCTTCCCCTTCCCTCTACTTCCTCCCACAACCCAGGTCTCAATAGAGTCTTGCTACATTGTCCAGTTCTCTGTGCCAATGTGATCCTCCTGCCTCAGCCTCATGAGTAACTGGTACTAAAGGTATGGGTTACTGTTCCTGGCTTATGAATGCTTCTTTTTTGTGTAATTCTGAGTTTTAGGTGATACTAAAATGGAATAGAAGTGGATAACATAATAATCGCATGGAAAAGAAACTATGTGTGTAGTGAAGAGGAATTTTATATGCAATGTTGTTTCACTCTTAGGATAAATAAAAGGAAACTATAAAAATTAATATTAAACTCTAATATGTTTTCTTGCAATAGTGGGCCTCTTATTTTTGGCGGTGGTTCATTCTGGGTATTCTGGCATTAGGTAAATAAGTAATATACTATAAATAATGAGGTTCAGTCTCCTAAGAGAGAGAAAAGAAAGTCACTGATCTGGAAAGATAGAGTAATAGAATTAATTCTATAATGGCAGTTAGAATTAGGCAGGACAGTTTAATTCATGGCTTAAAAAATTGTGTGTGAAAAAAATTGTGTGTGTATGTATGTGTGACTGTATGTATGTGTGCATATGTGTATGTCTGTATATGTGTGTGCATATGTGTATGTATAAGTATGTGTGTGTTTGTATGTGTGTGTATTAGTTAGAGTTTCTATTGCTGTGAAGAGACACTTTCAGAGGTTCGGTCCATCATCATCATGGCAGGAAGCATGGCAGCATGCAGACAGATGTGATGCTGGAGGAGTAGCAGGAAGTTGACTGAGACACTGGGTGGTGTCCTGAGCATAGGAAACCTCAAAGCCCACCCCCACAGTGACACTCTTCCTCCAACAAGGCCATAGCCACTCCAACAAAGTCATACTTCCTAATAGTGCCACTCCCTATGAGATTATGGGGGCCAATTATATTCAAGCTACCACAGTGTGTGTATTTCCTTACTCTTAGAAGCAATACTCAAACCTTCCACCCACATCTTGGCTTCTAAATTCCATTTGCTACTGAATCGTAGCTCCTTGGCAAACTGGCTACAGCCTGGTAAGAAAACTCTGGCCTCTGAACAGCTGATTAAGCCAGTAAGTTAGGAAGCACTCAGAAAAAACATCAAGATGATCAAGAGAGTTATCCTGAAGAGATTCTGACTGACAGAACTTGTAGTAATTGGTATAAAAATAGTGATAGTGATGAATCACAATCCATTGAATAAGATATGAAGCTATACAAACAAACAAATAAACGTGGAAGAGGGCAAGTGAGCCTTATTGTTAGATTGTCAAGGGGGGTGGGTGAAGGGGAAAGGGGCTTGCCGCCAAGATGGATGACCTGAGTTTGATCCTAGGGGAGTCACATGGTGAAAGGAGAGAAACAACTCTGGTAAATTGTCCTCAAACAGACAGACCGACACACACACACACACACACAATGTAACATTAATAACAAAGAATATTAATTAGTAAATGTAGAATAAGCTGGATATGCTAGCACAAATCTATAATCCTAGCACTCAGAAGATTGAGGCAGGAGAATCAGGAGTCCTAGGTCAGCATAACAAGAGCCTGTCTCCAAAGAACAGTAAATATATAAAATATAGAAAAATAGTTATGAGGTTAGAATTGGAAAATAATCTTCTGACACTCATCAGTAATGATATAGTCATCTATGAATGAGAAAACTGGTAGGTGAGATTCGGATGAAAAATAGGATTTCACATTGTCACAAAGTCTGTCCCGACAAGCTTTTCATTCACTACAAAGAGGAAATTATGCTTAGAGTAGAGCTAGCCATCAGACGCCACCGTAGCGAAATGACCAAAGTGCAAATGTGAAAACAGATATGGGACCAATATTTTAAAATTCTGGAGGAGGAGTACCCAGGGTTGGGGTACTGTTTTTACACAAGTTTGAAGTAGGAGGTCCCTCAGAAGACATTGCTAAGCCATGGAAAGACAAAGGCTGTGCGATAGGCAGTTACTTCTGTCCGCTTGCTCCGCCCAGCAGCAATGTGGCCACAGTTGAACTTTGGGAGTTGGAAGAAGAGGAAAAGCTTTATGCCTGGGGTCCCCACGTGGTAGAAAGAGAGAACTGACTCCTGCGAGTTGGGCTATAATCTCTACATGCGTTTCCTGAGATGCACACATTTGCACGCATATGTGCACCCCCCAATAATCGAACGAATGAATGAATACATAAATGAAAATATTTAAATTCCATATATTAGATTATTATTAGATCCAAATATCTCAACACATGTTTATGATTTCATAGCTTAGTAGCCATTTGAAGACACAACGCAGAATTACAAAGAAAACATCTTAATTTCATTTTAAAATATACTCACTCACTTGCTAGTGAGATGTATGAGTGTCTTGGCTGTTGAACAACCAGATGGACAGTGTCATATTTACTTATCATTCCATATTAGCACCCATATAGTTCTTTCTGTCTCATCACACAACCACAGAAAACAAGGTTTACAAAGATCTGAACATATTAAATGGAGAACAGTTGCTGGGTATGGTAGCGTACACCCTTAATGGCAGCACTCAGGAGGCAGAGGCAGCCTCTCGGCGAGACCAGCCTGTTTACAGAATGAGTTCCAGGACAGCCAGGGCTATATAGGGAGATCCTGTCTCAAAACAAAACAAGATAAACAAAAAAAAAAACAAGTAAATAAATAAATATTAGAAATGGAGATTAGCCAACCACGGAAGGTTCTGTTTTCTCAGCCAGTGATTTATACCATTCTCAGCTGACTCTACTGTGGCATCACTGACAGATTTAAAGACACTTTGCTGACACAGTGAACTTATTGCTGTGGCACCCCAGTGCGTTTGGGGACCATGATTATACAGTTACTGGGGACAAACTTCTGAGGAAAAATAATCCAAATCTGATCATGATATTACATAATAATTAGTGTTAACGCATGACTCAATACTTGTGAACTTTCACATGCATGGCCTTTGTGCCATCTGATTACTTTTGGAAAGCCTTCTATTTTGTTGCAACAAAACGGAAATGGAAACATTTGGAAGGAAAGATAAAATAGCATCCTGTAGGTCCAAGGTAAATGCCTGCACGGAAGGAGTATCTAACTTTTTTGAACTCATTGTTTTCCAAATATCTCTTTTTAAGAGATATGGCACTGGCTTAGTCAGTAAAATGCTTACTAAGCTTGGATCTTCAACATTCAGGTAAAAAGTGGTTCCTGGCAGCACCAGTCTATAACCTCAAAGTCGGGTGGAGACAGGCAGATCCTTGGAGTTCACTGGCCAGCCAGCCTAGCCATAATGAGCTCCAGGTTCAGTTAGACACCCTATCTCAGAAAATAAGGTGGACCATGGTTGAGGAAGACACTTAACATTGACCATTGGCGTCCACATGTGTACATGTGTGCTTGCAAGCCATATACACATGTGCAAACACGCATGTACACACACACACACACACACACCTGAACACACACACCTCTTGGCTGGGGTGGTAGTTCACCTGTGAGGCTGAGGCAGGAAGATTACAAGTGTAAGATCAACTTAGTCTACAGTGATGGGTCTGAGGACCACCCACGGAAACATGAAGAGACCCAGTCCAAGAAGAAGAAAAAGAAGCAGGAGAAGGAGAAGGAAAAAGGGGAGGAGGAGGAGGAAGAGGAGGAAGAGGAGAAAGAAAAAGTCTTGTTTGTGGTTCCATGGTGCATTTTGAGTTTTTTGTCTTTTAGAAAAGGAAGCAAACGTTCCCTCTGTGTGCGTATGAAGGGAAAATGAGGATGGAGAGAAACAGTGGGTTCAGTCGGCATCACTCAGTCGGAAACGAGGATGTATCATCTACTTACTGGGTTAGGAAAATTCGGGTAATTAATATCTGACGAATATAGACCTCTTTGCAATTAAGCTGGTGACATGCAGTAACCAATAAACAACTTCAAGGAGCCTAATATAAGGCAAGTTCTTACATGAGCATTCAGCAGATGTAACGTTTACCTGAGAATTTAAGTCAGCACGGGCGTTAACTATAGACAAGATACTGGCAGCAGGTACAGCCCTGCATGAGTGTCGTGTCTGAATTAGGAAGGAGGGCTAAGGAGAGGGCTCCATGGGCTCAAGCCCTGCAGTGCAAAATGCCTGAAGACCTGAGTTTGGCTCCCTGACCCACACACATAAAAGCTGGACAAGTGCTGGGTGGTCGTGGCACATGCCTTTAATCCTAGCACTTGGGAGGCAGAGGCAGGTGGATCTCTGTGTGTTCCAGACGAGCCTGGTGTACAGAGCAAATTCCAGAACAGGCTCCAAAGCTACACAGATAAACCTGTCTTTAAAAACAAAAACACAAAAGGGCTGGACACAGTGTTTTAAGCATCTGTAATCCCTGTGCTTCTGTGGGGAGATGGGAAGCTAAGACAGGAGACACCCCGAAGCCAGGGACAGCCAGTCGTAGAACACAGTGAAACAACGGCTCAGTCTGAAACAGTGGAAGACAAGGACTGATACCCGAGGGGGTTCTTCTGACCTCCATACACACGCTGTGGCAGGGACACCACCATGTTCACACACAGGGATGTAGACACACACACATGCATAAACATACACACACACAGATTGAAAGAGAAAGAGAGAGAGAGGAGTGTGCAAAAATGATGGGGGAAATGTTTATTTCTGTTTTACTCATATAGCCCTGACAAACGCTATTTTGATCAGTTTACCATCTGTTTACATAATAGAAGGAAGCCTCAAAATGTTTCACTTTGAGTTGGGGGTGTGCTGTAACTCAGCGGAAGAGTGCTTGCCTAGCATGCAGGAGGCTCTGAATTTGATCTCTAGAACTGAAAATAAAATTAACACAACAGACCTGGAGTTCCCAGAACACTGAGTAAAATATAGCTCTGGGATTTCTTTGCAAAGAGGCTTTGTTGCCTCACTGACGCAACACGGGTGCATGGTCCCGTGGACTCCGCTGTTGTGATTACAAGGCAGCTGCAGACCTCAGCTTCCAGGCCCACTGACTGCACGCCTCTCTTTTTCTTTTCGCTACTCTGGCTGTGCAATGGGTCTTGGGAACGCAGAGGGGTTTAAGATAACCCCAACAGAGAGGTGGTCTTTTTCTCTTTTAGGCCTGAATACGGGGAGTGGTCTGAGCAATTGTCCTCAGGACTGTGACCCACAGCGCACCATCCGAAGTTGTGTTGAAATAGTGTGATGAATTGGCAGCAGAATGGATGGGAAGGAATATGAAAAGATTTGTATAACAAAGCACCATAAATCATCTCTGGTACAGTGGGGCCCCCATCCTTCAGCCTGTGGGCTTGTCAGAGGAGCTGCAGGGAGGGAGAGAGAGATGAGGGAGAAAGAAAGAAAGGGGTCTTCAAGATTTGGGCTTGAAGCATCCCCTAAGCCAGCGAGGCCACTAATCAAATTCATTCACTTGCTCAGTTTGGAAATACCTATCAAGAGTCTTACTTGTGGATGGCTCTATTCTGGAGCTATTGGGGTGTGATGGATAAGGGAAAGGATAGATAATAGTGAGTCAGATACAGTTCCTGACTCACTGTGCTTAGGCATGGTTATGACAAGGACCCGGATTATTTCTTTAGCATCAGCACAGATACACAGTAGGATGTCCTTAACTTCAAGGAATAGATGCATTGCTAAGCCCTTCTGGCATTAAGGTGAATTGCGATCAAGTGAATGGATTTCTATATTCTTCATAAAGCTGTCCTTGCTGCCCTTTATGGAAATTTACCTCCTCTGCCCCTTGTTCCTGTTATCCTATGTGTATATGCTGTGTTTTCCACAAGCCTTTTGGAGGCAATTTTTATGAAATAGGAATTGGAAGAAACAAAGGATGGGGGAAGGTCAAACAGATTCAGATTAGAATCTTAGTTCCTCTACCTAGTAGCTCTGTGTGTGGCCTGTGTTAGTTTCTTTTAAAGTTTTTATAGTTTTAACTATGTGTCTATGTACACCTGTCTTTGTGAGGGTTTGTGCATGTGAGCGCAGTACCCAGGGAGGCCAGAAGAGGGCAGAGATGGTTGCAGGCTCTTGTGAACTGCCAGGTGTGGGGTCTGCAAAGAGAACTCAGGTCCTCTGCAAGAACAGTAGGAGCACTTCAGATTGGTCTCTCCACCCACCTGGGTTATTTCCCAACCCCTTGAAGTCTTAGTTTCATTGTCTATAAAATGGGGATCACAGCTCCTCTGGACGGGGAAGTTGTGAGGGTTAACCATAAGGTATGCCAGTGGCTTTGTTAGTCCTTGCTATCTGGAGCTGTACCGGGTGGTTATTCCAAAGGGAAGAAAACAGTATTCGTCAGGGTTAAAAACCTTAAGTGCTTTGTAACCTGGAGGAAGCATCACACTAGGCTTCAGAATTCTGTTACCAGCCTGCCTCATCCGTGTTCCTTTCCTACCCTTAGCGGCTTACCCAGTCCTGAGCCAGGGAGCTGGAGAGATGGCTCAGTGGTTAGGAGCACTTCCTGCTCTTCCACAGATCATGGGTTCACTCCCAGCTACACATCAGGCAGCTCACAGCCACCTGGAATTCCAGCTTCAGGGCATTTGACACCCTCTTCTGGCAGCAAAGGCTCATGTATGTATACACACACATACACACAGATAAAAAGAAACCTTAAAATACAATTCCGAAGCTGTTAATTATGAGAGACCGAGACAAGACAGTGCGTGAGAAGTGTTCTTCAGGGAACACACTCAGAAAATGGGCAGCCACTCAGCTAGCCAGGAGCAGCACTTGGATGTAAAGGGTCAAGTACTTGAATTTTTTCAGCTAGGGTGGCACTATCAGCATTTTTTGTTGTTGTTATTGTTTTGTTTTGTTTTTTTTGTTTTTCAAGACAGGGTTTCTCTGTAGCTTTGGAGCCTGTCTTGGAACTAGCTCTTGTAGACCAGGCTGGCCTTGAACTCACAGAGATCCACCTGCCTCTGCCTCCCAAGTGCTGGGATAAAGGCGTGTGCCAGCACTGCCCGGCCACTCTCAGCATCTTTTATGCCAAGCTAGAAGTCTGAGGGTTAGTAGATGCTGTGAACACTTGAAAGGTTTTCTCGAGTGTAATGCAGTGAGTCGACTTTCTTGTTTTGATGATTGCTTCATGCTTATTCACAAACTATCTGCTTATATGCATAGTCTTGAACTTTTTAATAACAATTATACATATATGAACATTATGTATAAATAAATATATCCAACCTTCATAGAAGGCTAGCCAGGATTGCAAAGGAACAATACTACTGACTTCACCCGGATACTTCAAAACATTTGCTTTTCAAAGAAATTGCCCCATTGCCCCATTGCATTACAGCATTGCAAGGAATAGGATCAAAACTTGTTGGTGGAAAGAAATTCAAGGAACAAGGAAAAGCAAGAGGTGGCTCTCATCCTCACAGCAAGCCCTCCTTGGGATACAGCCTTTCCTCAACCCCAGGAGGGTCGAGCATAGGGTCAAGGAGTGGTGAGCAGGTTAGCAACAAGGACAACAGAGGGAGGGGACAAAAGAGCAGAGAGTAGAAGCTGCATGCCCAATGCCTGAGCATGTTTCTTTGCTGCAAGAGAATGGCAGGACAACGGCTCAAACTGTGAGAGAGGAGGGTGGAAAGGGAAGGGGGCAGCTAATGGATGAGGGGGCCCAGCAGGGGTCAGAGGTCACGAGGGCACCACAGTGAACTAATTGGCCTCTCTCCATATTCACTTTCTGCTTCTAGCCTACAGCTGGGCCCCCAGAGAAAGGCCAGGGGAAAAGCTGGCTTTATTTATTTATGCTCCAGATGTGAGGCCGACTCAGCTGGTGCCGAGCAACCGAAAGGGAAAAGGGAGGCAGGAAGCCCCTTTCCTCCTCTCAGCACCTGCCCTTCTGAGAGAGAGATGCTTCTCTCTCACTCCATCGTCCATCCATCATCATCCTCATGATGTGCCAATTGGATGCCCCGAGAAACGTGGTACATACCAGATAAGGGCACTGATCTTTTTGACTTGGACGCTAGATTACCAGAGGTAAAACCTACTGATTTTGACAACTTGTGCAGGCTGATGTGGTCAGCCTCTAGCTGAGAGAGCCTGAGCTGGAATGCCAGCTGGTAGCTCTGTGGCCTCAGACTAGTGCTTTAATTTTAGTTTTTCAAATACCAGTTTTTCCCTACAGTTTAAAAAATGGGGTGATTATGTGCATTAAGTGAGGTAAGTGCATGTAAGTTAAACCGCACCTCAGTGCGTGCTAACTCTCGCTATTGCTCTAGCCCAGTGGGATAAACATGTGGCACAGGGAATACCCATTGTCTTGCCTTACGTTGTCTGTGAACTGCCCCTCCCAAGACAAAAATCTCCGTTCCTCTTTCATAAGGCTCCGGAGACTAGGAGGGAAGCCTCAGGTCCTTTCTAGGGTTTTATCTGAACTCTATAAAGATCAAGTCACATGGAACAGAACTTTTTTTATTTAATGAGGAATAAGCCAAGAACTTAAAACTGGACCAGGTAGCAATGAGGACCGGTGAGAAGTCCTTTGCCATTGCAGGGACTCACACATAAGGTCAGCTTACACTTAGCTAGGGAGGGAGAGAAAGCCACAGATCATATAGACAAGAGGAGGTCTGTGTCTGAGGCTAGCTAGCTCTTGTGCGACTTGATTCGACTCGCGGAGTGGAATCCCGAGTTTCTACCTAACATTTAATTTGGAAGTTTCCTTTTGTCATGTGTTCTTCCCGCTTCCGTTCACTCACACTCATTCATCTGTTCTTGATGCCTATTTTCTCTTTACTTTTAAAAATACTTATTTCTTTATCTATGTGTATGAGTGTTTTGTCTGCATATATGTTCTGGGGCCCACAGAGACCAGTGGAAGGTGCTGGATCCCCTAGACCTGGAGTTATAGACAATTTGTGAACCACCATTTGGATGCTGGGTCCTCTGCAAGGGCAGCAGGTCCTCTTAACTACTGAGCCATCTCTCCAGCCTTCTTTTTACTTTTTAAAAGATATCAGCTTTTATTAATTCTTTGAGACTTTCATACAGTGTATTTTCATCAAATTCACCCCCCACTTCCCCCTCTAGCTCCTATAGTCACCCCTTCACCTCTCCATCTCCTCCCAATTTCCATATCCTCCTTTGTCTAATCACTCTCTGAGTCCAATTTATGCTGTCTCTGTACTCATGTTTATAGGGCCGTATACACCGAGTGTGGCTGACCTCATCTTTATGGGCTACACCCTTAAAGAAAACTGATTCTGCCTCCTTCAGAAGCCATCAACTGTCACTAATTCCTCAGGACTAGTGGCTGGGAAGGTCTTCCCCCTTCCATACTAGGATGTTGACTGGCTTTATGGTTTCTTTAATTTTATTTCTGTGTGTCTGTGTATGCTCATGTGCATGCATGTATATGCATGTTTGTACCATAGCCCATGTGTGGGGAGGTCAATTCTTTTGAGTTGATTCTCTCCTGACACCATGTGGGATCCAGAGACTGAACTCAGGTCATCAGGCAAGAGCAGAAGTGCTCTTAGTCCCTGAACCATCTCTCCAGCCCCTGTGTTTTAGGTAATATTACTCTTATCATACATTTTCACATCATAAAGGCAATGTCATCTCCCTTCTTTCCCAAAATTGTCTTTGTAATTCTTTTGGTGTTGTTTGAGAGAGTCTCACTATGTAGCTGGCTGGTTGGCCTGGAACTCATTATGTAGACCAGGCTAGCCTCAAACTCAGAAATCAGACTGCCTCTGTCTCTCTACCTCCCAAAAGCTGGGGTTAAAGGGAGGTGCCATCTGCCTGGCTTGTCTTTAAAATTCTTGTTCCTTTTTCTATTTCATATTTTCATATTAACTTGTAAGTTTCCTATATACTGAAATCTCCAAGCTGAGATCTCTTTAGAATTACATTGAATTTATAAATTAATTTGTTTTTATATTAATGGATTGCTCCTCTTTTAAAGAGCTTCTTATTAAATATCCTTCAGTCAAGTTTTATAATTTTCTCAATTTCAGTGACTTCTTCTCTCAGTGGACCCAATGCTAATAACTTTCAGTCGGTGCATATGGGAACAGGAACTTATAAAGACCACATCTTCTGTTTGTTTTGATTAAGACTCTTCAACTCAACAACCTTGGACAACTATTTTAGTGGCTTTGATAGTCTGCCTCTAATTCTTGGATTCTGGACAGAAATCTACAGCATCTAGACCCCAGGGGCTACCAGTGACCAGAGGTTACTAGGAAGCACCCACTTGGCCAGGGGCGCATGAGGCTGGGATTGCTGTCCTGGGGCTGAGTAAACCTCTGTTCTCAGAGCACCGATTCTCTGGGAATTTTTATTGTGGAGCTGAAATTCCATTTCTTCCATGAAGTAATACCAAGTCTCACACTCTTTTCAAACCTTAATTGGTGATGGACGAGCCCTAAGAAGGGACCGTAGAAGTCAGAGGGCTGTGTTGCCCTCAGCTCACTTAAGCATTCCTACTTTAGTTGGGTGGCCTTCTACCCTTCTGCTGGCCTGGCACAACTCAACTCCCAGATGCCTCTGACACCAAGTCTAGCTACCCCTATCCTAACGACCCCTGCCCTTCTCACAAGCCACCCTGCAGATCTAGGAACATTCCCCAACTCTGACACGCGTTCTCAACATTAGCCCAATGCAGGTAATTCTGCCTGTGCCCTGCAGTGTTTCTACAGAGGCCTGGGAATCTCTCAGTGCTGTCTTTTGGCACTCTGAGGTGAAGGCACAGAGCTCAAGGGTCCTTTAGGGAAAGATTACATCATGATAGTCATGTAGCTGAATGCTAAGTCTAGAACTGTTTTACTTCTTTCGTTTTCTTGTGTGTGTGTGTGTGTGTGTGTGTGTGTGTGTGTGTGTGTGTGTCTCATGTGCATAAATCCCCTGACCTCATAGGCAGTTGTGAGTCATCCAATGTGGGAGCTGGGAACCAAACAGGTCCTACAGAAGAGCAGCAAAAGCTCTTAACTGCTGAGCCATCTCTCCAGCCCCTAGGGCTGCTTTTCAGTCCTTAAAATAAGAGTTCCCGAAAGGGTGTGCTATTTCATCAGCTGCCCAGAAGTAGCTGGAGGGTAAGTATGGCGCCTGCTTGCCCTAAAACACGTTTCTTCATCTCAAACACTGACAGGCCTCTCTCTCTCTCTCTCTCTCTCTCTCTCTCTCTCTCTCTCTCTCTCTCTCTCTCTCTCTCCCCTCCCACCCCTTTGAAAGATTTATTGCATGTATAATATGTACTTATGAGTTTATATGTGCCATATAAGCTCAGGGACTGGAGGCACAGGCAGTTGTAAGCCGCCTGATATGGATGCTGGCAATTGAACCCAGGTGTCGTCTGGAAGAGCAGTAAGTGCCCTTAACCACGGAGCCATCTCTCCAGGACCTGTTCTGCCGCACCTTTCTCCTGTTGGCTTCTGGGATGACTGGAATATGCAGGTTCTTATGCATGCTCACTGATAGAACTCAGACACCTGGCACACACATTGCCACGTCCTGGGGAGTCCCTGCAAGCAAGGAATCAGCGCGTGCATGTTGTGGTCACCATGTCTGGGTGTACTGGCAAGACCAGACACACCTTGCTTTGGAGGTTGGAGCAGCCTGTCCTCTTTGTCCTCAGCCCTGACTAGAGCCGTCTTCACTAAGATGTGGAGTTCCATTTCCCAACAGGCCTGTCTCACACATTCCCCTGTCCTTGGATCAGCAGTGCAGCCTACAGGGAATGTCTACCTCAGAGCAGGATTCCATGCTCAGGTCTGGCCTCCTGGCCAGCACTCCTCCAGCCATGATGCCAGGGATGCTTTCTCAGGTCAAAAGGGAAAGCATTGTGGCCAGGCAAACACATGGCTGGCTTTGAAGTCTCAGGGGGGATTTGCTCAGGCTGGAGTTGGGAATCTGAAGGAGAGGCCTTGCTGTGTTTGTTAACTCCAACAACACGTGAGGCCTAGTGTGTTTGATGTCTCCGGAGAGCAGGAGGAGGGAGGTACACCCTGGGGGTCCTCTTAGAGGACTCCCCTCTTGTGCTGAGCCTGCAGTCCTACCTAGGCCTGGGACACAGGAGGCCCAAGTCCAGAAGGGCTAATGGCAGGCCTTTACTAGAAGAAATAATGGTTCTCTTCCTTCAAGTTGGTCTGTGGGAGTGTGGCTCAAGGCAAATGGCTGCTTACCTTGGGCTCTGGAGACATGAAGTGAGGATGAGAACGAAGGGAAGACGGCCTCAGGCAGCCGCGGGGGGCGGTCAGGGGACAGACAGATATCTGCTCTGCCTGGAGCCCCCACGTTCAACCTCCTCTCCCTTCCCACCCTCTACCATTATCCTCTCTGACTGCTCCCTCTCTGCCATCATGGCTGCAGCACGAGTGGGGAGTTCATTTTCCAGGATCTGTCTGCTGTATTCCTGCCTCAGAAGTCCTAGGTAGTGTGAGCAGAAGCACAGCCAACAGCTGGCTCTCAGGGCTTCTCCTAGGATTTCACCAGGTGCCCAAGCCTGTTTACCACCTTTGCTGGTGGGAATGGGGCGAGAAGGAAAGCATTGTTATTAACGAGTTCAATGTCCCGTGGAACAATTGAGCCAGGAATATCTCCACCCCACCTCCAACTCTCCCACCTGTGCATCCTAACAGTACACACACTGCTACCAGAGTCTCCCCCTCCCCGCCCCCATTTCCAGGCTGCTCCGGCCTGCCTATCCCTTTACCCAGATGCTGCAATTGAGAAAGGCTTGTTTACGATAAGGCCTTGAAATCAGGAGTTATAAATCCTGCCCAGGACAGCTGCCCTATCTCTGTACTAAGTTGTGCCAAAAGGAGGCTCACCTGCTTGTGACCCATTCCCTGTTACCGTCCCCATCCACCCCCCCCCCCCCCCAGCTCCCTGCAGCTCCTCTGCAAACACAGGACAATGGGCAAATGGGAGTTACCTGTCTTAACAGGTGTCATCTGGGCCTCACTTTCCTACAGGGTGATGGGAGGGTCATCCTCAGCCCACCCACCGTGGGCATTCCTGTGATTGTGAAGATCTATCTTTGAGCATGACCTTTCTTTATGCTCGGTATCTTTAACTGCAGGAGACTGAGCCCACCTCAAGAGAGTTAAGGACTCTCACTTTGGCTACTTAATCTGAATGAGCAGACAGTTACTGTGCTGTTTGTTTCGGAAGTGTCTCTGCTGTGGCACGTTCACAAGGGGCACTGTGTTGTGCCCACTATGGTGCCTTCCCTAGTAAGATAGAAGTTCCCTGAAGACAGCAAGTCCGGTGTGTGTGTGTGTGTGCGCGCGCGCGCATGTGTGCATGTGTTGCTGGGGTCAAACCCAGGGTCTTGAGCATGCTAAACAAGTGCTCTACCCCTGAGCCATATCCCCCCAGCCTTAGACTATTTCTTATTCATCACTGACTCCCTCTGCCCAGTCGACTGCATAAAATATGATTATACCAATATTTAGGGCCAGGAGAATGCTGTTGTCTCGTTACCTACAAATGCTTGCCAAGGGCGTCTTCTGTGTAGTAAGTGATTCCACTGGGCAGTAGGGGCACACAGGTTAAGGAGACCCAGTGGCACTTTACCTGCCTGAAAAGGAGGGAGCTGCCTGGGAACCCAGGGAATCTGCTGTGATGGTCAGAAGCCTCGAGACTTGAGAACATTTGCCTTAGAGAGAACTAACTTAGTGATGCCCCCGAGCCAGAGACGACATGTCTACTCATCCCCAACCTCAGAACATTCTAGAGTAGAGCTGATTTCAATATCATTGTTTCAAAAGTGTGCATAAAAGCCATTTCTAGGGAGAGAAAAATGGCTCAGTGGTAAGAGCACTTTCTGCACCGGGGAGCAGAGACACAGATCCTGGAGCTCCCCCTAGCTAGTCTGGATGACCCCAGGTTTAGTGAGATAGGGTGTTTCAAGGGAATACGGTGGAGGGTGACAGAGGAAGACACTCAACACCCTCCTCTGGCCTCTGCATGCATGCACGCGTGCGCGCGCGCGCGCGCGCGCGCGCACACACACACACACACACACACACACACAGTCATTTCACTGCTTGGGAAGAAATTGTCCAGTCTTTTCATCTAGGAAACAAAGTAAGTGACAGCCTGGTCTATATAGTGAGTTCCAGGCCAGCCAGGCTTATATAGTGGGACCTGTCTCAAACATCAGCAGTAACAACAAAAACAACTGAACACTGCCCCTCCCCCCAGATACATACACACAAACAAAAATCCCAAAATAAGTTAAATTTGCTCCCCTGGGCCATGCTTGCTACTGTCCCTGTCATCTGTGTCCATGTTGCTTTGTTTCCTGCCACTTGGAGACCTCAGGAAGAAGGAAGGGGGCAGTGTTTGCCTAGAGCTCAGGCCATCCCAAGGCACTCTTACCCAGTGTCATCCATGTGGAGAATCGCTATGTCCACTGAGCACAGGAACTAACATAACGGTGTATGTGACATTGCACCCGAGAAACTGGGAAGAAAGGGAAAGCAATGGTCAGCTCAGATGATGGATGACTGTCGCTGGACCAATGCCCTCACTGCCCTGAGGGGACCTTTACAGTGGGAGGTGAAGCCTAGTGGTAGGTCACGTTCTCTGTGCAGCTCCTTTGAGCCAGGGCTCCTGAGTGGATGCCTACTTCTCCATGGACCTAAACTCTAGTCCCTCGAGCTTTGGAAAAAACCATAAACGAAATTCCTTTGAAGCTCCGTGATTCATTATAAAGTGAATTTAAACTTCGTGTCTTCTATCATAATCTATCAGCTTGTTTTACTTAAAAAATATAGTAAGTGGTTACTTCGCTCTGGATCAAATGGATGCTCCAGGAAGAAAAGCTGCTTTCCCTGTGGCTTCTTTTTTGTTTGTTTGGTTTCTGTTTTGTTTTTGAGAAGGTGTTGCCCTGGCTGTCCCTGGAACTCGCTCTGTAGACCAGGCTGGCCACGAACTTAGAGATCCTCCTGCCTCTGCCTCCCTCCTGAGTGCTGGGATCAATTTCTGTGGCTTCTTGGGGCCCTTGGCTCACTGCCCTGTACCCTAGCTTGAGAAGCTTGCCATTAGTGACATAAGGCCAAGCCACATGTACCACGTGCGGGAGTGACGCTCTCACTTGGGCCACTAACAACCTGCACAGTCTGCACCTTTGCTCTCAGACCGCTGTGACTTGGCCTGTGCTATCATGGTCACACACACTCCCAGCTGAAATGGACACGATTGTTCCTCTGCCTATGGGATGATCTTGGTACATTTAGCAGGGCATAGGAATCACGTGGCCTGGAACTCTATTCTCTAAGTGCCTGGGACAGTCGCTCTAATCCTTTTGGCTGGCTGGGTATGGTGGCACATGCCCACAATCCCATCTACGCAGGAAGCTAAGACAGGAGGACCTCTTGAGCTCAAGAGTTCAGCACCATCTTAGGCAACATATGAGACCTACCTCAGTACATAATGAATGAATGAACGAATGAATGAACCATTTCATGGGGTCCTTTACAGGGAATGAACAGAGCAGATTAACAACAAGTATGAGATCCAGAGGCAAGTTGCAGCAACTAAAGTGGATTCTGAATGAGATAATCATCAAAAGGATAATTATCAAAAATTATCCTTGTGCTAGGGATGGTTGTTGTTGCTGTGTCTTGTGTTGTTCTGAGTTTTGAGAGAGGTTTCTCCGTGTAGCCTCTGCCCCTCCAGTGCTGGGATTAGGGGCACATTGCCGCCTTGCCTGGCTCCTTGGTAGGCTTCTTAATGCACTAGTTTGTTTTCCCTGACATGACAGCTTGATATATAGAAGGAAATTAGGAATCCAAGCAGCCTGCTTGAAGTTTGCTATACATTTAGTGTATCAGCGCTTTAAAATATGAAATATAATTCATTTATTCATTCATGCCTCAATGAATATGCCTATCCACTCAACAAGTCTTCGCAGAGAACCTACTTTGCAGCAGGCAGCATGAGGTTGAAGAGGTAGTAAAGATGGCTTACTGTGTGGCTGGAGAGATGGCTCAGCGGTTAGAGCACTTGTTCCTCTTGCAGAGGACCCAGGTTCAATACCCAGCACCCACATGGTGGCACACAGCTATCCCTAATTCCAGTTTCAGGGGATCTAATGGCTTCATCTGACTGAAGTAGATACCAGGCGCACATGTGGTACATATCCATATCTGTGGGCAAAACACTCATACACATAAAATAAGTAATTCTGAAAAAAAGGGGGCATGGTTTATATTATATTATAACTTGCAAGGGAGAGGCAGAATGAAAAGGGTGGTCTCCAGGGAAACAGACAAAGCTTCAGCTGGGACCAGCTCAAGGCCTTCTTCAAGCAACTGCTCCTGCCCCTGGGTATTCTGCTCGATGGCAGGAGTGTGCAGAGTGTAGATCCCAGGCTAAGTCAGCGGCAGTGATAAGTTATCCATGATTAACCATACAAAGATTAAAAAAAGGAAAATCTCCCTCCAAGTTGCTCTGCCTCTCCAGCCGTCCCAAAGACCCTCAGTGTGTGTACCTCCTTACAAATGAGACTTGTCTTTCCATTTCATTCTCTGTTAGAGCTGGGAAGCACCGCAGTCCCCCTGCATTGTACATACAGGGCACAGAGCCCGAGAGACCAGAGGCACAGGAGGCACACTGCTGTAGTTCAGAGCCCAAATAGGACAGAGCTAGGGTCTGCAAACAAGGAGAGGAAGGGCGGGGTGAGGACGTGAATCTTGATTCTCCAGAAGCGTGCTGGGCTTCAGATTGCAGAGGACTTGCCAGACAGACCCCCGTGGTTCTGGAGACTCCAGCCACTGTCCTTATCTCTCCTTCCTAGAGCGTGTGCAGATTGGACATCTTCAGGTGGTGAAATCTCTGGACTCTAGAACTCAGCTATGGGCTTGCAAGGCCAATGGGACAATGGAAACAGGGGCTTCGGACCATTTCCAAACAATCCGCACCCTGTCCCCCTTTTCTAGCAACTACCAAGCTGACCGAGTGACCTCCAAACCTGGGGCTGGTCTGGCTTTTGTATTTGTCTGACGAAGGATTGCCCACTCTGGCAGAGTTTACTCTCATCTGAGCCCCCGCTGCACTAAAGGGAAATGTGGCTGAATTTGGATTGAGTTTGGTTGTGTGGCTCCTTAGGTGGAGAGTCACCTTCCTATGACATTAAGGCCTCCAGGAGGGCCACTGCAGTCCGTGCGGTCTGCTAATTCTACTGCAAGCAAGGAATGTGTTTATTCTTCCAAGGGGCAAAGATTCCCCCACTCAAAATGACGCTGCCACATTGTGCAACCAGGAACACTGGCTGCTGCTGATGTAAACAAGTGACCAGGGCAGGCTCACCCGGGGTTGGGTTCTACTTTTCCCAGAGGTGTTTCTTATGAATGGCTGTGCCCAGTGAAGCAATTTCCTGCCTTGTAAACTTCTGCCCAGCAAACCACATCTCCTATCTATCACTGCCTGGCTCAGGGTCATAAAACAATTCCCCTCAAACCAATCAGAGCTTGATCAAGAGTCCTTGAGCAGCAGGAAAATTACCTCTCCCTCTGGACATGCGAGGGCACTTTGCAACCAAGTGGCTCTGCAGTTTCTGAATGTAAACATCATGCACCTTACCGTGCGCCCTGCCTCTGCTCATTTGAGATGTGGGGCCCCTGGGCCTGATTCTCAGCCCTTGGGTTCACTCTGCCAAGGCACTGGCTGGCTAGTGACCCATTCATTACCTTGACCTGAGGACCCCACAGCTGGGACAACACATTTCACTGTGTCAGATCATGATTTACAAGAGAAGTTCATGCAGGGCTACCAGGTCCATGGGGGAAGGTGTCAATATGGACATAAGAAAACAGGTCAAAACAATTTCAGGAGTCCTTTGGTTTGGACATGCTCTTTGTAGGCTGTGATTTCTCAACCTGGAATGTCCCTTGTCTTCCTGGTGGACTGTCACTCATTCCTCATGACACAGTCCGTAATCTACCAAGGCACATTCTCAGCTCCCACCTAGGCAGGGCGCCCTCCACTATGCTGTCACTCTACTTTCTGAAGCTGACACCTTTTCTCACTCGTCTGCCTCTCTAGCCAGGCTGGGATCTCCTTCAGAGCATCTTGGACTCTGCGGCTTCTAGCGTGGTGCCTATTCAGCTCAAAGTGAGTGGGCACCAGAGGGTCACTGAACAAGCGTGTGAATGAGCACCGACTGCACACCTACAGCCCCGCCACACCTAGGTCATCTGTGTGCTGAAATGGTATAGAGAATATGCTGTAGTCAAGGAATTAAGACCTGGGTTAGGCTTGTCAACAAGGCGTAACAGGGTCTCTGTCTTTAGGAAATCTGAGATCTAGATGTTGAAAAAGTAGCTCAGTAGTTAGGAGTACTTGTTGCTCTTCCAGAGGACCCGAGTTTGGTGGCTCACGTTCTAATGCACATTTAAAGAGGCAAAACACTCATCTACAGATAAGATAAAATAAATATCTTCAAAAAACATTTTTAAAAGACCCAGTCATCTTTCTGTAATTGGTAGTAATATGGAAAGATGGAATTCAGAGAGTGGATCTGAGAGTAGGTGGGGTCGTCCCACTCCTTCCCCCTTTCCCTTCCTCCTCTGAATTGCTGAACCTCAGGCTTAGAAGCTGATGCGGATCTGAAAGAGCCCATTTTTCTCTTTGGTTCTCTGTGGTTTTGACGTTCACTTTGGGAATGCTCTGAGTGAGTCACAGTTGTTACAATACTACAGTCACCAGCAAGTACCACCCAGAGCCCCCATTCTCCTCTCTCCTGTCTCCTCATCTGCATCTACAGAGGTAACCAGGGTCTGGCTCCTCGCTTCGACTCTCAGACGCCTCCAGAGAGTAGGGATGAGGATGGCAGCTCATATGTATTTGAGTCAAACACCACCACCAACACGTTCAAAAGGTTATTCCTGAGTGTCTACTATGTTCCAGGTGCCAGGTGCTGGTGACGAAATTGAACAAAATACCCCGTCTCTGCCTCACTGAGCTTGCCTTCTAGCAAGGAGAGACACTGGCAGAGTTGGGGGCAGGGCAAGTAGGCCCTTGCTATCACAGGACCTCCCTTGGTCCTCCAAGTGCAGCAAGATGCAAGGGCATTGCAGGGCACTTTCCTGTGAGCCTGGAAATGAGTTTTATGCACTTGTGTCTCATATGTTTCCAGATGTTCAACTGCCATCTAACGATCCCTCGGCTAAGGAGTGGTAGAGCCCAGGTTGAGAAACGCCCTAGCCTAAGATTATATATTTATATCTTTAGAAGTGTTGAAGATCAGACCCAGGGTCTAGTGCGCATTGGACCAGCACCAACCACTGGGCTACTCCTGAATGAGACTCAGCTCTACGTGGCGGCAGGAAGTGTTTACTAGAGGAACAAGTGAGATGAATGGTTAACCCTAACTCCTGCGGCTGCCTGTTGCTCTGTCTCCATGGTGCAAACATGAGCGATGTCCTCTAGTTTCTCATTGACTTTCTGATTTGAACCACTCGAGTATTTTGATTCCTGAAAGTGTTTTATAAAGATTAAGAGATGAGCATTTTTCTTGTTATCAACCATGTTTTCTGAGAGAGAGAGAAAAAAAAAAGGACGAATCATAAAATGTTGTGCTAAAGAAATGAGCACCTTAGATCCTATTTCTGAGTTTGGAATTAAAGTCTCTGAATGCGGCTGAATGGTGACCCCCAAATCAATGGCTTGTAAACTTGGGACCTTCTTAAGTGCTAAGAAGAAAAAGGGTCTTTGCAAATGTGGTTAAGGAAACTTATCGCAAATAATACTACGGACCCCAAATATACTCGGATAATATATATAAAGCATGGAAGGAGGGAGACTTGACACAGAGAAGAAGGCAAGGCAATCACAGTGGGGTACTGGAGTTATGTGACCACAAGCCGAGGAATGCCAACAAGCAACTAGGCAGGCCCTGGAAGAGCGTGGAATGGCAGCTTGCTTTGAGAGCCTCTGGAGGGAGGGGTGCAGTCCTGCTGACATCCTGATATGGGCTCAGCAGCACTGATGGTGGACTTTCTGCCTCCACAAGGCTCGCTCACCGAGAGATGTGGGCACCTGGGGCAAGTTTGTAATCCCAGCTGCTCAGGAGGCGGAGGCAGTAAGACCACTAATTCAGGAGACACGGAGACTTCATCTCAGCAACAATAACAAAACCCCCAAACTGCAGGGGCTGGGGGATATAATTCAGCATAGAGTGCTTGCCTGGAGTGCACAGGGCCCTAGGTTGAAGTCCCCACAGAGCATCCCTTCTGCCTAAAATGATCTTCCCCAAATGTACAAGTAAAATATTCTCTCTCTCTCTCTCTCTCTCTGTGTGTGTGTGTGTGTGTGTGTGTGTCTATCTTTTTCCCCCGTCTCCCCCCTCTTTTTTTCTTCCTCCTTTTCTTTTAGTTTTTTCAAGCTATCATTTGACCTTTTGTCTGAAGTCATCATTCTAGCCGCTCAGAGGAGAAAGTGGCAGGGGACACATCTTCAGCTGCCCCTTCAAGGTGATCCTTTATTATTATTTAATTTATTAATTATTGCATGGGTATGCATAATGGCCAGAGGAAAACTTTCAAGAGTTGGTTCTATCCTTCAACCACGTGGGTTCCAGGGAACTGAACTAAGGTCATCAGACTTAGCGGCAAGCACCCTTACTGGCTAGACCATCTCACCAGCTATGCAAGTGAGTCTGAAATACACCCAGAAATCTCAGTCTGGTTGGATGGCCAGTGAAGCCTATGTTGGAAGACAGAGGTAAAGAGAACCACCTTCAGAAATGGATTACTCCCTTCTCTTTCTCAGCCTCCTTTCTTCTTTCAAGTTGCATTGCTGCTTGGCATGTTCACGTATTTCATATGTATTTATTATGCTGATTATCCAGTTATTGTTGGCTCCATCCCAGTCAGATGGAAGCTCCAGGGAGAAGTGGCCTATGAGGGTGTTTGCACGGACACACGTGCAGGTGACATTCAGTGATTTCCCACTCCCATCCCCTTTTTTTGAGTCAGGGTCTCTTTTATAGCCTTGACTGTTCTGTAACTCACTATGTAGACCAGGGTGGCTTCAAACTCAGAGATCTACCTACCTCTGCCTCCCACATGTTTGGATTAAAGGTGTGCACCACCAGTCGGGTGGTGGTGGCACACACCTTTAATCCCAGCACTCAGAAGGCAGAAGCAGGCAGATCTCTGTAAGTTCGAGACCAGCCTGGTCTACAAGAGCTAGTTTCAGGACAGGCTCTAAAGCTACAGAGAAACTCTTTCTTGAAAAACCAAACCAAATCAAACCAAACCAAACCAAAAACCAAAACACACCCCCACCCCCAGGAGGTGTGCACCACCATTCTGGGCTCCACTTTTTAAAAAAAGATTATTTCTGTTTTATGTATGTGTTTTGCCTGCATATGCACTGTGTATGTGCCACGCCAGCATGGGCCAGAAGAGGGTGTTGTATCCCCTGGAATTGGAGCTACAGATGGTTGGGAACAGCCATGTGGGCACTGTGAATTGAACTGGGGTCCTCTGGAAGAACAGCTGGTGCTCTTAACTGCAGAGCCATCTCTTTAGCTTTCATTTAGTTTTGAGAGTCAATCACTGAACCTGGAGCTCACTGATTGGCTAGGTCGAGAAAGCTCCAGGAATCCTCCTGTCTCTGTCTCCTTAGAACCTACATGGCTTTTTACATGAGTGCTGGGAATCCAAATTCAGGACCTCATGCTTATGTGGCAAGAACTTTACCAGCTGAGCCATCTCCCCAGCCCAGGAAATACCTTTTGAATAAATGAAGGGGGCATTTTAGATAATATGGTTTCAAAAGCAAAGCTTTTGCAGAGTCTTATGCTGACTCAAGAGTCACCCCTGAGACTCCCAGAGTCTTCCTGGGACCCCTGTTCCCTGCCCACAACCCCATGGGGCTCTCCATAGCCTCCCTGGGTCAGTTTGGTCTTTTAAAAAAATAAATGTAAGCCGGGAAGTGGTGGTGCACACCTTTAATCCCAGCACTTGCGAGGCAGAGGCAGGCAGGTCTCTGAGTTTGAGGTATGACAAAGAGAAATCTTGTCTCAAAAACCAAAAACAACTACAAAAAGCAAAACAACAACAAAAGACCAACAAACAAACAAAAACAAAACAAAAATCCTTCTAACTTTGTATATCCTTTCATAACAAATCCAGAACAACTTGTATTATTTTATTACTACTGTCAAGACAACAGGACACAGGAAAGAAATCTTTCTTTGGGATTTAATATATATACAGTGAGAAAAGAAAATACAAAAGAAACATCTTCAACTTTCTTCTGTGGTGTGTTGGCATAAATACATACATACAAGCCTTAGTCACCCGGAGTCACTTGGGTGACTCTGCTTTTGACAAAGTCCCCTCTGTGTTTGCTAGGCTTGTTTTCCCTTAGAAAGTTCCCTTAGAACGTGTTTTTTGTTGTTGTTGTTGTTGTTGTTGTTTCTTTCTTTCTTTTCTTTCTTTTTTATCTCTCTCTCTCTCTCCACCCAGGCAAGAGTTCATCCAGGTGTGTGTGTGAAGTCCTGCACACGCCAAGGATTCAGCTATAAAGCAGTTCTGCTGTTAAGTCTCAGCAGACAATTCAGTATTTGCACAGCGGAATGACCCCTGCATGGAGGAGGAAGAGAAGGAAGAGAGAGGGAGAGATAGAGAGGGGGAGGGAGGAGACAGAAGAGAGAGGGAGAGACAGAGGGGGAGGGAGGAGACAGAAGAGAGAGGGAGAGACAGAGGGGGAGGGAGGACACAGAAGAGAGAGGGAGAGACAGAGAGGGGGGAGGGAGGAGACAGAGAGGTAGTTAGTTCAGCTGATTGCTATTTGTTCTGAATGGTGGCCCTGTGATGGGTTGGGAGAAACTGTGTCTCTGAGGTTCTCCCTGCTATCTGTTGACAATTTTCCTGAGGTTTTGATTAATTTAATCCCCGATTCAAAGGGCGCTATCAGCCAGCTTTACCTCCAGCACAGCTGGCTCCTGTCTCCTCCTGACTTTGCCCTTTCCTGGCTCCCAGAGTCTTCTTGGGACCCCTGTTCCCTGCCCCCAATCCCCTGGGGCTCTCCATAGCCTCCCTCAGGTCCTGTTTTATCTTCTTTCCCTACGGGAGATGAAGCCTCCCCAGTCAAGCCCTCCCTCCTTAGATTTGCTCTTCCTAAGCCTCAGTTTACCAATCCATTTGCCTTATACCATAGGAACAAAAGCATTTTAGCCAAATACCCAGCACCACACAGGTGATAAGGAAATCTTGATTGACATGTGGAAGAATCAGCCCAGCCCAGGAAACTCTCTGAAGAAAGAAGGCATACCAACACAGTGTGCGCAGGTTTCAGAGTTTCAAGCCCTTGACGTTAACCTCAAAGGACCTTAGAAATCAGGTACGATTACTACCATAGCAGTTTTATATATCACCGCGGTGCTGATCCTAATCAAGTTATCCGGACTCCAAGAAGTCTACCAAAGGCTTGCCCCCAACCGTGAGTGGAGGGCTCAGACTCTCAACTACATTGTATTCTTATCCACCCAAATTCCGCCGCAAACAGGACTAGCTATCTGTACCTTGGGAGGGGAGACGCCACCACCACTGGGCTCAGAACAGTTTAGTGCACTTTGAGGCAGGTTTCACTAAGGATTTCATTTTCTGCCCACGGATGTTAAAATGAAGAGGGTCTAACCCAGGATGCTCCCTAGAACATGAGTGGGTCCTGGGAGGAAAAGAACCATCTGTTAGTTTGTGCTTGGTGGGTAAACAAGGAGCTTGGAGAATGTTGGTACGTAAGGGAGGAACGGGTGAGGCTTCTTCAAATCTTCAAAATGGGCAGTTTCTTTTCATACAGTGGGTGAATGGAATCCCATACAGTGGGTGCCTCTCTCCTTCCTTCATCTGGTGAAGGGATGTTAGGAAGGGCCTGCTAGTGTTGAGGGAACTGTCGTTTTCCTGCCTATATATCTTGGTTCAAATAGGGTTTTGTTAAGAAAAGTTAAGACTGTACCTAACTAAACTCCCTCCCTCTCCTTGTACAGATGACCTCCTGAGTCTCTAGGACTCAAGGTTCTCAGGGTTACTGCAATCATGCCAAACAATCTAAACTGCCAAATGCAGACATTTGCTGGTCCCCAAACAGTATGATCTGGCTACGGGATTCTAGCCAAGGTTGAGGCTTCATGCCTTTACTCCCTGGCTCTTTCTGGAACTGGACATGTCCTCTAAAAACTTTTTAACAAGCTTTTATCTCTGTGTGCATACCTGCTTGTCTGTATGTGCATACCCTGCCTCTGAGACAAGAAGAGGGTGTCGGGGCCCCTGGAGTTGTGGTTACAGGAGGTTATGAGCAGCTTGATTGGGCGCTAGGAACTAAAGCTGGGCCCTCTGCATGAGCAACAAGTGCTCTTAACAGCTGAGCCATCTCTCCGGACCCTGGACATGTCCTTTTAGGTTACCTCGAGCAGTGCAAGGGATCATTGCTATCTATGTGTATGTAGTGCTTGCCCTTGTCCTGGCTTCATCTCAACATAACTATGAACTTCCTCTTAACTTCATCAACCCCAAATCACAGTCCTGACACCCCAGAAACCAGTAATGGACCAGTATTTTATATCTGCCCCTGCTACGAGCACACAGTAGGTCCTCAGCAAGTTTTCTCAGTTCTCTGAGAATGGTCATCTCCCACTATATTGGGATATATGAAAACCCTGCCACCCAGGGACTTGTTTTCTTGCCTGTGCTTTCTCTGAGAAATACTTCGCTGGAAAGTAGAAAAAGCACAGGCCAGCGGGACTTGCTATGGAGGAGGTGGCAGAACTGAGGCCAGGGCAGGGTCCTTCCTCTCATGTCAGCATTGAGTTCATTACCCTCAACAAGCGGGTGTTGGCATCCACAAAAGCCCCTTCTCTGGCTCAGACAGTCCTATGGGAGGCCAAGAAGGCAGGAAGAAGCCTGGAGTTGATGCTTAAAATGAGATTTTAGAAATTTTCCTACCACATTTTTCTCCCCTGTACTTTTTGTCTTTAGGACCACAGGTGACCCAGACTTGGCTCTATGACCTTGTCCCTCTGATGTCTGATGGAGAAATAACTGTTTCCCACATGGAAGTGTGAGAAAGCTAACACGAACACTCGAGGAAGACGACCCGAGTGCAGACCAGCCTAGCAGACACAGTATTTTTAGTGGGCTCACTGGGGAATCTCAGAGACCAGGCTGGGGATTTTTGGTGAAACCATAGCAGGGGAAGAGGAATGAGAAACACGAGACTCTGCACAGTGACAAAATAAATTGCTTTAATGGGAGGCTTCCTGAGATGGCTGTCAGCCAGACGGCGTCCCTGTCCTGGGATTTCTTGGAGGATCCACTGGCCGAGCCCCAGGCCCGCAGAAAGCTAGGGCATCAGGCTGCCACTAATGTCTCACTCCCTAGAGATCCAGAGGTGTGTCTTAACATCAGCAGAGCAGAGCAAGCTGGCAGTCTATCCACAGTATGCCATCCCTGTGGCCGGAGGGGTGGTGAAGAGATTCATTTCCCACTGCGGGTGTTTTTCCATGGGGAGGGGGAAGGGAACAAGTTACTCTTGGAATTCCAACTCTGACCTTTACAAAGAAAAGTGACAGACACTTTAGTATTATATACAGGGTGGGGGAGATACCTGGAAGGGAAATTGCACTTAATTACAATAGTTTATAGTTTACACGCATTGGACAAATTTACTTCTTTAGAAGAAATCTCGAGATCATCTGGGATGGGGGAGGGAGGCTGTCAGTATTTACAGGGTCTGGCTCAGTTCGATAGCACACATCCTCCTTGGTCCTCCTCGTCATTTCAGTAACAGATTCAAGTTTTTGCATCAGTTTGTTCGACGGACTGCAGCGTAGACTCCACGGTTTTCTCGCTTCCTGTTGCACCGTGGTGCACCAGTCGACTCTGGGAGAAACGAGCACTCGGGAGGTGGCAAGACAATACTGCAGAGAAGGGAAGCAGGGCTTCAGGCTGCACCCCGAGAGAGCAGGTTGTTCAAGGTGTCTGTAGGGTGTCAGGTAAGTGGGAAGTCTCCTGGGCTCCCAGGTGCTCGTCGCGTCACTGAGCTTTTCTATGACAGCTGCCCAGCGAGACTTGATGGTGTAGAAAATGGGGTCCTTGCCGCTGCACATAAAGTGGGTGGTTACATAGGCATCACCAGGCTTGCAGTGGACACTGCAGAGGAAGAGAGAGGGGAGAAAGGGTTTAGCCGTGTGCACGCAGGCCATCGGTTTAGTTTCTCCAAGGGAGCAGGCACGCAACTCAGCCAGCAAAGGACCTGGAGGTGGGGGGCTGGAATGGGGTTGCTGAAACACACTCCCTGTGGGAAAGCTTTTCCCTGGAACTTGCTGGAGACCCTGAAATAGTCCTTATTTGCTGACCTTACCCCTGAAGTGGGGTTTTGTGACAATAACATTTACACAGTGCTCAGGGAGATCACACAACAGCAGGGTTGGGAGTTCTAGGCCTCTTGTGGAAGTCTTCCTAAGACCGCTAACAGCACAGCACCCTAAACCACTGTTTCCCAAACTTGGATGGAACAACCAGGACAAGGATCCTGTGAAAACATTGTTCCACTTCCAATTCTTAGGCCTGGGAGTTTGCACTTGCAGTGTGAAAATCGTTTCCACTGATTTCTTTGTGTGTGCGGGCACTCAGAGTGCACATGAAGAGGCCAGAGGACAATTCGCACGAGTCCATTCTCCCCTTCGACTATGTGAGTTCCAGGATCAAATTCAGGTTTGATGGGCTTGGCCACAAGCTCCTTCAGCAGCTGAGCCACCTTGCCAGCCCCAGGAGTGTGTATGTCTAAGAACTCCACAGGCTCTGCGACGCCGTTGAGCTACCAGAAGCAGCAAGGCCATAGCGGGTGAGGAAATGTCCCTCTACTCAAAGTTTCCACCAGGGAGAGGGCTCTGAAAATCCTAAGAACTTTCAAGGATGGGGCTAGAGAGATGGTTGAGCAGTTAAGAGCACTGGCTGTTCTTCCAGAGAACTTGGGTTCAACTCCCAGCACCCACATGGCAGCTCATAACTGCCTGTAGCTCCAGGTTCAGGTGATCTGAAACTTCACACAGACATACAGGCAGGCAAATGAGGCCATGTGAAATAAAAATAAACTAATTAAAATAGAAAGAACTTTTAAGGGCTGTGACCATTAGGAAAAGAAGTCAAGGGCTGATGGTGTTTGATGCCACACATCTGGAAGGGCCAGGGAAGGAGACCTCAGAGTGTCTGGAGCCACCCTCTGGGAGGGCCACAGGATCCATGTGAGGCAGCTTCCCCTTCTGGAGCCCAGAGCTCCCCTGTGATTATTTCAGAAAGGCAGGGCTCCTCTTTCAGACTCGTGTTTCCCCTCCCTTTCCTTCCCACCCTTTTACTTTTGTTAGCATTGATGGCTTCCTTTCGGCCTAGTGGCTTGTTTTCGCGAGATGCTCCCTTAAAACATACAGGCATCACACCCGTGAACCCATATGAACACAGCCCTATTATCCCTTTATTTTCCTAATAATCAGGGCTCTCAACTACGACCCCATGAGGTCATGACAGATTTAGAAAAATCAAGGTTCAGTGTAAGCTGGACTGGCCCGATGGTTCAGAACCGGGAAGACTGGAACCGAGCCTCAGGTTGGTTTTGGGTGACCTCCAGCATGTGTTGGGGGCTAAGAGCATTCTTTCTGCTTAGCCTTTGTTCTCAGTCACATTAGTCTTTGTGCTTCAGTTTCTTCCTCCATAGAACGGAAGCTACAGTGGGCTTGACGCATTAGCACAGGTGATGTTGCCTCCATGGTGTTTGTGTGGTCATTATTAATAACGTCCAGGACGGGCCCCTTCCTCTGTTCTTGCTGCTCTTGAGGGCCCCTAAGAGTGGGCCTGATCTATGCATTTGCGTCAGGAGCTGGGTTTCTGCTCCTCCTACATTCTTGGGGCCTCGGTCAGGATCCCCCGATACCCTTCGCCTCCTCTGCTTGCTTCTGCCCACCCCTACTCTCCAGTCTCTTTACTTCCCAATATCAGCCCCTCCCCTTTTCCTTCTAATTTTCAGATTTCAGGTGGAAGAGAGAGAAAATGGCTTGTGACCTCGCAGGTTTCGGCAGAAGCGCAAACAAGAAGGGCAGATAAGGAGACGCCAGGGAGACCCTATGGCCTGTCATTAGGGGTGGACTTTCCAGCTATCAGATGTTTGCTCACATAATAAAATGGTGGCAGAGCCCTAAATGTTGTCAAGGGAACTGGAATTATTTGCTCCCCTCGGAGTCTAAACATAAACATCTGATAAGGTGTGCGCTGGGGTCCTAGCACACCCAGTTCCATGGGGGGCCCGGCTCAGAGGAGCACCCTATGACCTGTCTGAAAGGTGTGGTGGTGAGGCCTTCGTCCCCTGAGGATTCGTTACATAATGGCGGTAGCTAAAGTGTGCTGCGGCTCCACTGCGTGCAGTCACTGCTCAGGCTCGGCTTACACAGCCTTCTATCTTGCATCAGTTTTTAGCATTAGTTTACAGCAAAGGCACAGGCTTGCACATGCCACCGCTTGTGTGTGGAGGTCAGAGGATGCCTTGCAAAAGTCAGGTCTCCCTGTCCACTGCCCGGGTGCTGGGGATCTTTACCTGCTGAGCCATCCTGCTGGCCTCTGTCTACGCTCTGAGGTGGATGGCTGTTATTTATCCATTCAGGTCATTGCTGACTGCCTGCTGTGTGTTCAGGGTGTGCAACTGCCAACAGGACCAGCCTGGCATCTCATACAGGTTACATTCTAGTGAGTTTGAACAACATGCCACTAAACATCACATGCATATATCCTAAGTCACCAGCTCTTAGGTGGAGAGGAATACTCTTCCGAAAACAAGCCTGGTAAGTTAGGCTGACGCGAGGGAAAGGGGGACTCATTGAGGGAGGCGGTGACACGTGAATTGAATTAGACGAAGGAACAAGCATGTCAAGTCCCACAAAGTGTGTTCCAGGCAGATGAGGCCAAATGCACAATACTGAGTGTGATCACTTGTCGGCTGCTGTGAGTCCCTTGTTCCAGTGAACAAAGGAGGAGCAGAAAGAAGTATGGAGATGATAGCAGCAACAGTAGCAGTAGCAGCAGCAGCAGCAGCCTGATCACCCAGAGCTTGTACCTCTCCTCTTCCTTTGGTTGCTATGGAAAGCTATTGGGGAGCTTTGACGGGGGAGGCACAGGCTTGATTTTTCTCTTGAAGAGACCACTCTGGCTGCTGCAATCGGACCACAGTGTTGTGTGGAAGAACAGAAGTGGGAACAGGGGCCATTGAAAGAGATCAGCTAGAGACAAGAGAAGCCTGAGCTTGGGCTAAGTTGATACCCATGGGAGTGGGGCAGAGCATCAGCTTCAGAGGTTAGGAGCACTTGCTGCTCTTACAAAGGACTGGAGTTCAGTTCCCAGCACCCATATGGCATCTAAGGCTCCAGTCCCAGGGAACTCAACACCTGTTTCTGGCGTCCTTGGGCACTACATGTATATGGTGCGGAGATACACATAGGCAAAACATTAACACATAAAACAAAAACGATACAGCTTTATAAAAAGATCTGAGTGAAACTATAGGGGGAAATAATTCTCGGTCATTTGTAAGTCTGATGCTCGGACTGGATGTTCCCTTGGGTCAAACACTGGGGACTTCTTGCAATCAGTCCTTGCAATGATCCCATGAAAGAGATTTCATTGTACATAGAAGGAAACTGAGGCTTGACATATTCCCCAAGGGCATATGGAGTAGAATTTTGAGTCTTGATCTGGCCAGCTCCCAGGCTAAGCACTGCTGGTCATCATCCATCTTGCTTTCCTCACCCCAATGGTGAAAATGACTGACAAGAAGGGCCAGCTTCAGAGGACCCAACATGAAGCAGCCCGCCTTCTCTTGTCAGTACCTCCGGGGATTCTCTTGACCTCTCCGTAAACTAAAAAGTGAAAGGATGGGTGGAGAGAGCTATGGGAGCAGGAGTCAGCTCACAGCCTGCACACTCTGGTTGTGACTGAAGTCATTTCTTGTGTAGTCTCTGCTATACAGGAGCCCAGACCACAAACCCTCTCAGGACAAAACTCCCAACACCCAACAGCTGAAGAGGAAGAGACAAATTCTCTGGGAGGGACAGAGGGCAGGAGCTACGGAAGGACTCATGGCAGCCAATGATTCCTGAAACTCCATCCTGGAGGGCCCCAAGGCAGGTCTGTAGTCGCAACAGTAAGTGCCAGAATCAGACAGCTACAAGTTCACAGTCCAGATTTAGCCTTCCTTATACATGTACAACCCTGCACCATTATTATGGTGCTTAAGTATGCATAGCTATCAGAAGCCAAGTATGGCAGCACATGGCCTTAAACAGCATTTGGGAAGCAGAGGAAGGAATATAGCTGCAAAACTGATGCCAGGCTTGTTTGTGCCGTGAGTTTCAAGCCACTAGGTTCCCAATCATTGTTTCCCTTCTGCTATCACAGAAACATGCTCTTTTCCATCTTCCAGGAAAGCAGCAATTGCTTCAGAGGCTACCCAAAGCACTGAAATCATCAACTCAAAAGGAGGGAAGAAAGGAAGGAAGGAAGGAAGGAAGGATGGAAGGAAGGAAGGAAGAGAGAGAGAGAGAGATATCTTGGGAGGTGAGAGCTGTGGAGTTTACAATTGTGTGAAATTATTCATCTCCCTCTTCATCTTTGAGCCTTGGATTTCTGCATAAAAATATCTACCTGGCAGGAGTAGGAGAGTTAGCCAGAGAATATATGGTAGAACAGTAGCTTGAATGTTTGTTGGAAATTGAAGGTACTAAAAAGTACCAGTTCTGAATCTATCCCCTCATTCATCGATTGCTCCATCCATCCACTGAACATATACCATGGCCCAATTTAGCAGCAAGGAAAACAGTGATCTGGAGCCTAGACCCAAGATGATGAGCCTTTGGGAGAGAGGACCATAATGTGGAAAATATGTTGTTGGCAGGGCCTCCTATAGCCACATAGAGACCAAACACTGAGGTAGATGCTGAAGAAGTCAGGAGGGGAGATGATGGGCTCATAAAGGAGCACGGACAGAAGAAGGAATAGAGAGGGAGCTTCCCTCTGCTCTTGACTACGCCCTGACACCCTGTTAGGCACTTGTGAGACAGGGTAGAGTGTCCCCATTTATAAAGCAAACAACAGTTTTAGTAGTTTTAATGGGGAAAAGCTGCCCAAGTTCACACAGCAGGGGCTGTGGAGTCTGAATTAACTCAGGTGTCCTGGCTTTTCCAGCCACTGTACAATGCCTGTAAAATAGCACGGTCCAGGGTGTGTCTCCATGGCCCAGCCACAGCAGGCACTAGTTAGTTGCTGGTTCCACACACACACCAGCCCATGGACTGTTCTGAGAAGCCCTTCCCAGCAGGCTCTGTTTAAACTAGTGTCCCTGGAACATACTTGACCCAGGACCCATTTTCTCCCATATATCTTACATGCTCTAACACCTAGGAGTGGTTTTGAAACCATCTCTCTCCTTCTGTATTCCTTCTTTCTGTCGGTGTTCCCTTATGAGAACTCTGTCTGCTCACAGAGAAGGATAATTTAAAACAAACAAAGAACAAAAGCTGCTCATGTCCCTGGTGCCTCAGGAAGAGGGGTGTGGCTTCAGTCTACCCTCTTCTGTTCTTCCTGTTGCTTTGGTTCCAAGGAAGTTTTCTGTTTGGAACTGAGCACACAAGCTTCGTTTTCCCCCTGGTTCTAAACCACTTACAACAACAAAAGCATTGCCGATTGTTATGGGCACTTCAGTAGGGAGTGTAGGTATTTAAATGGAAAGAGTCCAGGATTTGGGATCAAAACCTGAAGTCTGGGGGCTAAGTTCATCTGCATGACCTTGAGTAGGTCACTTTCCACTCTGGGTTTCAGAAATGATGATATTCACCAGAGAGAGGTATAAACTATAAAGCATTACATTTTTCTTTTGAGACAATGCTCCTCTTGCCTCAGCTTCCTGTGCCCTGCTATTACAAGCATGTACCATCATGGCCACCTGAGAATTTTTAAATAATTCTTATTAGTATTATAAGCATCTTCAGCGTTGCAGAGATGAGGGTGTGGCCACTTGTGAGACGTTCTGGACTATAGAGACAACTTCATAACAGATCAAGGAAGCTGCTCAGGCAGCTTCAAGGTTGACTAGCCACTCTGCCCAGTGGAGGGCAGAAGTCACGTGGGGGTGATGGCAGCATCTCTGGGAGCTTCTTGAGGCAGGTTAAGAGACTATTTCCTGAATCCAGAGGACTCGTTTCAACAAGCAAGCATCAAAGTCAATGTGGGAAAGACAGGGATAATTAATTACCGCCCTGTCTAGGGCTGCCCAAGCGGTAGATGGATGGATAACCCTTTAAAAGAGGAAGGCATTCCCAAGAAGGGCTGCTGCGCCTGACTGCCCCCCGATGGGATTGGTGAGCACAGATAAATGTTCTCCCTGATGGCTACAAAGAGTGGGAAATGGCACGGGAGTCAAGAGTCGAAGGGCAGGGCAACCGAGGGTTGTCTTTTAATCGTCTATTGGGTGAGAGAAGAGTGGTAGAGAGGGTCCCACACACCTCTCCTTCTAATTCCAGTTTTGGAGCCCAGCAACCCAAACCATGTGTTTGGCATCCAAGATATGCCAGGCACTTAATATACATGACCTCTCCAAATCCTTGAAACAAGTAGAAGGTACAATTGTTATTTTCAAGATGAAGAAATGAAAGCTCAAATAAAGCAGCAGAGCCCTCCCTACTTCACTCTAGGGCAGTGGTTCCCAACTTTCCTAATGCCGCAACCCTTTATACAGTCCCTCATATTATAGTGACCCCAACCGTAAGATTATTTCATTACTACTTCGTAACTAACGTTGCGGGGTATCTGATAAGCGTTCCCTGCGAAAAGGATCCTTATCCTCCAGAGGGGTCGTGTCCCACAGGTTGAGAACCACTGCTCTAGGGCCAGAAGAAGATGAGTCAAGGCTCATGAAAGAATCTGATCGGAAGCTTGTAACAGTGGGTGAGGTGTGACTTACAGGGCTCAGGAGTGGGGGGAGCCGATCGACAAGATCAAACCTTGATGGGTGCTTCTGACATGAAGTTCAAGGTTGTCACCTCCTTATCTAGCAATCGATAGAGGCCACCCAGTTCCCACAGTACATAGATCCCGTCTGCTGAAAGGTCTCATTGTGTTACTCTGGAATCCACAACTGTGTTCAGACATCTTGTCCTGTTTTCTGGTTCTCAGTGTCCTGTCCAGTTGTCTGAGCAACAGCCCTCCCTGTTGGCTCGTTGTTTGTATGACTCCGTCCCCTCTTTGGGAGGTGGGGATTACTCATCCTCTGAGGCTGTGACTAAGCTGCCAGATCCCCCCACTCTCTGTGCACCAGGAAGTTGAATTTGAGTTTCTTAATAAACCATGGAATGGGCACAGACCTCTGAAAAAGTCACACTGTCTACTGGGGAGTCGTCAAAGGGTTAGCACAATTAGGTTAGTCCTGGAGCTTATAGCCTGGGGGTAGTATGGGCCCTAGACCAAGAGAATCAGCCCCAAGGCCCCATCCACCTTTCTCTTTCCCCACTGACCACCTCTGCAAAGCTGGCAACGCAACAGATATCCTGACCTCCCATCCCCTCCTGGAAAAACCCTTTCTATGGATCATCAACCATCCCGGTCAGGAATGCTCAATTCCAGTGTCTAACGACGCTGTGTCATCCGGGCTCCACTGACTCATCCCACTCCAGTCTTCCTTTAGTACTCTTACTGGGGAGCAATGAGTATTTTTGGCCTGGGGTCCATCTGTTTTGTCCCCTGACCTCAGGGGTTCTCTTTAGCAGGTGACTGGAGAAGAGTCTCACAAGAATGAAACCGTGACTGAGTATACACTTACTCGGTTGGTACCTCACAGTCATAGTCATCATATGAACACACACACACACACACACACACACACACACACACACACACACCCTGGCGCCATTCTGTTGGCATTACCTGTTTACTGGAAGACATGCTGGTGAGGGTATTGATGCTACTGGTATCTGTGACCACCATCGCAGATGGAAACCGGGAGGTGTGGGAATACTGAGGGGGTTCCTGTTTATGGGCGTACACTGGAGAGACAGAGAAAAGACAAATTCAATGTATCCACAGTCACAATACCACCATAAGCCACACTATACCTCCTATTTCTCCTACGGAGAAATCCTGGTTTTTTTACTCAAGGTACTTAATCTCGGCTTGGTCTCCTCCCTTATAAGACAAGGATGACATCTATTGTAGGAAAATAATCACATTTAAGCTGCTTTGAGCTAAATATATACCTTGTGCACACTTCTATTTCCCTGACTTCGGGTAAACTATTCGGCACCTAAGCATCAACAGGCGACCTTGGGCATGTGGAGTACACCTCCTGGATAACACGAAGCAACTGCCCAGGTGTGCACTTACTGTTTCTGCCACAATTCAAATGTCAGGCTTCCTCCCTGAGTCGAGGACTGATTAACAACAGTAATTAGATGCACGTGTGGTTAACGGTCTCCTTCTGAGCTATTCCTGTTTCACTGCAAGGATATCAAAGCCGTATGACATCACAGAAATATGAAGGGTAAACAAAAGGAGGCTTGACTCAAATAAGACCTCCAGGAGCATGTGACTCAACATTTAGTACTGACCTACCAAATGTGGAACCTTGTGATGCATGCTAGCTATCCATAAGAATCATGTAGCTCCTAGCTCACCTGACTAACTAATGAAAGCATGTGGGTGCTTGGGCACGAGGGAGGGACGAGCATGTTCCCAAAACACGAACCCTACCAAGGAGGCCTCCAGTGTGAAACGGAGGTGAAGGTCACTGTCTTCTGGTTATTTCCTGCTCTAGCCCCTCTGAGCTCGTCTGATGGCTAGTCAGGTCTGCTGGTTCTGAGCGACCCCACGGGTCATGGTGACCATTGGGATACCGTGGTGCCATCCAGGCCTATGTGGGGAGTCGGGAACATAGTGTCAGACTCTAGAGGAAGGCAAGTGAGGCACACCTGAGTCCCAGACTCCACTGCAGGCTGCGGCAGAGTTCTAAAAGCCAAAGGTATGTGATTGGAATGTGGGGTGCTGTTTAAAAACCAGCCCTGCAGGCCTGAGTCAGGACTGAGCCCCAAGGAGAGAAGGCTGAACCACGTCATTCGTTCAACTTCAGACCTGCCGTGTGTCCACAGCAGCTGGAGGAACGACTCAGATCCCCTTTACCCTCCTTGCCTCTTAAGAGTGACTTAGTAAACACGTGTTTCCGCAACACTTTATGCTTATGAAAGGCAGGTCACTCACATTTTTATTTCATGTTCATAATTACTCCCTAACCACACTATTCCTTTATTTTTTATTTTTAGTTATTTATTTATTTATTTTGGTTTTTCGAGACAGGCTTTTTCTGTAGCTTTGGATCCTGTCCTGGAACTAGGTCTTGTAGACCAGGCTGGCCTCAAACTCACAGAGATCTGCCTGCCTCTGCCTCCTGAGTGCTGGGATTAAAAGCATGTGCCACCACTGACCTGCCACTATTCCTGTTTTATGCACAAAGAAAATGGGACTCAGAGTAGCCGGTGGCTACATAGCTGTTTAAGACTAGTCTAGTCTAGATACTTCCTAAAGCAGGCAAGATGTCCACCCCTTCTTTAATGCCCTCCTTAACTTAAAATTGGTGCTATAGCCATACTTGGCCAGAATAGTGGAAGGCCTGAGTCCAGGATGGAAGACAGGGATAGGTAAATATAGGAAGGTATAAAAGCTGAATGTGGGAACCCCCCCCCCCCCCCGTGCAAAGGACAGAGACTCTGGTGCTCCTTGACTTGGTAGAGCACAGGTGATATTTTCCATGTCGGTTGATGGCAATTTGTTTGGTTTTTATGTTCATGGATGTGTGGGCATGTGTGCCTGCCTGCATGCATGCACGTATATGCAGGTCAGAGGTGATCTTAGTTGTTGTTCCTCTGGTGTGATCTGGGTTGTTTTGGGGACAGGATCTTTCACTGGCTTGAACTCACCAAGTATGCTAAACTGTTGGCCGGTGAGCCCCAGAGATCTACTTGTCTCCACTCCCCGGAGCTAGGATTGTAGGCCCATGTCACCACATCCAGATTTTTGATGTGGGCCCCAGAGATCCAAGCTCAGATTCTCATGCTCGCTCAACAAGCGCTTTACTGACTGCGCTATCTCTCTAGCCCTTGTCTGTTTTGTCCTCAGTGCCGGGGATTGAACTGAGGGCCTTGCGCCTGTTAGGTGCATGCTCTGGCACTGAATTGTATCTCCACTCCAAGCTTCATGGATTTCCTTTAGAGATTTCCAGAGTTTGTAGGCTATGGGCACTTAAGACTCCAGAAAATGCATCTGTTTCAGAGAGGCAAATAGATCACAAGTTGCAGGCCGACTGTGACCATCGGGGCTGGGATGGGAAACTGTCCTGTCTGTTCCACGTGCTTTGCCAGTGCCCCTTTGATGGTTTTCCTCTGCAAACTTCCCCACTTGGAGTGCTGGAGCCAGGAAAGAGGACAGAAAAGCAAGAACGACACCCCAAGAGCAGAGCCAGTAATCTTCCAAGAAACTTCCGACCCTGGCACGCTTCTGTCCTTACTGTGCGAGTTCTGTAGCTGAGTCACCGCAGCCATGAAGGGCTGCTGGGCCATGTGGCTGCCTGGGCTCTGCTGCATGAGGGGTTGCTGGTGTGGGCTGTGCAGCTGTTGGGAGAACTGAACAGGCTGGAGGGCTGCCAGGCTGCTGGCCACACTGTTGATGACGGGAACACTCTGGGCTTGGGAGGTGTTGAGGCCTGTAGGAGCAAGGGAGAAGAGTCAGAGTGGTATACCAGGGATGAACAGATGTGACAGGCAGCATCAGTCACAGACGGGGCCTCGCCCTGCTCGGTGTGCCTGTCACTGGGCGGAGCCTGTGATGGAAGAGACTGCACGGAAAATGACTTTACAAACAAGGGAACCGAGACCCGAAAGATAAAAGTTTTGAAAACCTGAGGGTCTCTCCAAATCATCCGATGACCTCCCAAATTCAGCTCCTTTGAGGTCACCAGAATCCTGGGAAAACTGACTTTGTTTGCTGGCTCTACCCATTCTGGACTATGAGAAGTCTGTCCTGGTATCCTCTGGCACAGTTAAAGATATCCACTTTGGGGTATGGCTTATTACCCAGACCTGTCTTTCCAATAGAGGGCATCAGTATGCAGCAGCCCCTTTCTGCCTCCAAGGATCCCCCCCTTCCCATTCCCCTCCTCCATCCACTCCCACAACCTCAGGTTTCCACAGGCCCAGAAGGACTGAGTCTGAGGGTGCACAACAGAGCCCGCAAGGCCCCTGGAAGAGGTTGAACTGGCTCTGTTGACAGTCGCAGAGAGAGGAAGAACACATGAGAACTCAGCCTGTCTGTGAAGTAGACATATGCTAGAGCTTTTGGTACCCAAAGTACTAGGTTGGAGGAGGAAGCAGTAAGTCAAAGATGTGACAGTAGGGCAGGCCTTCTTTCTGTTCTGGGGACATGGGGACCACCTCTGTGTTCTGGTATCAGGCCTGCACCCCAAGACTTCCTTTGAACCCCAGCCACCACTGCAAGGCCTGGGTCTCCTGTCTCCATGCTCTAGTTGCTACCTGGTATGACCCTGGGGAAGACGAGATAGGATCAGAGTAGAGGCCAGAGGATGAGCAGAGAAGATCCCCCAGTCTCTGTCCCTGAGCTGCCAATGCCCCTTAGTCCTTGCTTTCTGGGAAGTCAGGGGTCGGGGATGTGATGAAGAGGGCCGGTTGTAGGTAAGTGCAGAGGGGAGATCTGGAGAGTCTTCCTGCAAGGGAGAACACTTTGAGAGGTAAGCAGTATTGTGGGAAGTCCTCCAGGGAGACAGCACAAAGTCTTCAACAATTGCCCACTTGGAGCTCGAGCAGATACTGTTATCAGAAAGTTAAAAGGCAATACCCTTGAGCAGAAAGGAAGAACAGATAATCCTCTTCCTGGCCCCCCTGGGTGGGACTTGATGGGTGGGGGGGCTTCTAATCACCCTCAGACTATCATTAGAATATTACCTTCTTGGGGGACTCAGCTTCTCCCCAAGTGTGCATCTCGCCTGACATCCCGATACTCTATTTCAATTTTCCTCCTCTTACTGTTGGCCTATGGCTCCCAGGAAATCCTATGAATTCTCTGTTTATCCAGGATCCCGTGCCCACTACTCTCGTAGGGAAATCTCTGCCCAGAAAAGGATATTAACCCTTCTAGACTGGATGAGATTGGAGAGCACAGTTCAGAAACAAGCCCGAGCCTTCGACCCACCCAGGAGATCTCTTTAAGAAACATACATTCTTGAGCCCCACCCAAGACTCAATGAGTCAAAACCTGCAGAGGTGGGGCCCAACAATCTCATTTTCGACAGTCTGAGATCCCAGTGTGCTTCTGGTCCAGGTCCGAGAACCTCTATGTCATCCTAGCTCCCCCATTGTGTGTGACACGTGGCTTCTTTCATCCGGAAGGAGCAAAGCTAGTGAGGACTTGTGAGTGACAAGCCACTTGTCCAGAGTCCCACAGTGCTAAGAGAGCCTCCACTACTACCCGTACACACGAGAAAACAAGAAACTTCTCTCTCACTGACTGGGTCTCAGCCAAACTTCCTGGCAACCCTCACCCTTCTTTATGCTCTGTCTACCCCAGTGCACATGCGCACCTGTACCTGAGGTCAGTGTGCACCCTGTCCGCATGCTGCAGGAGACACTGTGAGGAGGTTGAGATGCATGGGTGCACAGGATGGGGAGAACAAATGTGGAAAATTCAGCATGGCCCTAGGCAAACCTGTAGTTCAGACAGCACCTACGTTAATACAGCTGAGGGTGTGTCTTAGTCAGTGCTTGGTATGGGAAGAAAGGAAGTGGGGGCAATTTGTGTGTTATTTTGTTTGAAGAAATACGGAAAAGGGTAGCTCACCCACAAGCCTTTTTCTTTTTGTAGTGTGTGTGCGTGCGTGTGTGTGTGTGTGTGTGTGTGTGCGCGCGCGCGCGCACGTGCATGCTCAGGCATGTACCTGTATAGGTCAGAGGACAACTTGCAGGAGTCGGTTCTCTCCACCTTTAGGTGGGTTCTGGGGATTAAACTCAGGTCATCAGACTTGGTGGCATACGAGCACTCTTAGCTGCTGAGTCATCTCCCCCAACCCCATGAACTCTTTAGGAAGGTAAGCAAGCTGGTTTTAGGCATCTCATTCCCACCCCAACCCTCCCCACCCCACACCCCACCCCTGCTGAGACAGGGTTTTTCTGTGTAGCTTTGGTGCTTGTCCTGGAACTAGCTCTTGTAGACCAGGCTGACCTGGAACTCACAGAGATCCACCTGCCTGCCTCTGCCTCTGAGTGCTGGGATTAAAGACGTGCGCCACCACCGCCCAGACAGCATCTCATTCTTCATCCCAGTCCTGGTGTTAGTCTGGTTGCTGTAGGAGCCAGTGTACCAGAGGGTCAGCGAAATGGAAGTGATTCTGAAGTAACTTTTAACTTCGTAAATCTCCTAAAGATCTCTTTATTCCCATTTCCCTTCTGCAAAAAAAAATGCCGAGTGTGGTTCCATCCCAGCAGCTAAGGACAGGGCGAGAGCCCCACAAAGTCATTCAATAAATTCCCGTGCTTTCAACAGTCCCTGCCGCCTCTGCCCTCAGAGGAGGCCTAAGCCATTCTCCTATACGATTCCAGTTCTTAGGAGACAGGAAGGGAGGGAAGCAAAAAGCAGGCACAAGACAAGGAAGCAATTCGCACGGGGCCCTGGACCATGGGGCAGTGCAAAGTTGAAGAATTAACCAACATGCCATCTTTAGGAATCTCTGGATCCATCTGAGGAAGATCTCAGGTCACAAAGATGATTCTGAGAAACAATGGCTTTGCCTGAGTGGTCACAATGAAGCAGAAAAATGTTTAAACCTTCAGATATTCAGTGACAGTGAAGGCGAAAAACGTCCAAAACCTCTAAGAAGCCTGCCTTCCCACAGCCAGCAATGGCTCACCTCTGAGGGAGCAAGGCTGGCTACAGAACAGAGCCTTCTGGGGCTAAAGGGACCTCACCCACCACCCACCTTCAGGCATGTGTTAAACAATCTACTTCTCTTTAAAATTTAGAAAGCTCAGTCAGTGACCCTTTTTGGGTCCTCTGTATTTTTACAGGACTTGTCTACGACATGATAAGACTTCTTTAGAAACCCATCAAACCTTGCTCCATCTTCACCAACCCCACAAGACAATACACAGGGTTAGGAAAGAACAGGAAACAAACGTACAAGCCAAAGTTATGAGAGGTCTTGCTTTCTAGATTTACAAGCGTGTCTATATTCCTTATCACTGCATAGTGCTAACAACTCATTTTATAGATGAGGAACTCCAACCCCAGAAAGTATAGCAATTTGAACTAACTGCACAACTAGTAAAATGTGACCTGGATTCAAAGCCATTAGAAAAATATCTCTTGTAGGATAAATGTACGATAGGTATGGTAGAGGAGAGAAAAAGGAGTCAAAAAATAAAATCCAACCTACAAGTGTGCTGAGCACAACTGAGCATGTCTGTGGCCCCAGTCGTGAGGCAAAGGCAGGAAGATGGCCGCAGGTTCAAGGCCAGCTCGATAGGGATGCCCTGTCTCAGCCACCCTACCCTGAAAAATCCTCTAGGTGCGGTGGGAGAGGGGGTGGGGTCTCACAGGAGCCTTTTGTGCCTGTTTCTGTTGTTCTGATTTGCTTTTCATTTTTTCTCCCTGCCCGCAGGTTTACTGACAAAGAGAGGAACTTACTCTGTGCAATGGCCATGACTCCAGACAAGGGGGTCATGATGAGGTTCTGAGATTGCTGGGGATTGTGATGGGAGAGGCTATGGATATTCGTCAAGGTGCTGACGGGAGGCAGTCCTCCTCCTGAGACAGTGATCTGCTGGAAAGGAAAAAGAAAAGCAGCGTGAGTGGGGTCAAACCACCAAGGGGAGGGCTATTTCCAGAATGCTACCACTCAGCAACTGATCCATTCACATAACAACCAAAGTTAAACAGCGGGGCAGACTCCGTTCTAGAAGCGGAGGGGAGGATAGTGACAGTCAGGGCTCTGTCCTCATGGCCATGGTATCTGTCCATTCTTTGACGTGCCAGCTTGACTGACAAGTCCTTCTGTTAGTGTGCTACATGACTGTCACCTGCTCACTATTCAGGTGCCCTCCGTCCTGATTTCCTATCTTTTATGTGATGGATGCTGGAGATAGGGGACTGCTAAAAATAAAACAGAGGCAATGCCCTAGGACTCCCCAGTGAGGGTAGACTAGGAACTGGGAAGGAGTGCAGAGTGCTCCCTGTTCATGCATCAGCTCACTGCAGTCCCAAGAGTTCTGACATGCCCATTTTCCAGGTAGACATGCATCCTGCCTGAGACCCTGAAGCTCGGAAATAGTACGCCCACCTGTTCTTCAAGTCTGCCCTGGGAACCATTTTTAACCTATTTTATACGAGAATCTCCTTCTGCCTCTCCCCACACTGATTAATTACTAAGAGTATGGGGAGTTAAGATTTTTCTTGTTTCCCCAAATCTTCACCATACTTTAAAAGTGCTCCCCCTCCTCCCTCCCTCCTCCTCCATCTTCAGTCAAAGCCAACGCCACTAGGGACAACTAAACCCGTCTCTACTGTTTCACCATCACATTTTAACAGCAGATCCATAGGTGAAGCAACCAGTTCTTGCATGTGTATTGTCTACGACTGCTGTATTTAATTCTTTTATTTGTCCCGACTAATCTCTTTTCCTATTTTTCATCTTTCCTGGTGTATAGTTGTAAAAAAGTATCAAATCCTACCTGGGGCTCACCCTTGCTTTAACAAAGGTGTCTATTAGCCCACTGGCTGGAACTTTCTCAATAGTACTAAATAAAAACCACTGTGAAAATGTGTCGTTTTGATCCCAATATTAATCAAAAATATTTCTAATGTCCTCTTATAACCATATATAAAAATCAGCTTGATATGCAGGCTTTTTCAAAGTAATTTACCATACATAGTTTTGAAATAATTTCTAATTTTTGTGTTTTTGAGACAAGGTTTTTCTGCATAGTCCTGGTGTCCTGGAACTCACGCTGTAGACCAGGCTGGCTCTTGAACTCACAGAGATCTGCCTGCCTCGGCCTTCTGAGTGCTGGGATTAAAAGTGTGAGCCACCACCACCCAGCCCTATTTTTTTCTTAAGAAAAGACCTTCTCTCATCGTAAGCAGACCCAGGTATCACTGAGAGCACCAGGAAACTCCTGAAGAGGGTCCATCACACATGCAGCTCCCTCACTGACATCTTCCTGTTCCCTAGAGTCCTTCAGATTCTCAGTCTCACTCTAGTACCTGGAAGGAGGAGAGCTCCCACTGGTCCTTCTGGTCAACCCGACACTTTCCAAGGTTAACTTGGAAAAGGGAGGTAGGGGGTGGGTGGGCTCTTAAATAGGTTTGTTTGTATTTTTAAAATGAACATCAAGAAATGAGTTAGAGGTCACATGACCAATAAGGAATTTTGACCACATCAAACAAGAGGGAACCAGCCTGCTTGCTGGACTTGTTTTTCAAACTGTCAGAGTCATAAAAAAAAAAAAAAAAGAAAGAAAGAAAGAAAGAAATTGTGACCTGCCCTCAGACCAAATCCCTTGTGTAATATGGTCTTGAGGGGAAAGCCAGCGGAGGAGTCCAGGCCACCCCGCTCAGCACTTCAGTTTGAGGGTACCACAGAAATGTGGGTGTCAATGACAAAAATGATTATGTGTGGCTTTACTATTTGAAAGCCACTTTCCCAGAAGTCCTCAGTCCGCAATGGCACAAACAGGGCAAGCATTATGACTTTTGTCCCTGGGTCACATATTAAGAAGCTGACCCTCAGAAGAGACATACAGATGAGCTGTATGTCACTGGACAGTAAGCAAGGGAACCCAAGTCCATGTTAAGTTTTGCTAGATTTTCAGTATCATCTGCTTACTGTGCTTGGCAACCTTGGTCAGGTGACTTCCCACTCTAAGAAGTAACCACTACTTTCTGCTTGCTTCCAGGATGGAAGGAAGCCAGAGGGTTGCCAAAGGATGGAAGGAAGCCAGAGAGTTGCCAAAGATTCCATGATAACCCTTAACACAACAATTTAGAGAGCCTGGATTATATAATACCTTTGATACGGTAATTTCTTTATGTGCCTACAACATGTGAGGTTAGGGCTATTAGCCCTATCTTGCAGAAAAAGAAGGTGAAATCTAGCAAGTTTAAGAAATGTCTCTAAACTTTTTTCAATAAAAAGAAAGAAAGAGAGAAAGAAAGAAAAGAAAGAAAGAAAAGAAAGAAAGAAAAGAAAGATCTCAATTGGTAGCCCCATAGTTGAACACAGGTGACTTAATATTGCCAAAGTATCACATGGGTAAAACAAACAAACAAACAAAAAACAGCATACACAAATTACAGCCTTAACTAGGTCTGCTCTTTTGGCATGGGGAAGGGCCTGCTCTCAAACAGAGGTATAAGTAATCTTCACACCAACTCTAGCACACGGTATTATTTCTCCCATTTTGCAAATGAAAACACTGAAGCTAAGCAATTCTTTGACTCTATTTTGGTACATGTCAGAGCCAAGACTGCACGTTTGGATTCCCTTGCCCATGTGCCTGTGTTATTTTTTAAATCTCTCTCTCCTTCTCCCTCTTTCTCTCTCTCTCTGTGTGTTGCCACCTGGTATTACTTCAAGCACACACTCATCAGTGTAATGTGTATTCCTTACGCTTATGCAGCGCGTGTGTTACCCTCTGAGCTCTCTCTCCAACCCATCATGCTCTTTTTAAGCCGTGTTCCACTCTTGCGTTGGTGGAACACGGTCTGGGATGCACTTGTTATACATTAACAGAACAGATTCGAGTTTGAGCACCCTGCAAGAGTGACATAACATATGAACCAAGGTGTTGGAGACAAGTGAGAAGCTGGTCCCTGCAAACAAATGTGGAGATATTTGTTAACATTGAGGTGTGCTGTCTTGGTCAATCATCAATCCGGTCCACAGTGCCCAGTGAGGGCAGTGCTGAGGGAAGCACAAGAGCGTGTCTGCAGGCTGTTTATGGAGCAGCCTGGACCTGGCCAGCGTCGTGTGTGCCTTAAGGAAGAGCAAGAGAGCTCAAAGAGAGACTCCAAGGGCCTTTAAGCAATAAGAGATGAGGTAAAGAATTGTATTTTATTTCACTTTTCCAGTGCTTAGGGCTTCATTCTTCTAGGCAAAGAACCTCTACCACTGAGATATCCCTAACCCAGAACCTGGGAGATCATCATCATCATCATCATCATCATCATCATCATCATCATCATCATCTCTGTGTATGAATGCTTTGCCTGCATGTATGTCTATTCATCACATGAACATCTAGAGCTCATGGAGTCCAGAAGATGGTATCAAATCCTATAGAACTGGGGTTACGGACAGTTGTGAGCCATTGTGTGGGTACTGGGAATTGAACTCCAGTGCTCTGAAGGGACAGCCGGTTCTCTTGACCACTGAGTCACCTCTCCAGCCCCACGTAGGAGTTCTTAGTCCACTGAGAAGTGAAGACCTCTTCTGCACACCTCTTCTTCTGGGGGAAGCCTGTGTAATGCTTTAACTCTAACTTGTTTGTATTTTTACATTGACTGTTAAGAAAAGACTAAGGGCTGGAGATATGGCTCAGGGGTTAAAATCACTGGCTGCTCTTCCAGAGGACCTGGGTTCAATTCCCAGCACCAATATGGCAGCTCACAACCATCGGTAACTCCAGTCCCAGGGGGTCCAACACACACACAGTACACAGAAGTGTGTAGGCAGAATATCCATTCACATAAAATAAAAGTAAAGGTTAAAAAAACATTAAAAGATAAAAGAGACTATAAAGACTTACATATGAAACTTATATATGCATCTTACAAGGTAGCAGCACTGATTGTTGGCAGGGAGGTAAGGGTCTCTCTTAGGGGGTGAGCTGAAAAATGCTTCCTGCCAGGTTGCCCATGATTTTTGTTTACCAAGACTCCCACTAGAGGCCAGCTCAGGTCTCCTGAAACTGGAGTTGTCCAGATCAGCCCCCCTCCCCCAGGACCTTTAAGTTGTTTTTCTTCCAAGGAACTGGAGACTTGACCAGCTGTGACTCACTCCTCCTGTGTTGCCTACACAGCACACACGCCAAGGACTAAAATGGCAAGTGTTCCCTGCCACCCTCCAGCCCCCACCGGCCAAGGCCACGCGGTGGGAGGGGGGCAGACACCTTTCGGGAATGTGTGCAGCTCCACCTTCAGCTTGGAAGTCAGGAACCCTCGCTCCTCCCTCCCATGAAACAGAGCGTGACCCAGAGAATAAAGTTTTCCATTTCCTACCCTCACGGTTGGTGTTGTAATTCTCTTGTTGTCTCAAAAGCCCTCTTCCATGCCCCTGTGTTGCCAGACATGAATTGGGGGATGGGTCTAGAATGGTGGTGCTCGGGTATAAAGAGGCGTTCAGAGAGGACGGGGGTGACAAATCAGAATGCACTATATACATGTACAAAATTGTCAAAGAACAAACTCAATAAAAGTTAAATGTATATATAAAAAAAATTAGGTCGGGCGGTGGTGGAGGCAGAGGCAGGTGGATCTCTGTGAGTTCAAGGCCAGCCTGCTCTGCAAGAGCTAGTTCCAGGACAGGCTCCAAAGCTACAGAGAAACCGTGTCTGGGGGGGGGGGGGGGGAAGAATTAGAACCCTTGGAAATTCAAGTGAGCCTTACTGAGCAGGATAAGGGTTCATCTGGGTGTGGGGCTGAGGCCAGAGGTATAGAAAACTTCAGAGGAAATGGCATGGCCACAGAAGTAACAGCACTGCCATTCATGAAATATTTACGATGCTGAGTGTTTTCATATGTGTTATCACACTTCCTCCACGACACTATTGCTGTTACCTCCACTTTATAGGCGAGGAAAAGAGAACCAAAGTAGTTCCTTAATTCACCCAAGGCTGCGCCATGACCAAGTGCCAGAGCTGAGATTTCAAAGTAGGTCATTGTACCTTCAGAGCCACCACCCCCGCACCTGCCATCATGCCCTTCCTCCGGCTCCGTTCAGGAAATTTCTCCCATCTCTTGCCATCCACTACCACCCGATTCTGCCCTCAATAGAACCAAAGGAGTTGGGGAAGGAGTCTGGGGCTTGTTTCAAAGTGAGGTGCTCTCTGGGTTTAAAAAAGAAGTCTGGTTTTGGAGGCCTTGGAGGGAAGGATGAATGAACATTTTATCAACACAAATGTCATTGGCAGCCCCAAAATAAACAGTGTCCCACCCGGCTCGCTCCTTTATGAGGCATTCAATCAATAAAATGAGAGCAGAGCTCTGTCAGATTTATTGGCTGGGTTCAAACTGAACACCTCTTATACCCGCCAAAGGCTGGGTCACCAGTCTACCTTTCCGTTTTTGCTCTGGACAGCCCCCGTTTTCCCCCGTGGGGCTACAATGGTTCATTGTTTAAGGCAGGCCTTGTGAGAAGTTGTATTTGTTTTGCCTCTTATCTTATCGGCTCTGGCGCTACAATGGCCCAGGTGTACTCACCATTTTACCATCAGGTGAGAGGAGACTGTGGCCTGGGTCCAGGCTGCCGGGGGAGACTTGCTGTAAAACCGACTGGCTGGTCACCATGGCACTGTTGCCATGGTGACTGATGGTTGAAGAGGAAGTGACCTCATTGTTTCCCTGCTGGCTGTAGCGCACTCCTGCAAAAAACAACGTGAACCCAACAGGAAACATTAGTGTCACTGGGGCCCCTGAACACTGACTTGGTGCCCTTTGTTTTCAGTGGTGGGCGACAAGGAAACAAAATTGATTTCTTCTCCCCGACCACTCACAAGAACAATCAGTATCTTCCTCTGTGTGTGGCCTCTGCTTTGACCATGGAATGTTAGATCTCTGAAGGGAGGCTGGTTTGTCATTTTGGTCATGAGGCTTAGCCTGCAATGGCTGAGCCATCTCTCCAGCCCAGGAGAGGTCACTTTGACCCGTTTTAATTCGTTCTTTGTTATAGTGCCGGTGTTTTAGCACTTGGTGGTCATTCAGTCAACTTCTGTTGGAGGATGGAGGGAAGGAAAGCAGGAGAGAGTGAGCGGAACCTGCTGAGGCATCTGTCTCTCTGAAGGTGGAGGCAGATCAACCAATGAGGGTGGGACAGAGTCCCAATGTTTTCTAGCAAGAAGGGGCAGCGGGAAGACTTTAGGGTTTATAAACAGACACATGTAGGTTAAAATCCTGGCCGGGCCCTGCACCTCTACTTCCTCTCATGAAACAGAGAATGCGTCCTCTCCAGGGCTATTTGAGGATTGAAGACAACCTCTCTCCAGTTGCCAGCATAATGCCAAACACCTCAAAACTGAGGTTGAAGATGCCTGGCGGGGTGAGCTGGTAGTCGGACAGACCTCAAGACGATTGTTGAATTCTAGGACTCCTAAGGTCAGATTCCAAGCACGGATGGAATGTTCTGGTAGAGAGCAGCTTCTAGCGGCTCCTGCTTTGGCAGACTGATTGATGCATTGCCCAGGAAGCTGCTTGGCAGGAGGCCTGGCTGCCGCTCTGTAGACTCTTTCCTCCTGGAACATCTGGACTGCACTCCTGTCTCACCTGTATGTTTTGACTCCCTGACCAGCTATTTACCTCCCCAAGATGCCCTGCTCCCAAGAGAGCGGCGATAACGCTGGGAGTCGGGTGTGTGCTCACCTCCCAGCCTGTCCCCATCATCGATTGGGTCTCAAGTCAAACAGTCCCTGGACTTAGCCTATTTAATTTGGCTGAAGGAAAAGGGCCAGCCCTCTGATGATCAAATATGGGTCACAGGGAGGCTTCTCCCCTACCACAGGCCACACAATTATTTATTTAAAAATAATTAACTAAGGATATCCATGGGAAGCAAAAGCCTTGACAAGGGGTCATACTAAGAGCCCAGAGCCTCTTCTTAGAGGCTAGACAGCACAGAACGGGGCGACTGCAGCTCACAGGCTTTTACCTTCCCTAAAGAACTTTATTGTGTTGTAGCCGCTGTTCTAAGCACAGATGTGTCTCCTGACTTCCCCTTTAAGATCTCTAGCTCTCCAAACTTCCCCTTTAAGATTATTGGCTGGGAGTTAGATCACAGCTTTACCATCTCTCTACTGGTAGAAGCTGGAGGTGGTGGGCTATGGAGGGGGGCTGTTGTCAGTGCAGCATGGAGGGAATTAGGCAGGGGGCTTGTCAGCTCTGGGGCCATCTGTATCCCTTCCTCACTGATGCTCCTCTCATAGACATGACAGTCACTGGAGTTAATTCCCAGGGAAAGGGCCAGGGATGGTCAGATATCATGCAATGGTACATAGACCACACACCAGGAAGAGATGTTCTTATCAGAGGAAAAGAAAAGAGTCCTAGTCTTCGTCTATTTCATAAATTTGGAAGGACACTTGAAATGGCAACGAATGAGGAATGCAAAGTGTATAGGCACCCGGCAGGAGTGGCGCACACCTTTAATCCCAGCACTTGGGAAGCAGAGGGAGGTGGATCTCTGTGAGTTCGAGGCCAGCCTGGTCTACAAGAGCTAGTTCCAGGACAGCTAGGACTGTGACACAGAGAAACCTTGTCTCGAAAAAACAAAACAAAAAACCAAATCAAAATAAACAAGCAAGCAAACAAACAAACAAAAAACAACGTATATAGGCTCTGGAGCTAGGTGGCCTGGGCTTAAATCCTGATTTAACCACGCCATAGCCACGTAAATCAGGGAGGTTATGTGCTTTCCCTGGGCTCCATTTCCACACTGTTAACAATGTCCTCCGTTAGGTCCCTGGCAAAGAATGCAGTGAATTAATGGATGTACTGGTCCTCAGGTCATGCTGGGCATAGAAAAGTTGCTCCAAGTATCTTTCCCTCTACTTTCATCTTCATCCAAATATCTGTAGGATGGCCGAGGTCACCCAACTTTACCGAGCACCCGTTAATAACTTAAAAAACCGTGCTGGGAAACTTCATTGAGAAGTGGATGAGCTCATCTTCCTCAGTCACCATTGCTAGCTCTGGGCACAGCGATAGATGACAAAGCCTCTGGGTTAACTTTGATTTCCTGAAGACACCAGGAAAAAAAGACCCATAGGAGAAACGGCTATGGCAGATCATGACCACATATCCTCCATCACTAATTAGTCCTGTCCCCATCATGGACCCTATGAGCCACAGAAAGTTGATCCAACAGCCAAGGTGCAATCTAGAAACCTCCCCAGGGTCCTGGATGCCACTCTTCCCTGGGCATCATGGGCCTTGGGTTATGGCTGAATTCCCAAGAACCTAGGAAACAGACAGGTTTCGACTCAGCAAGACTGGCTAGAAGTGTCAAAAGCATGAAGGATGCATATGGCTCTTCATCCAGCTGTGCCCTGAGATGTTTTTCATGTACGTGTGCAAGTGGAAGCCAGGGGACAACCTTATGTAACCTTGAGTATTTGCCCTCAGGTATCACTGTGTTATCTTTGTTTTGCGAAGGTCTCTCTCTAGCCTGGATCCCCTCAGGTATGCTGGGACAGTCAGTCAGCAAACCCCAGGAATCCGGGTGTCTCTGCTTCCCCAGCACTGGGATTATAAGTCTGTGTCACCATGCTCAGCTTTAGCACGGGGTCAGGGAAGGTAACTGGGGATCCAACTCAGGTCCTCATGCTTGCATGGCAAGTTCTTCATGGACCAAGTTGCCTCTCTAGCCTCTCTGCTCAGAAACTTCTGAGGGGGGCCTTGCATCTGTGCTCTGCCTTATCTGAAATACATCATTCCTCACCGTACTCCATGCGGTCCCCTCTGTGCCTTGCCTATGCTGTTCCCTCTGTTTGGATGGTTCTTTTTCCTGTAGCATCTCTGAGAAGATGTTCTTCTAAGGCTCGAGGGCAGTGGTTCTCAACCTTCCTAATGCTGCGACCCTTTAATAGATTTCTTCATGTTGGGGTGATCCTCCCAGCCATGATATTTTTTTTGTTGCTACTTCATAATTGTAATTTTGCTACTGTTATGAATCACAATAATATGCAGAATATCTGATATGCAACCCCTGTGAAAGGGTCATTTGGCCCCCAAAGGGGTCATGACCCAGAACTGATGATCTAGAGATTTGACATCAGGGCCGGCCTCCTTGTACTCCGATATGTTTCCTTTCCTCTCCCTCTCGAAGGAAGAGATGCCGTACTCATTGTTGCTTCTCTGGGCTAGCAGAGTACTTGGCATTGTGCCTATTTACAGAATGAAGGAACGAGACCTCAGCTGCTTTAAGGACCCATGCCCCAGATCAAGGGACAAGCGGAAAGAGAAAGTAGGGTGAGTTCTGTATTGATGGTGTAAATCTGTTCCACATCTATTGCTAGGCAATGGCTGCAAAGGCACACAAATTTCACAGCTGAGAGGCACCAGTCGAATTCAGGAATTGGTACAAAGCTGAATGGGGCCACAAGGAATATAATAAGCAGCCCTGTGCCTGCATGCATGCCCCCTTGAACAGCTGCCAGCCGCCTTGGTCACTCAAGTGCTATAAGCCACATCTATGACCATCAGGAACCATAGTTCCTCCCACCTGCGGACAGTCCTCCACTTCATGACAATGACCTGCAACCCTTCCGACAGCTGCTTCCTTAGACAAACTTCAGGACCCTTCCAAGCTCAAAGGCCACATTTATTCTTGGACAGCATTCATGTTCCGTTAACCACCTAGCAGCTGTAAAACGGCTAATGTTTTGATGGAAGGCTTATCTTTTTAAAATGTGTCACCGATGGTATGATTTTTCCCATTTGTCCTGTAATGGTTCTTGTGCAACCTAGCTTCGTGTGTTGTTTTTAGACACCTGTGTTGGTTTATACAGGGCCAGCTGTGCCTTGTGTGTTCAGAGGAGAGCTGTTCAGGGTGTGCCTAACTACAGAGGTGTATCTGAAATCTGTTTCAGAGCTCCCACCTATAGCTTGTAGATCCCTCACTATGTAGCCCACCTCTCCAAGACCCTCAAAAAAACAGCAAAGATTTCGATTCTGGAAATGAACAAAGTACCAGACATTGAGGGTTCTGTCTGTCTCCCCTTATCTCCATTAAGCGTTGAATCAATCAACTTTTTAGGCTTTAGGACATATAGATTTCCTTCCTCTGGTGATAGACGGTGGATTAATAAAATAATTTAAGAGAAGCACTGGGCTTCACTGGGCGACAAAACAAACCAAAGAGCAATTTCAACCAGGAAGTCATGTCTGGAATTGCTCCTGTATCAGGAGAAGAGAGTGGGGACTCCTGGGTAACAGGAGCTCAGCTTGTCCCTCATATGGCCCTTGGCACTATAGCCTGGGGGCTCCCTTTGCTGTAAGCTGTCCCCAGCACCTGGTGGGATGCCTTCACCCTTGACAGTTCGTTTTGAAGCCAGCTCCTATTTGTGATAATGCAGGAATGTTCCTCCAGTTGGTGGCCCCGTGCCAGCTCGAGTGAGCGCCCCAGCCACCAACAGAGTAAACATTACTCAACTGGCCAGGGCTCTGTCACACACATTCTTCCTCTGTGTTCCTAACCTCATGCAGAGCACAGCCCAAACCCATTGGGTCTGAAAACTAGATATTTACACTGGGGTAGGAGGGAGCAAGTTCTCCCCAAATGAAGCCATTATGCCCGCAAATCATGCACAGACTGAACTGTGTTTCTTATGAAGCCCCAGCCTTGTACTGGGAAGGGGGAAAGGGAGTGTTATACTAGTCTTTCGTGGCCCAGTCCTGTGTCCTCATACCCGCCCCACCTGAGCACCATTCATTTTCCTTGAGGACAGAGGCAGAGAGACAGGTAGTCTGGTGAATTTCTCAGATACTCGTTTGTTATTAAAAGAATGGGAACAACTCGTTGGCTTGAAGTTGGTGACTCCAGACACCAAAGCTTTGAAATGAATTAGCACTGCTACCTCAGTTTCTCCACAGACAGCACCGATCTTTTGCTGTTCTGAATACTCTTTCTCCCTAATAAAGACCTGGGTTTGTACAGAGTTTAGGAGATTGAAAATTTTAAAGCCTACGAAGAGGAAACTCACGTAGGAAAATAAATTCAATTTAGACACTAGGGTGGGCTCCATTCTAGACCCTAAAGGCCTCAAGTAGGAGGCCCGTTCATGGCATGAAAAACACAGGCCTGTGAGGATGGCAAACATTCTTGACTCAAGGGTAAGACATTGAATGATACTTCAGGGAAGCCCACAAACTGGTTTTCTTATTAAAAAAAAAATCAAAGTAAATGCAAGCGGGGAAAGAAAGAAAGAAAGAAAGAAAGAAAGAAAGAAAGAAAGAAAGAAAAGTAGCCAAGAATGTGCATGGTGCCTTCAGATGTAACCTACAGGCGAGGTGGGAGGAGGGACGGGCAGCCTATGTCCTTCCTTCCATGGGGCTGGCCTTAGCAAGTGCGTCCTCATGTCCTTGCCAGGGAGCTGGTTTCTGCAAGCAAACATCAGGTGCTTTGCAAGATGACTTCAGCCTGGAGTCCAAGGCCAGAGCCGAAAGAGCCTCCTTGGCGCTGGAGAATTGCCACAGGCCTCACCCAGGAGACAGTTTTATTCCAGGCTTCTCAGTGGGCCACAGATGTATATGGGACTCAGTGGGCCGCAGAAGTTCTGAGGTGGTCCCCCAGCTAGTCTCCAGCTCTGAAGCTGACCCCCTTTCCTCTTCCTTCTAATCCCCAAATGGGTCCCCAATACTGACCCACTTTATCATGACCCACAAGGAGTTCGTGTTTCTCGGTTGCACCTCTCATGAGAATGTATGTACCCTGAGTGTAGGCTGTCGTCATTTGGTTGTCCATGTCATCCATCTGTCCTGCCCCCCCCCCCCAATCTCCTCAGTAACTTCTATATGGCACCTGGCCTGGGCCAGGATTTGTGGAATGAGTCAATAAGAATGACCTAACAGAGGGCTCCATGAGAAGCCACCGCAGTATATGTGTCTCAACTGAGTCTCCTACTTTTCTTTGTGAGGAGAGAAATATCGGTAAAGGACAGAAAAGGAAAGGGAAGAAGAAACTAAAACACAATTAAAATAGAGGAAACATTACTGAGAGATTTGAGCAATTTCATACCAGGAGGCATCAGAGAGGGGTGTGGAGGGGTGTGTGGGATGCGGCAGGCTGCCTTCTGTGCTTGAGATCTCACCCTGTGCTTTATTTTGGGCTGAAATGGATGCTGTGTGTGTGTGTGGGGGGGGTGTCATTCCCTAGTCTTGCAGCCCAGGGATAACATCTGTTCTAAGGAGACAAGAGCAAGTGCTCATATTAATATAGTGGGCTTTAAACGTGATAACACATACCCAGGTCATCTTACTGCTTGGCAAGGAAGATTCATTCACAGGCCTTGCAGAGTTGTGAGATGCCTAAATTTATACTTACCAAGTTAGAAACCCATTTGTGGTGCCCTGGGTTTGTTTTTGTGGTTAGGAAACGGATCGGTTAATGGGCACTTACTGTGGCAAAGTGAGTAATTTAAACACCCTTCTAAAAAAGAAACGAAGGTAAAAACCTACGAAGGGTTAATGATGGGCATCGTTAGTCTAACGCCCGCCCATGGGGGCAGACAGTGTCCTGCTGCAGTCTCCCTCCTGGGGTCACTGTCTTTTCTGAGAAGTTGCCTTTGCAGGCAGGGGTGATATGGCTGCAACAAAGGCTCCCAGGTTTGACTGACAGGGAGAATGGTGATGCTCCTAGTGGGTTGGGCAATGTGAGGAAGGCTATAAAGTCATCAGAGGACTGAGCCACTGGGTGTCCACACAAAGTAAGGACCTATAAATGGACATCTGTATTGTGACTGAAGGGCTAATAAAGTTGCCTTAGAAAAGGGAGGTTTTTCCACTGTGACCTCTTCATAAGCAATTCCCCCCACTGGGAGGGAATATCCAGGGACAAGATCCTTTAAGGCCTGACAAGTGTTAGAGCTGCCTCCTTAATGGAGGTTTGCCTGGTCAAACCCCAGCCTCTTCATCACTATCACTGGGACAGCTCCATCAGCATCATCACCATCATCATCATCACTATTATCAGCAGCAGCAGCAGCATGGCAGATTGATGCTGATCACCCAGCAAGCACCAGGTATCAGAGGCTGAGACTTTGGAGGAGGAGGATGACTGCTTCTAGCTTGCTAGAAGAGGAGCATCAGGTGAGCCCTGGGGGAACGTCATCAGAGAACTGATGGCCGCTCAGAGCCTGGCAGACTTTCTTCTGTCTCTTCAGGCAGCTCAGATGTACAGAGTCTAGGTCTCAGGCTACCCAGTGGAAACTCAGAAAGACCCCGTCTCACACTTTCCTTGTCCAAGGAATATTGGTTAGTTAAGATGATTAAAGGGTCTAAGTCAGTAGACCATGAAACTAACTAGTACAACTAGGCTAAGTGAGTGGTCTAAAACAGTAGAAACCAAGCTAGGAGAGCATTAGGGAGAAAGCCAGGCTGTGCTCTTTGAGAAGTTTCTGGGAGTACTGAATGTTGGCACTATTTTGTGAACTGCAAACTTTAAATAAGAGATGGTGCATCAGGACAATTTTTTCCCCCAAAAAGGGACGCTCGCTTTAAATAATATTTACAGATGCCATAGAAAAATGAATGTTATTATAAACTAGACGTAACTAACTTACAATCAGGAACATTTATGCATTAAGCATTTGTTCAGGAATCTCTCTATGACAGATACATTTATTCCACTATTAAGTAGAGTGGCTACCATGGTGCCAGGCCTAGCAGGAGAGACAGTGAAGAATCCAGCAGGGGCTTAGGGAGGGCTCAGCTCAGGGCTGGCTCTACCCCTCAGGCCTCCCTTCACTACAGGAACAAGGCAAAGCCTTTTGTGTTTTTCTATGATAGGAAGGGATGCTGAGCCGTGGAGTAGAATTCTACATAACAAAGAAGACAGGCTGCACGGTTCTGTTCCAATCCTCCAATCCATAAAACACCTAGAGCTCAGCAAAGCCCACTGTGCAAACTGCAGGGGTTGTTTGGAGGGGTCTCCTCCTTGCCACCCAAGTACTCACCCAGGTGTCAGGGCCATCAGAGTCCAACAGAGGTGGACCAAGAAGAGGCATCCGTGGACCAGGTCCCAAGGCACGGGCATAGAGTCTGCCACTCAAAGGCCCCGGAAGTGTTAACCTCTGGCAGTTATAGGTGTCCTGTTTATACCCAGTATAAATCTGTTTATTGTGACTCGCCCCACCCAATCTGCTGATGTTGTAAAGCCCTAATGGTCCCTAATAAAGGTGGAAGGCTTCTAGCAGCACAGAGTTCCTGACACGGGGATGGAGTGAGGGAGAGGAAAAAAAGAGGGAGCCAGACAGATGATGAACATAACAAGAAAGCTCCACCACGCCAAGCCTCTCTGCACCTCAGACAGCAGAATCCGGGGCCTCAAGGCCGGATGCAGCACACAGTCTCCAAGCAATGACAGGTCAGAATCCTCGTTAAGTTTAGTGATTTTTTTCCCCCAACATTACTCCTGTTTGTTAGCGCTTCTGGTTTCCTGAATCTAAGTCCAGGACTCCTGACACAGCTGCCTCTCCTCTTCCATCTGAGCAAAGAACCACTGTATCACTGCCGATGCTTCAGAAGGCTCCTGTGCTGCCTAGTCAAGTTACAGCCACCCCTGGTGGTGCATCCAGGTGTCCTGGGACACATCACAATGCTCTACACCCAAGTACTACTGTACCCAAGCAAATTTGATCCTATAGGGGTGTGTGTAGCCTACCGTGTCTGTGTTTAGTGAGCTCCCCAGATTACTCTGATGTGCTCTAGGAAGGAAATCTGAGAATTGCCAGTGTTTCAGTTTCATGGTTCTGGATGTCTCAAATGATGACCAAAGTTCTTAGAAACTGCAAAGCCACGTCCTTATCAAGAACCCTAGAGACCTAGAGCCCTTCCTTGGTCAGCTGAGGAGCTCTACAAGAGCCCCGAATCTTCCTCACCCAGCAGTAAGATGACCTGGGGTATGTGTTATCACTTTGAGGCCTCACGACAACCCTATGCAGGTATTAGGGTCCCAGCTGGGCCAAAGAAGCCCAAGGTACTTATTTGAAAAGACACTGCCAGGTCATGACAGAGGACAGCAAGCTGCTCAGAGGCTGCCTCCCTCAGGAAAGCACCATCCTGCTAGTTGGCAGTTTCCGCAGCCTAATCACATACAAGCAATGCATACAAGTAGGGTCCTCACGCCCTCTTTCCTTAGAGGAGAAAAATGCCCTGCTAGGTACAGGAACCGTGTGGTCATCTGCTGCCCCTGACCTAGTGTGTGGTCCTGAGTCCCATCGTCAGTCCATGCTTATCACGATTGCTTCTCACTGGCACTAAATGACGCTGCATAGATGTCCCCACGCAGTCCTAGGGAAGATGAGAAATTGCCCTACAGCCACTATGTGACAAGAAGCCAGCCTGAGTCTAGTATAGACAGCAAGATGAGATTCTAGTTGGAAATACTCCAATTCTCTAAAAATCAGGATTGAACAAGACTCCATTAGAGATAGGGAAATAAGGGGACCCCCTCCCAAGTAACGACAACAAACAACCCCTCTTCCAAATAACAAACAACAGAAGCAAGCTTCTGTGGGGAAGAACAACAGCCATCATTTATGAGAGCCTGCCACATCTGGATGCTTTCCCTATATACACAAGCATCGTACCATTTCCTCCTCCAGCTTCTGTGGGTGGTGTGCCCACTGTACACTGAGAAACCGAGGCTCAGATTCCAGAAGCCTGCCCAGGGTCACACAAAAATAAATGACTACAACGAGGTTGGAGTTTAGCTCTCTTCCACGACCCATGGCTCTGTTGTCGTGCCCACTGAATTTAGAAGAACGAGTAAAGCCTTATTAAACAGGATTGGCAGTGGTCAGTCAAAGGAAGGCTGGGGGACAGAGGGACATCAGCTGCTATAGGAGCTGCTCCAAGATGTTCACTGCTGACAGTGAGGCCACTGAGCCATCCCCTTTGCCAGCACCAAAATACAGAAACGCAGGTTCCCCTCTTCTACCCCTGACCCATAATCAAAATATGCATTTGACATGTCTTGGGTAATGGACATGCTCTTTAATACAGAGACGCTTTAGAGTCAGGTCTCAATTCTTGGTGGCACATTGGGCTCATCTGGAAAGTTTTAGTAACTACTGAAGCCTGGCTAGCTCCCTAAAGAATCTAACACAGCAGGCCTGGGTGGTATTTGAGAGTTTTGCTCTCCCAAGCAGTCTGCTTTCATATGATGTGTGAACCAAGAATGATATGTATGTGTGTGTACACACATATGTGTATGTATGTATATATGCATATATGTATGTATATATGTATGTGTATACATATATTTTTAAAAATTATGTGCATGAGTTTGTGAGCCTGCCCACAGAGGCCAGAAGTGTTGGTTGCTCCTGGAGCTGGGACTACAAGTGGTCACAAGCTGCCTGATGTGAGTACTGGGAACTTAACTGAGGTCCTCACTCTTAACCACTGAGCTAGCTCTCTGGCCCTGGTTTTTATATTTTTAAAAAGTTGGAAAAAAAACCAAAGCAGAATATGCCATGATATGTGAAAATAACATGAATCCAAACTTCAGATCCCATAAGGCTGTGTTGGGGGGGGGACAGCCACACACTCACGCACAGCCTATGGCTGCTTTTGTGATCCGCAGGCAGTGTTCAGTGGCTGTGACTGTGACCACATAGCTTGAGAAGCCAAAGCTATTGACTTTGGATCTTTACTGAAAAAGTTGCCTGACCGTGTTCTAGAGGACCTATAACAGTCCAGGGCAATTAGGGTGAATGCTTCATTTGACTTTATTTTAAAGATAGATTATATTATACTAATAAATGACATAAATATATGTAAAATGAACACATATATGTTCACATGTATGTATGCATATTACGGGTGTGGATTAGTGTGCATGCGCGCGCACACACACACACACACACACACACACACACACACACACACATGCTTCCCCCTGGCTTCCGCTTTTGTGTTTTCACTTCCTGCTGAAAAGTGGGTAGAGGCAGCAGGCCAGCTCTTGTGCCTTCTATGAAGTGGGTGGCTTCAAAGGCCCTTGCCCAGCTCTCTGCCTCTCATTGTGCCTCTAATACTTCACTCTCTCCAAGTTTCTGCTACTTCCCATCAAACATTTTACAAACAGATTCCAAGAGCACTTCTCCCATAAGCGGCAGGCTGGACTCCATGCTTCCTGGCAGCTTCCTTCCTCTTTAGAGGGGATGGGGCGGAAGGGGGGAGGGGAGGGTGGTAGCAAGGAGTCCTCGAATCCTCTAAAGATTCTTCAGAGGGATTAGACATAGCCAGTGGGCTGCCTCAGGTGATAGGAGTTCATTGTCAGCTGTGGGTCCCTTTGTACTGAGGCCAGAGCCCACCAGGGCTCTGACCTGTGTCTTTGTATGCAGACCAGAACTGGCCCCCTAAGGTGCTGACAGCAGAAGGCCTTTAAGACTAGGCCTCTTAATCTCATTAATATCCTAATTGTCTTCCCCAATCTAGTGGGAGTTGATAGGGTGTTACCCACAAGATAAAACGACCTTTAAATTCAGGAGATAAAATGACCTTCAAATTCAGGAGATCAAATGACAGTCAGATTAAGTCTCCAAGTAGTAGAACTTTAGAGCCCTGTACACCTCAGAACCACTAGAGCAAGCCAGGATTCCAGGCGATTGTCTCTCCCACTAAGGGACAATAGGGCTGGCTCATTCACTCTGGGAACCTTTGCTGCTGAGATGAATATTTTTTACAGCTGCCCTCATAAACCCCCTCCTCTTGTCTGCTGCCCAGGGAGGGGGTGGAATTCCCAGAGGTGAGCTGAGGTGCCTACCCTGTCTCACAGGCCCCCATTAAGTTGTTAAAGTTTTTAGTGCCCCAGACAGGGACGAATGCAAGGGCAGTTCAAATCCCCATACAGAGAGGGATGGGCTTGGGAAAGAGAGGTCTTTGTTTCTTTCCACAGAATTCACCTTGTTCAGGGGCAGCAGCTGGGGGAGACACAGTGAACTAGCGAGGCTGAGTCTTCTTACCTCACCTCAGTCATTCAGACAGGGACCACAGAAGTATACAAGAGGCTCTCCCTTTCTGTTTCTCTCTGCACGTGCACATACATGCACACACACACGTGTGTGTTAGTGTGTGTGTGCGCGTGCACAGAAGTATAGAAGAGGCTCTCCCTTTCTCTCTGTTTCTCTCTGCACGTGCACATGCATGCACACACAGAAGTATAGAAGAAGGGGCTCTTTCTCTCTCCTCTGTGTGTGTTAGCTTTCATGTTTAAAAGATTTTAGTGTGTGCATAGAACAAATAAAGACAGATGGACAGGGTATTACATACAGGTCAAAACCTGTTCCTGTCCCACTGCTGACTAACTCTATGAACTTGGGCAAATTGCATTCTAAACATTTTACCTTTGCTTAGTTGACAATGTGGATATCAATACAGACAGCACTCATCTTAGGTTGGGGGAAGGTTAAATGACATGAAGCACATAGGTGCCAGTCTAGGGGTCGGTACCAAACAAGTGCTGAACCAACACAGAATGTTTGTCATTTCTCATCTTCAGTCTGTCCTGCTCCTGGGGATGTTTGCAGTCTCCCTGGGTACGGTATAGTTTTGTGCCGTGGAGAAGTGTAGTTATCCAGGCCATTTTTACCTTGACCAGGAACGGATCTGCTTTGTCCAAGCTATGGGGTTGGGTTCCAGGAGCCACTGAGGAAGCTGCCACGGGAAGCTAAGTAGGGAGCAGGAGGCAAGACTCTGTTTTCAAGTTCTGACACGTGCCAGGGAAGTCTGGTCTGCTGGGCTGGGGAAGGACGGGGTAGAGGTCAAAGGCAAGAGAAGACAGCAGCCATGGAAACAATATGTCCTTTTAGGCTGTGGCCCAGAGGCCCAACACTTATCCTAGGGAGGTGTCTTCTCCCTTCTCTGACTCACTGCCTTTGCTGAAGAACAAGCACTCATTTCCTCCTGAAAAGATCATTTAAGAAAGAAGACGTGTGTGGGAGAGCCAAGGCTGACGGGGACTGTGTGTCCCTCCCTTACCTCCTTGGGGGAGGCAGCCAGGGGACTTAGACTAGAGCAAGGCGTACAATGAACAGAACCACCCAGATCAGGCTACCGATACCAGTCCTGGGCCAAGGCTAGCCCAGCTCCCATCCCACAACTTCCTCCTCTGAGCCAATCAATACAAGCACCAGTCTCCAACCAGTTCCTTTCTCTTGCCACAGCCCTGCCCTCTGACCTTTTGGGGGCCTTTTCCTTGATTCAGCTCCAGAATGGAGGTAGAGGCCATCACTCCGGCTCCGCTCAATGGCCCCAGAATAGGTTGTCACGGGGCCCTATAACTAGGGACAGCTCCTGCTGGCCAGAGCTGGAATGGGGAGGGTGACAGATAAAGGCCTTCTAGTCTGAAGATAAATAGCTGCCTGCAGCCTGCTACAGTAACTTTAGGCCCCCAAGAAGAAGAGACAAAGGTTGCCCCTGTGACACTCACTGGAAAGATGAAGGCCCGGCAGCAGCAGCCAGGCTGGTTCAAAGCCCCAGCTTAATTGTCGATTAAGCATGCATAAGGGAGACAAAGCCATGACAACCCCTGGCTGCATGCTGGTGTGTGATTGTAAAGGCAGAGAGGGGCAAGGCTGAAAACAGCTGATTCTGCTGACTGTGTTTGTAGGGTACCTTGTAACCAACCGGCCGCTGACAGAGGCAAAGTGTTCCTCCTGCCGTCCCTATTGTGTGGGACATTCCAGGACCAGGGTCACATTGTGGTCATCATGGGCAAGTGGGGCACATGCTATATGTAAGCATGGCTGGGAAGGAAGGGGCTTGCATAGGAAAAGGAGCCTCAACTCTCCAAGAAGAGGATTCTGGGAGGTTCCTCTCCTTGGTGCTGCCAGACTTCCTGGCTCAGGTGCTGTGGTTCAGAGAAGACACCGTGCAGAGCAGGGGGCTTAGATGTTGATGTCTTGTCCCTCCCCAGCTCAGCTTTGGAGACTGCCAGTGTTAGGAGCTGGGGAGATGGCTCAGAGGGTAAAAGTGCTTGCTAAGCAAGCAAAAGGACCAGAGTTCAGAGCTCCAGCACCCATGGAAATGCTGGGCAGGCACAGGGTTTGTCTATCATTCTGCATATTGGGAGATGGATATAGGGGTTCCTCAGAGGAAGAAAGCTGCCTAGAGTAAATCTAGCATAATCTCCCAAGTAAATCTAGTAAGCTCTGTGTTCAAACAAGAGACCCCGCCTTAATGCATAAGGTAGAGAGCCATCAAGACAGACACTGGGCAGCAACCTCTCACTTCTCTCTTAGCCTCCTTTGCACTGCATCTCCAGTGGCTTACAGATTCCTAACCCCATGGCTTAGAGCACACACACAAACACACACACACAGTGTGTGTGCTCATACATGAGTGTGCATACACACATGGATGCACACACCATAAACATACATGCCCATGGAGAACAAGAGAAAGTGAACAATATAGAGATAGATAGATAGATGATAGATAGATAGATAGATGATAGATAGATTATAGATAGATGATAGATTAATAGATGATAGAGAGATGATATATAGATGGATGAATAGATAGAAGGATAGATAGATAGATAGATAGATAGATAGATGATAGATAGATTATAGATAGATGATAGATTGATAGATGATAGAGAGATGATATATAGATGGATGGATAGATAGATAGAAGGATAGATAGATAGATAGATAGATAGATAGATAGATAGATAGATAGATAGATAGATAGACTGATGATAAATAGACAGATAGATAACCAGTGCGATACTGGGTGTTGGCTCCAAGTTTTAGGTTCCAGTCAGCTATGTTTACTATGGAAAGGGTACAGTAAGGCTTCACAGTCCAAATTTGAGCACTGCTGTCTCACCAGCCCTGGGGAAAGTCCTAAGAGCCATCTTGAGAGCCTCAGAAGGGCATCTAGGGTTCTAACTCCAGCATTTCAGAGCACAGTGGTCATTTCTCTGCCAGTCCCAGGAGAGAACGTGTCTGACTGCTTCTTAGGATTAATGTCCATGTGTGAAATTAAGAAGAAAACGGGCTCCTTTTGCCTGCCCTTATTGCCACTGCCTCGTCTATACCGAGGTGACAGGAGCGATCTCTCTGTGGTTTCCTGGGAAGGGTGGTTATTTACAGGTTCACCCATTTAATCCTCGCACGCACCCAGCACCCATGTGACACACGGGAAATTCAGAGCTCATGGGAATTTCTCATATGCATCACCTGCCAATTTAGAACCGTTTCAAAATGACACCCAGAGAGTCCAGTCCCTGGGTGGTCAAGGACTACCCTGATGTACCATGAGGGAAAAGGAAGGCCTAAACAGCCGCTGAAAATACCCAGTGTCCTGTAAGGACCCAACCCCCATAACAGCTGTAGGATCTTTCTCTCCCTACAAAAGCCCATGTTGCCCCCAGAGATAATCTTGAATCCAAGCTGATACTGGAGGCTCCATGTTGGTGAGTGGTCCTCCCTACAGGGTATAAATTCTGAGGCTGCAGGGCCCTGTGTCCCCGCATCTTCCTTTTCCTCCCTATTTAAACGTACTGGCTAGGCACGAACTCCACCACGGAACTGTGGCCCCAATTTATACTGTCAGGACCTGGTTAGCACTTAATGCATATTTATGTTGCAAGAATCAACAGATTCAGCATCTATCACCATTGTATGAGTTTAGACAAATTATCTCTTTCTGGGCCTCAGTTTCTTTCTTTGAAGTCCTGAGTTCTATCCTTCTCATAATATTCATTAAGATCTGGAATTTGGGGCAACCCAAGAGACTCCATTTTCAGTGGCCCATACCCTTCTCAGATGCCCATTTGAGGCTGTCTCCTGCCTTTGTCCCCACCTCTGCACTGCTTCTAATACCTGGCCCAGCTGCCCTAGCTCTCCAGCCAGCATACAGAGGGAGCCTAAGCGAGCGACCCTGTGGTGACCTCAGCACAACCCCAGCTTGTCAGAAAGCTGCTGAGCCTTTGTTTGGCTTGCCGGCTCCCTGACTTTGGTGTGGAGATCACAGGTCCCAGCACAATGGCCATTGTCTTCTCAACAATGATCCTTGCCCGGACCACGCCCCACACAGCTTCCAGATTTAGCTCCGTGGATCAATGTGGTGGGCAAAAGCTCCAGCCCTGCTCAGTATCGGCCCTAAGCCATCCACCACCTACCCGCGGAACCTTGCTTTGTATTGATGTAAGGGGGTTAAGTGACTCCGTGGTCAGGCCAAAACTGGTTCCCCTCCCTGCCCTCAGCTTTTTTGCCTCTCTTGAATAGGCCAACTTTCTTTTGGGGTATCTGAGCCCTTCCTGGTGCTCAGAGCAGGGCCTAGAGAAACTCCAGACTAGTCTTATGCTGGTCAATTTCAGGTCTCAGGCTGTGTCTCCTGTAAGTGGTAGGCTTGGAACAAGTGTCTGCATATCACCGAGCTGGTAACTCAGACCCTGTCCTGACGATTTAGATTACCCCACATATGGGTCAGCTCTCAGCTCTTAGCAGGTGCGGGGAGGAAGGGACTTCAGAGGACAGCAGATTGGGACAATGGCTAGCTTTCCTTTCTCAAGCTTTCCCCCAGATCAGGGGAAAGCAGTGCTGTTTGTTATACATGGGTACCAAACAACCATCTATAAGCACCTCCTCATTTCTGGTAAACTTTCTTAAGAGAAATAAAGCCCAGAAGAAGAAGACACAGCTGGCATAGTGTTTGGCATATAGGGGTCTCTTTCCACATGAGGATATAGGTTTGTGTTTTGACACATGCAAACCCCATGGCAGAGCCATTCTGATCCAGGCCGACATGGTACAAACTCTTTAGCCAGCTCATCACCGAAGATCTCAAGGATTGACCCCATCTTAATCCTGGCTCAGCACAGCAGAGGCTGCCACCTAAGTGGCCTTTCCCTAATAGCCACTTGACTTCTGTTGAAACCAGAGAGTGCCAGATAGGATATAGCTCAGCATGGCAGAGGGTGGCCAGAATGCCATTCTCTATCATCTTGACCAGTGATACAACACTACCATCTCACTGCCTGCAGCTCGGACCTGGCACCCCCAAAAGGCAGCCTTCTCTGGGGACAATCTGTGTGGCTGAGTCAGCAGCCACCCAGGGAGAAGGAGGACAGAGAAGAAAAGGGCAAAGGGCTCCTTGAGGGCCAAGTGGCCGAGCAAGAAGTGGGAGGAAACCTGACCAAAGGCACGTACTCATGAGAATGTTCTAGCAATGGGAGGAAAGCAGGTCTGTGGTCATCTCAGAGTATACTCCCCTCCGGGGAGGACAGCAACAGTCAGTTCCGAGACAGTGAGAAGCACCGGTCTCTACTCACCTGACAGCTTGTTGGGAGGAGAGGAGCTGGGCTGGTGGTGAGGGGAGCCGTGGGTGAGCAGGGGGTTCAGGTTGTGCGTCTGGTTGGAGCTATAGGCGTCCATGGCCAGCTTCTGCCGGAATGCTTCTTCCTTCCGGCGGTTTGCAAACCAGTTGTAGACACGGACCTCTGTGACCAAGTTGGAGCCTAGGCCATGGGCTTTGGACGGGGAGACCCCTCGTTGCAAACATTCTGCCCTGCAAAGAATGAGGGCGGGGGATGGTGAGTGAGGGTGGCTGGAGTAATTGCATGTGCTGGGTGGGCCCCAAATACACAGTCACAGTAGAGGCTGAAGGTCAGTGGGGGCTAGTGGCCTGTCCCTAGAAAGGCCATCCTCACAGTATCTGAGAGGGCTGGAGGGAAGCTTTAGAGTGGGTCTTGAGTAAGCTATGCTACCTAGAAGGCCAAGCATAGGCCCCTATGTGGTTCCGATTACGTGAGGGCAAGCCAAGGATCAGCAATTTCAACAGATGGCCTGGTGATCAGCCTCCCGACACCTTCCTTACTGCCTCAGTAAGGCTGACTCTCTGAGTCTCTTCCAAGCACTGTGAGAGGCATCTGGGCTTTGGGGGTTTGGATACTCCCCCAAAGGGTGCAGGGAATCCGGATTCCACATCCATACTCTGGGGCAAAGAGCAAGCGGAGAGGGGCAGGGTCATTAAGGAGGTAGCCAGAGAGGGCAGGTCTCTGCTTATGAGCACCAATGAAACCCCCAGCCCACTGTGAGCTATGCTCTTGGACACCACTCAGTGGAAGACCTCGTGTCAAACCCAGGCTGCTTCCCCACTCGGCTTCCCTGGCTCTGTGTTTTTACTGCCAAGGCTGCTCAGCTCAGAGGCATAGCCAAAGCCCCCCAGGCCTCTGCCAGAGCAAGGAACAAATGTTGTAGAGAGTCAAAATGGGAATGAAAGAGAATAGAGAAAGGAGGAAGCCAAAAGTGTTCTCTGAGGATTTCCAGTTTGCTTTTAAAAACTGATACACAGTTAAGACACAGAAAGGAGTCTGTCCAGTCAGTGTAGACAGAATCAACCAAAGAGATCCAACCAATTCTTTCTCTCCCGCTAAATTTCCTTAACTGGTTGCTTGAGACAGGGTCTCACTTGAAGTTCAGAGGGGCCTCAGACTCTCCAACCTCCTCCCTTAGCCTCCTGAGTGCTGGGATTCCAGGTGTGGGCCATTTTATTTATTTATTTTTTTTTTTGCCAATCATTCTCATAAAAACTGTGCCAGACCCTAGGTTTTCTCCAGTGGCATGGGGCTATAGTCAGTGGAGGCCAGAGCTAAGGGACAGTTTGGTGTTGCCTGTATGGAATGGAAACTCATCTCTCCAGCAGAGTTTTTAGAATATCTGTCCTAAAATAATCACTTGTGGGAATAATAATTTAGTATTTCACAGAAGTGAGACTTCATGATTGACAAGCAACAATGCTGTGCAGGCTCCGTAAATGCAGGGCATCTTGGATCTTTCTTTCTTTTTTAAATATTCATTGTGCACGGGTGGGGGGAGGTTTAGGGACAATTTGTAAGATTTGGTTCTCTCTCCGCCATGTGGATTCATTAAACTCAGGCCGTCAGGTTTGGCATCAAATGCCTTAACCCTCGGAGCCATCTTGCCAATCCTCCTCAGAGATTTTTTTGGGGAGGGGCGGTTCGAGACAGGGTTTCTCTGTAGCTTTGGAGTCTGTCCTGGAATTAGCTCTTGGAGTGCTGGGCTCCTCAGAGCTTGTAATATAGTAAAATAAGCCGTGGCTCCTGAAGAAGTACTCCTGTGATGTGTCTCAGACCTGTTTACTAATAAACTGAATTTGGGATTCTGTAGAACACACTTGGGGGGACCCTGATTTAGCCACACTTAGCTGGATAACCAGTGTCTCAAGGGTTGTCACAGGACCAAGGGAGATGAACCTTCCCAATTGCTCAAGAGGGCGCCTGGTATTACCTGTTACATTCCTCCACTAAGGCCTCCCTCTCCTCCTTGCTGGGATTCTTTTGCCGGTCGTAGGCCTGGTACAAAATTTGCTGGGATGCGGGCCCCCATTTGAACCGGTTACGGCGCATCTTCTTGTTGGCGGGCTCAGAGCAGGCATCCTCGGACTGCCCAGGCCCCTGGTTCTGTTGACTGAACTCTGGAAAGAGAAACAGCAGCTGATCCTGACTGCTTTTGTCTGTCATATTTCCAGAGCTCTGGACTGTCTGGTTGAACTCTGAAAAGAGAAAGGAGTAGATTTGATAGAGCCTGTAGCCTTCACTCCACAGACAGGTAGACAGACAGACAGACACAGACACGGATGGACCAATGAACCCTTGATTCCTCTCCCTTAAGCTTCACGATCTGCTCTAATTTCATGTGGGGATAGAAAGGGGTCGCCTTGTGGCAGGCTCCTCTCGCACATCCTGTGTCCCCAGCAAAGTCACCCTTTCCTTTCTTGGACAGAGCTTAGATACATACAGCCAAGTCAGTGTTTTGAGAAAATTAATTATTTTCCTTTGACTCATTGACCTTCTGACATTAAGACACTCTGAGTCCTGAATGCTTGTATTTTTATTTTTATTGGTTGTATCCCTGGCTGTCCCGGTACTTACTCTGTAGACCAGGCTAACCTTGAATTCAGAGATCTGCCTGCCTCTGCTTCCCAAGTGCTGGGATTGAAAGTGTGTATAACCACTGCCTGGCTCTGAATGCTTGTGTTTTGATGTCAAGGGGATAAGCCCAATCAAGTCTCAGCCCAGGGGAAACTGTTCAAAGGTGTAATTTACACTTACTTACCATGTTTAGAGGCAATGTGTAGCCCTCCTGCCCTTTACCCTTCCTTTCTTCTGGGCACCTGAATTCTAACTTTAGGTTCCTCTCTCCTGGGCACCTGCATTTCAATGTAAGGTTCTTTGGAAAACATGAAATCGCAAATTTTTAAAATCATGCTTTCAAATAAAGATGGAGCTTTGTATTTACAAGAGAAGATGTTCCTTAGACTTCTAGTATGGTTGCAAAGACAATAGTGTGTGCGTATGTGTTTTGTGAGGTGTATATTCTATGTGTGTGCGTGTGTGTATGCATGTGGTATGCATGTGATATGTATGTCATGTATGTGTGTGTCCCAGGGAACCTTTAATGAGGGAGATGGCTCGAGATCAGCCCACACAATTTGAAAGATGAAAGTGCAGAGTCCGGAACAGAGGAGCTTTGTACTGATGATGCTGACAGGGCTGGAGAAGGATGAAGGAAATGCCTAGCTGCTACTTTCCAGGCCCCGGCAGAGCAACCTTCAATCCGTCTTCACAGAATGAATGAGCAGTGGAGGACAGCCTGAGCTTTATAGTTGGAATGAGGTTTGATATCCACTTTATTAAGAAGGGAACTACGTTGTCTTCTACCTCCTATTTGCATGGAGCAGGGTTCGCAGAGGCGCTGGATACATAACAAAATCATTTCCCAGACCCTGCGTGCTGTTTACATCTGGAGGTCATTGTCCTCATTTATTGCACGGTTGTTTATTGTCTTAGTCTTTAAGTTATATAGGTATTAAAAATTACAGATCAATAGTCATCTACATTTGTCATACTTATAGTTAGACTAATCAGGTTCTTTAGATACATAGAGATTATATTCTGCATAGATAGATAATCTTCAACCACTTCAAAGAGCTGTACAAAATGGCATTTAAATAACTTAGACTTCTATTGAAGTGAGACATAATTGCTCCTGGCAGCACCAATCAATTCCAGAGAGAATGTTGAACACTGAAGACACTCCACTTGGAGCTTGTTTTCTTCTTGGCAAAAACTGGCCTTTGGGCAAAGAAATGGCCATGCCTCAACCATAGTATCGGAAATGGATAAGCAGGGCTGTCAAATCTTGCCAAGACAGGTAAGATGATTTTGAAAGATTTCTTGCCTTTGAAAATGGTCTGTCAGTTATTCCAGGCCTTAGCCAAAGTTGGTTGCTTCAACGTTGCAAATGAGACTTTGGGTGGTTGCCCAGGTAGTCAGTTATCTCTGTCATTTGTTGCACAATTTGCAAGTTGCTTGATTGTACTTCCTGCTTACTCAAGTAATATTGTTTCCCTTCTCAGATCTTCAATGAGGTTGAAGACTAGATAATTGTAGTTACTTCCCTTTCATGGCTTGGCCAAATTATTTATTATATAAGACTTAAACTAGTTAGAATAGGATATCTGTTTTTATTGTATATAATTTTGTATTAGGCTTAGTACTCTTTTATTTAAACAAAAGGGAGAGATGCTGTAGGAAGACCTGCAGCTTGTAATTACCCGCCTATTGGGGCATGGCCTCTTATACTATATAGCAGATACAGAACCTGCGAACCTGCGTCCCTCCCTTTTTCTACTTCCCCTTGCTCCTTTTCACCCATTGCTTGTTTGAATTGTTTGGATTCGATCTCCATCCACCATTCAAGCAGAGAATCCTGGTTTGTGAGTTTACCCCTAAATAAATAACTATCTATCTCTCAGTTCTGAGCTAGTATGGGATTTCTTTTTTTGAGACAGGGTTTCTCTGTGGCTTTGGAGCTGTCCTGGAACTAGCTCTGTAGACCAGGCTGGTCTCGAACTCACAGAGATCTGCCTGCCTCTGCCTCCCGAGTGCTGGGATTAAAGGCGTGCACCACTAGCGCCCGGCTGGGATTTCTTTTAATCATCCGTTCACCGCTTCACCTGGCCGGTTCACCGCGACACTTGCACCCCATGCTCTGGACCTGGGTGTTTCCTTTCTCAGTTCCCAGAGTCACTCATAATTCTGAGTGTCCAGCCACAACCTCCAGAGCTTCTGGGTGTGCCATAATCTCAGAAAATGGGATCACAGATCTGTGCTACTTACTATACTACTTTAAACCCTCCACAAACCTCACTAGTGTCTCCAGTCTGTATACCTGGGATTTTATGATCTGTCGTGGGCTATCCTTCTATTTTGGGCCTTTTCAAGGAAGTGATGGGCTTCTTCCCAGCCTGAACTTAGGATCCCTGCTGCAGGTGAGGATGCATTTGTTTAGCCAATGGCCAATTCGGAAGCAGCCTCCTAGGTGAATGGATGGCCTTTGTCACTGGAGACTTTGAGATGGTCCTTGAGTCACCTTAGGGCTCTGTTTGCATTGATGCCCACTGGTTTTTTTCTTTTCTCTTTCTTTCTTTCTTTCTTTCTTTCTTTCTTTCTTTCTTTTTTTTTTTTTTTTTTTTTTTTGGTTTTTCAAGACAGGATTTCTCTATAGCTTTGGAGCCTGTCCTGGAACTAGACCAGGTTGGCCTTGAACTCACAGAGATCCACCTGCCTCTGCCTCTGGAATGCTGGGATTAAAGGTGTGCATGTGCCACCACCACCGGGCACCCACTGTGTTTTTAGAAACCAGAAGCAGCCTCTACTAAATGTAAAAGTAGAATGTTATCAGCTTCCCTGGGATGATGTGGGAGAACGGTAATTCCTCCCACAGCCAGATGTTTACAGGTGTTTTCAGTCCATCACTTCACTTGAGAGTGAAGGTGGACACAGAAGTCCCCTGTGAAGGGGAGGGGACTAGTTAATGTCTCCCCTGTTCCCCATGGGCCCTGCACCACATCTGTAGAGTCCGCCGTGAGGAATGGCCAAGGCCAGTGAGGATAACCCCAAGTGTCTGGGAATCACTTGAGATTTTTTTCATCTGAAATGAACAGATGTCACTATAGTTCCCAGGAAGTGGGCTGTCTCTGCGGTTCAACACCCCGTATGTATAACCCTTCACCTAATTCTCGTAGCCTCGCTATGGGGGAAGTGTCATTATTTCCAACAGCAGATAAAAAAACTCAAGTTCAGAGTGGTTAAGTCACACGAGCCTAGGGTGCTCTCCTGTTCTTAGCCACTAGCTTGTGAGTCACCCAAACAGTAATACCCCAAGCTCCCCAGATCTCACTTAGGCGGAGGAGGCTTTTGCTGCACGCAGCCCCCAGTACGAGGCTGCTCTTTTGGGAGATAGCAGCTTACACAGGGTCTGAACCCAGAGCATCTGTGAGCCAGTCAGGGCCTCCAGGGACCTGGCCCCACTCAGCATTTGAGGAGCTAGACCCTCACAGGCACCCCCAGCTACCATCAACGCCTCTCCGCTTCATTTCAAATGAAATGGAATAGAAAACGTTTGATGCCCATTAAAACGACACTGGAACGGTTGCTCCGGTAGACTCATCCTAGACTGGGGAGCTCGTCCAGAAGGTTCTCCACGTATAGAGAAAGCCTGTGAACAGCACCGTCTATTAGTCTGGCTCTTCATGAAACTTTCATGCACTGTCTTGGTTCCATCTCCTCTTTCTCTTTCCACTCAGTCCATTCAGTTGGTCTTTCTTTTATTTATCTCTTCAATTTTTGACCCATGCTGGTATGTCTTTTTATCCTTTAAGATGGGATACAAATGCTGCCTCCTCCAGTAAGTCCTCTGGGATTTCTCCAGGTGATCTTGCAGCCACTCTGCATCCCAGTGCACGCCGTTTAAAGAGCACTTGGAGAGGGGCTGCCACTAATTACTCAAGCTTCTCAACTCCTTCAGGGAAGTAATGAGTCCCTGGAGACAAGGACCTGTATACCCTAGAGCCTAGCATAGTGCTGGGGACATGACAAGGTGTGTGTATCATAATTGAGGAATAAGCCCTTAAGTCCTGTCTCCTGGAACTTTAAACCCCAAAACAACAATAATACTGAATAAAAATGTTCCTTGCTGGCAGCCATCCCCTTGGTCAATGTCCTCTTCTTGAGCATCCGGAGACTCTTCCTGGAATTTCCGTCTTGTTAGACGGTCCAGTGTCTTTTATGTCACCCTGTCTATCCTGGGGGAGATTAGTGAATACCATCCTGACCGCTGAGCTAGTACCGGGGCTGTGTAGCCTTTGGCGACTACGGCTCCTGAGAACGGGGCCATGCAGGAACTGAAGAGTTGCTTCATGTCAGGAGGTCAATTCCTTAAATAGCACCCATGCAGCGAGGGGTCGACCTGCACTTTAAAGGACTGGGGTCCTCTGTGCAGCAGGCAGCATCACAGCCGCCTCTACTCTGTCCATACAACGTTAACCTCAGTCGGAGAGGAGACAAGGGCCCCAAACCTCTCCTCCCACCCATGGCCCTTCTGCCCACAGACACTAGCACAATAAACACAGACATGATCATTTTGGAGCAGTTTGTAGAAAAAAAAAACAACAACAAATCCAAGAGCAATTTGAAAAGCAACTGTGCAGCAACAGGGGAAAAAATTCCTACCCAGAAAATGATGGTGAGGAACATGTTGGCAAAGACACAGAGGTCCATAGCCCGGGAGAGGGGGCGGGGCATAGCCGGGGAGGGCGGGGGGGGGGGGGGGGGGGAGATGGGGATGGCAGTGGTGGTGGTCGGGCAGCGATAGGGAAAGAGTGGAAGCAAAGGCAGGTGGATTTCTGAGTTCAAGGCCAGCCTGGTCTATAGAGTGAGTTCCAGGACAGCCAGGGCTACACAGAAAAACCCTGCTTAAAAAACAAAAACAAACAAACAAAAAAACCTAAACCAAAATGCCAAGCAAAAACAAAAGCCCTGAAGTGAAGAGAATTGGATCAGCAAACCACCATGAGCCACTCTGCACCAGATAATCCTCTATAAACATTATTATTGGGGAAACTGATGGTATCTGAACAAAATCTGAGTTTTAGGGGGTAGTAGCGTTTCAGAGATAATCTGGGAAATTTGGTAGTTGCATGGAGTATGTGTGGGATAACCTGTTGGTACAACACACAAAATATAGGGGGTGTGGATTATGTGGGCAATTTGCTACAAAACGAGAATTGCTCTTTATTTTTCTTTAATAATTTCTTCCCAACTAAAAATATTTAATTAAAATTAAGTATGTAAAAAAAAAACCCTCTGGTGGGTCAGAATTTCAAGTGCAGACACTTAAACTGTGCTCTGCTTCAGACAGAAAAGATGTCTTCACCAGATGGAGTCCCTCAGCCGAGCACAAATTCTAATCTTGGTAAAAGTGGATACGTACTTTAGATTGTTTCTGGACTTAGTGCTCCACTTCCGCCACCCCACCCCCACTTCCTAGGATCAGGATCAGGTTCTGATTATCTATACAAATCTTTAGTTGTTTATCCTTTTTCCAGAGGAGAGGAAAATAATAGTAATGGTGATCGATATTGTTGACCACTATGTAATGTCTTCTTTGGTAACTCAGACCTGTGGTCATATGCCAACCAGAGACAAAGAAATGGATGCTGGAAAGAAGAACTAAAAACATTCAGGGTCCACTGCCTACACTTAAAGGATTTTCAGTGCAATGAGCTGTGTAGCAAGGGTGTGTAGCTAGGTGTGAGAAAGGAACGATACAAGATAACCCACTGTGCAGATGTAACTGTAAGGTCACATCTACCTGCCAGCTTCTTCTATTCGCCAACTACTTTTTTTTTTTGTTTTTTTTTTTTTTTCGAGACAGGGTTTCTCTGTGGTTTTGGAGCCTGTCCTGGAACTAGCTCTTGTAGACCAGGCTGGTCTCGAACTCACAGAGATCCACCTGCCTCTGCCTCCCAAGTGCTGGGATTAAAGGCGTGCGCCACCACCGCCCGGCTCGCCAACTACTTTTAAAGGCCTTCTTGATGGAGGGGAAACTGAGGCAGCCCACGGGGTCAGAGTGAGGACAACAGTCACTGCAGGTGGAGGCAGAGTTAGGTTTAAATCACTTACGTCGAAGAATCTCCCGTTGCTTTCTGACGTACCAGGTGTACAGGGCAGCTCGCTTCTGGGTCTTCATGGGGGTGCCCTTGTTGAGGTGCTGGGAGAGGTGGGATTGGTTCAGGCCTGTGACATCAACCACCTCCCTCTGGGGGATGTTGTGCTGCTGCATGTAGCCCTTGATCATCTTGGCAGCTCTCCAAGGGTCCTCACTAGATAGATACGCAGACGATTAGGGTGCTGATGGGAAATGCTCAGGGAAAACTATTCACCTTCTAGGTACAAAACTCATCCTAACATCTCTCTCCACCCGTCCAAACTCCAACCTTGAGAGACGCGTATGGCTAAAACAAAACAAAATGGGAGAGAAGACATAGCTTTTCCTTCTGAGAGAGGCACAGAAGAAGACTCATCTTTAAGGCCACCCCCATGCCATGACACTCCCCACCCTCCATGCCGTGGAAGAAAAGGCTCTGACTTTATTCTGCTTTCTTTGGTTTTTTCAAGAGACTTAAAAAAGCAAGAGTCCTACAGGAAAGAAGAGGTGCCTAGGGCCTGAGTTGGCTAAGCTGGTTCTACACGGAGCCAAATCAGTTTTTCAATCCACCACCCCCTACTTCAGTCTAAACCTCTCCAGTGCTTTTCCCCCACTCCTTCTCAAAAGGAAACCCATTCTGTCAAAAGAGGGGCGGGCTTGTGTGCCCACCTCCTGGGATGCAAAGAGTCTTTTAAAGAGTGACTGGATGTTAAAAAAAATTTTTTGTTGCTTGATGTGTTTAGAAACCTCCCTCAAACCTCAAACTGAGATAAACATTTGTATAGTTGTGATTCCTTTTGTAGTCAAATATTACATTGCTTTTGGAGTTTTTTAAAAAAAACATGTTCTCAAAATTAATGGCAACACTCCCTCTGGCTGAAGAATCAGGACACCTGCAAAATGGGTAGTTTGTTGCTGTTGTTTTTGTTTTATTGTTTTGTTTTTTTAGTTATCCACAGTCCTGCCTCCCAAATAAATGCTACTAAGGAAGAATAATTATAGTTTGGGAGTAAGACATTAATGCTCCATTTGCCTGGGTGATTGCACCTCTCTGATATGGAAAGGCCACCGGGGAGGTGACAGTTTTGGGGATTTCAAGTTTGCACTGAGAATGTAGTCAGGCTTCTCATGTCTCATAGACACAGGCACAGTTTGTCATAAAAAAGGCCAGGGATGTCTTCTAGGCTTTTTAATTTACAATGTTTCCAACTTCACTGTTACTTTTTCTGGCTTGTTAAATGGAATACTCAGAATCAGAACTGTCATTTAAATTAAGAGACTAAGTAAAACAGAGGTTACAGATCAAAAGTATTAAAGGAACAATACAAGCATGTGTACAATTTATTTAATGCAGTTACAGAAACAATTCTGCACTATTGATATAAATATACATATATGTTAGCTTAATAAAACCTGAAAAAAAACAAAAGAGAAAATTGGGTTCAAATGAAACAATAAAAAGTGGTATTAAAACTGAGACCAAATTAGGCACCTGTGCTAAAACAATGATTTTTCAATAGTTCCTGTAAAAACAATTAATTTGTTTAATGTATTAAAAAAAATCTCCAGCAACCAAGGGAGATATTTTACAGGCATTTGAATGGTGATATTTTAGCGAGTCTTGACTATTGGATTCGTGAGAAGTCAGGCTTTAAAAGAGATGTTTTTGAGAAATGTAAACTTTCATATTAATTATACGTAAGTTAAGAAATTTCTCAAGCATTTTTAAAGGCACATAAAGGAAAACAACATAGTGAGGTAACAAGAACGAAAGAAGAGGAAATACGTCTGTTCCAGTGTCATACCTGGAGAATTCACCGCGAGCCAGAGAAAAACACGGCAATCAACATTTTAGACATAACCACGTAAATACCAGCGATCGGCTAAACGCTCGTTGCTGGGGAACATTTCCGAAAATGTTTTTAGAGTGGAAAAATATTTCTAACAGGTACGAACGATAGCTTAAAAAATTAGAGAAAACAGTATTTGGGTTTAAAAGTTAATAGTATATCGCTTTAACAGATCATTTGGGCAGTTTTTCTTTGTTTAACCTCATTACCTGTTATTCTGCGCACCTAAGAAACCTGGCGAAATAGTGTTGTGTTCTATGTGTGATCGGTTCTGTGAAAAGGGGGCATTAACTCAACAATGAGACAATTAGGAAAGAAAGAAACAAAACAAAACCAACACAAAAACCATCGAGACAAAACCTTCAGGCCCGGAATTAAAAGATTTGAATTGAGGGTAAGATGGCGTAGTTACACCTTTTTTTTTTTATTTTAACCTCTCAGACCCCTTAATGTTTGCCCCGCGTGTTCGCTGAGGGAGAGAGAGAGCTCTGAAGCTCCAATAAGACTTATTGGGAAATACAGTTTCCTCACCGGGATAAACTCGGGTCGCGATTTGAGGTTGGCTTTTTTTGGAGCCAGCGCAGGTGACAAATGCCAGCCCGCGGTGGCCACACTGTCCTCCCTGCCTGCTCCTTCCTCAACAATGACTTTGCTGTCCCACCCAGAGCAGAGAAGCCCTGGGCTGCAGCCGCACGGGCCAGGAGCCTCGGTTCCAGCTTCCTAGGTGGTGGCGGGTTCTCCTAAGTGCCAGGGACGCACCAGCCTCCAGGCCGGCAGCCAGGGACCGCAGGACTCTGCAGTTTGTAACCGTCCTCTCTGGCGTCCAAGCGCACCACCGAGTGACCCTCCTCCCCCGCACACCTTTCTTTTCTTTCTGACTTACAGGGGAACAAGGAGGATGGGGGCGGGGGGGGGAGGATAGAGAATGCCTGGTACCCTGAAGTCGGCTATGCAGTGACCTGGGAGCCGCTAACAATTTCTTGAAAAATTACTTTAATAAAGTCGGAAGCTCCAGGGGGCCCAGGGGAGGGAAGGCGGCACCAGCTTGTGAAAGGGACAAAAACCTCCCGGTGTGTCCTGGGTCCTCACCCCAGTTAGAGTCTGGGCTCCCCTCCGTCTGCCCCCTACCAGCTTGAGGGAGGGAAGAAGGCCCAGGTCCTAAGACCTCCGACCTGCACGGGCCTTGCGGGTATTGGCTTCCCGGAGTGGTCCAGGGACCTGGGGGCGCGCCCTGCGGTGAAGTGCGTGTGCCGTGCTAGCGCCCCGCGAGCACCCCCTCCTGCGTTTTGATTTTCTTCCTTTTCTAAGCCGAGTTTACAACTTCACCAATGAATAACCCGCCTCTCTTTTCAACCTAATCACGGTCTTTGTGTACTTTCTGTTGATGATTTATAGGAATAAATTAATAACACCCCAACTCCACGTGCTGCAGTTTATGTTACATCTCCGCTGTGTCCAGCACAGCGTGGGGACCACAGTACAGAGGCTCACTAGGCCTCTCCTGCTTCCCTAGGTCGGCTCCGAGGCAAACTAGACGACGGCCCTGGGCCGCCAGGAGGCCAGGAGGAAGGGCCTAGGCCCCAGGGTGGGGGGGCAAGTGACGGGATGCTGGTTAGGTGAGCCAGGCCCTGTACAACCTCCCTGCCACCCTACCGCCCCAGACGCTCGGGGGAACCCTCTACACCGGATACCATCCAGGCCCCTAAATCCGACCGGAGAGAAATCACCGCCACATGTTTCCCAAGCTTGTGAATTAGAGCAAAAAACATTTTAGTGGATTAAAAAACAAAACAAAACTACAAGATTGCCTTGGCTAGAGGGCAAGTGGTCAGGTACCCAAAGCGCAAATTCAAATGCAAGGTCACCACTCCAACCTGCTCTGCGGGAGAGGGAGCCTAGCCGCTAATGATCGCATTCACTCGGGACTCTCTCTGAAACTTCGAAGCTGAGGGGTTTAAGAGTCAGGGGCTCCTTTCTGAAGCCAAGTGGCTCCCAAACAACGTGTGGCCTAAGGGAATCACTTGGCTCCTTAGATAATTAGTAACTAGCTGTCAAAGTGTAGGCCAGGGCGAGAGGACCGGCAAGTGATCCGAGCCACCGGAGAGACAGCAGCCAGTCCCCGGATCCCCCACAGAATAGCTGGGGTGCTATACGTACACACCCACCTTTCTCAGACTGGGACAAGGTTCTCTACAAAGTGGGGCAGGGGTGTCCTAGGACCACGTATCCCACACATTCGCTCCCTTCCTTTCATTATTCGTGGTTTCTTTTGGCCGGCAAGGGTCCATCGTGACACTACAGCAAACTTTCCGCTTTACAATTCTAAAGCTGCAGCTTGCACTGGCGCTGCAGAAGCAAGGACTCAAAGAACTTGCCTCCGAGGCCTCAGCCGCCAATGCTGCCAGACCGTCTCTGCAGAGAGCTTTAAGTCTCTGGGAGAAATGTGTGGCTCAAAGTTTTGGAAGTGCGTGGGGGTGCAAATCTGAGGTCCTAGGAGAATCACAGCTGTCTCTAGTCCTGTGAGGTTTAAGGTTCGGTTCTCGCGCCTGGGTACCACCAACAAGGTGCTTGAGTCCCGGGCGCCCACCTAGGTGGAGGCAGATGAAGCCTCTCTCGGATTGCAGGTCAGCCGGTTGAGGAACTAGTTCAATTGTTCTCAGAGAAGTGAAGCACCCCCGGGGGATTTTTTTCCCATGGGAAAGGGGCTTGCGGGAGAACAGTCTGCACCACACGCCTCCGCCTCCAGTGCGGGGCAGGGGACTTACTCCATGGACCCACAGGGTTAGGGGTGGTCCGGGCGTACCCAGCACCTCGCTTGCTGCCTACCTGAGCATCCGGTCCACCTCGGCCCGCTGCTCCGCGGCCTCTTCGGTGTTGAGTGCCTGCAGTTCCTTGAGGATGGGAGGAGTGTCATAGTCGTCTCCGTCCTCCGAGCCCTCGTCCCCAGACAAGCGGCCCTTGGCGTGGCCATTGGTGAGAGTATGGAAAACCGGTTTGGTGTCGAGATCTGTCCCGCTCCCGGGGGACAGAGGCAGCGTCTCCAGTTTCACCCCGAAGTTCGGGGACGGCAGTAACTCCTCTAAGGCCTGGACCAGTACTTCCTTGGTGACCCCAGAGCTCAGCAACGCGCTCAAGAGTTCTTGTTGGAGCGACGTGAGCTTGGACACCATTTTCCAAGGACGGAAAAAGAAGGGGGTGAGGGGATGGGTGGGTGTGAGAGAGGAGGGTGGAGGGGAGTTTTACAAGAGAACTCTAAGTCCTGGAACCCCTCCACCCTTTAGCCTCCAGACACCTGTTACTTCCCAGGGTCCCGGAGTCTCCTCCGAGAGGAGTCAGAAAACTTCTAACTTGCCATGATCGCCACCATTAGGCCATATAAGATATGCAAATGAGTGGGAAGGGCTCGGCTTTCGGCAAGATGCAAATGGTGGTGGGGAGGGGGAAAAACCGAGAGAGTGGGAGAGCCTAGGGGACAGTCCAACGGAGCCAGAGACTTGGGCCGGGATCGGGACTTGCCAGGGCCCATTGTACTCACCCTTGGGGGGGCTCCAAATCTTTTCTACTGGTTCTGTTTATCAGCCAAACTTTAGCTGACCTTTGGACTTGTTAAGCAAGTGGCTTGCAGCCTAGGCTGGGTGGGGGTGGGGGGCTGCTTTTCCACAGGCGGCGGGTTCATCTTTAGTGGAGAAAGAAGAAACCGCGCTTCGGGGGTTCAGGTGAGAGAGCTGGAGAAAGTTGGGGTGCCTTGGAAGACGGGAGTCGGGGGAGGATGAAGAGGGCAGAGAGTCTCGAAGATGACCACAGTAGCAAACCTGGGAATGCAGCGGGGTGATGGTGGAGAGCCCGATCCTTTGGGAATGGGCACCAGGAAGAAGAGAGTGGTTCCAGGCACCGGTAGAACGAATTGGAGGGGCCTCACTTACTTTTACCTCGTTTACTGCCCTCCAGGCCCTCCTCAGCCAGGCCTGGTTTGGATTTGAAGGACCGCCGGCCCAGACCGCGTAGTTAGAGTGCTAGAGGCCTTTAGGACCCTTGAAAGGAGGCGCCCACCGACTACTTTATGGCCGCAGGGAGTAGCGAAAGCGGAGCTGCGCTGCCGCAGGGCTGCACTAGCCCGGCCACGCCAGGGGAGAGCAACACCTGGGGCACGCTCTCTGGCCTAAACCCGGAACATAAATGCGCCTAGGCTTTCCAGGCAAAACTAGGACTGCGGGGACCCAGATGAATGCTTAGCTTGGCCTGTGGCTGGACCGACTGTTGCAGCTGCGGGTTACCCAGGCCCTCTTTTTCTGGTTTCTTAGTTGTAGGACGTCGGCGGTTCCGGTGCCGGGAGTTAGAGACCTGTTCTAGTAAACACAAGTTCACTGAGGCGGTGGTCTTAGATGCCACCTATAGTAAGCACCTCAAAGCCATTGAAGAAATTTTTCCCCACCCAGGTCTGGCCCGGAAGGAAACCATGAGCCTTTCGGTGCGGCAGGAGTTTCTGCCACAGCTCTCCTGGGACCCGGAGAGGAGAAAGGAGGCGCAGGCCGCACCCGGACCTCCAGGCTGGGACCTGAGACTGCTTCAATCCATACACAGTAATAGCTCTCCGGGGCGGAAGCCACTTTGAACCTTGGTTTCTTCCTTTGTGAAATACATTCCTAATAACCAGGAGGCAGGGAAGGTGTAGACACCGAGGAAGACCACCTGTGCAAAACTGGCTAACACTTTTGTTCACTCTTTCCAGTCCGTGAGGGTGGGAGGCCAGTTCCCAGTGGTAAAATCTAGCCCTTTAGAAGCTTGGGGTTCTCAGAATCAGGGACACTGAGGTTGGAAGAACTGGGCAAAGAAGGACAAAAGTTCAGAACTCTTGGGAGAGCAAAGGAACTTCTAAGCACATCCTCTTAACTGCCTGCACTTTCAAAAGCGGTGGATTAGGAGGAAATTGCGGTTGGGTCAGAGGTAGAGATGAATTTTCACAAGAGAGAAGAGAGTGGCCCGCAGCCTTCCTCTGCTAGGCTCAGGGTCAGACCTCCCGATGAGCCAACTCCGGTGAGTCACTCCGCAAGGGTGAAGATTCTGTGAAAGGTGGAGCAGTGACTGGTACCTGGATCACCTGTGCTTGGAGTCTGGGAGAAGGAAGGGGTGGGTGCGGGTGTGTTACACCTATCCCTGTTTATCTGAAAAAGGGGTTGTAAGTTCACAGAAGGGAGGGGGAGCTTCATTTCACCTTCTTGCTTTCTAGTTTGTTGTGACATATGACAGATCCTTGCCTCTTGTGATCCTGCCCAGTAGGAGAATTCTCTGCCTCCCAGCACCGGCTACTCAGGCAGGATGATGAAGTGTTCGAAGTAAATGTCCCTGAGCGAAGAACCTTGTTTTCCCCGCCTTTTACTCAATATAAGTAATATAATATAATAAAGTATAAGGAGCAGCAGATTCTGTCATATACCAGGGGAACCCATTAGAAAGCCACCATCACTGTCCACTCACCAGCACAGCTTTGATTTGTAGTTCTAACTAGTGTGTGCCACCAGCCACCCCAAACCTCGCTCTCAAAACTCAGGTGTTAGCACATTCTCCCCCAACACACACACACACAAACACACACACACACACACACACACACACACACACACACACACACACCAGCCACTCATGTGAATATGCAGGAAGCTACACCAAGAATTCAGGGAACAGTTTCAGTGTGTATGTGTGTGTGTGTGTATATATGTGTGTGTGCGTGCGCGTGCGCAGGTAGGTCTTCCAGGTAAACTGGCTATTCATAGCCTGAGACTGTCCTGCCCAGACTTACAGTTTATTTACTGTAATTGCAATTACAGATGTGTGAGCAGATTTTATGCCCATGAACCTGTATAGATTTTTTTTATGTGAAGAAGTGTTTTGCTTGCATGTATGTTAGTATGTGCACCATGATGTCCTTGGAGGTCAGAAGAGAATGTTGGATTTCCTGGAACTGGAGTTACAGACAGTTGTGAACTGGCATGTGGGTGCTGGGAATTGAACCTGGGTCTTCTGGAAGAGCAACAAGTGCCCTTAAGCACTGAGCCATCTCTCTAGCCCTGCCATGGAATTTCAAAAGGAAAATACAAACAGAGCAGCATGACTAAATGAGCCATCTCATGAAATCTTTCCTCTAAGGCAAAACTTCTCCCTAAAGCCGGGTGGGCAGTGGTGGAGCATGTCTTTAATCCCAGCACTCGGAAAGCAGAGGCAGGTGGATCTTTGTGAGTTCAAGGCCAGCTTGGTCTACAAGTTCTAGTTCCAGGACTGGCTCCAAAGCTACAGAGAAACCCTGTTTCAAAAAATCAAAACCAAAAAAAAAAAAAAAAACAAAAACAAAAACAAAAAAACAAAAAACAAACAAACAATAAACCCCAAGAAACCTTCTCCCTAAGAGAGGCTGGGCTTTATAGGATGAAAGAGAAGTCTCTCTAGTCTTCATTGCTTTCAGAAAAGAGAAGGTGAGGGGAGCGGGGGTCCTACGGGAGGGAAATAGGAGACCACACCACAGGGATGGAGGACAGTCTTTGAAGTCACAGACTGAGTACATCCGTGGAGTGAATGAGCAAGTGGGCATCTCGGATGGTATCCTGAAGAGTGATTCTGGTGACTTGCCGAATTCTCCTGGCCATCAGCAATGAAATTAATAACACTCTTAGGCACAAACAGATAGATGCTATGTGGTCCATTTGTATTCTGTTAACTAGGAAAGAAAACCCAGAGTGGTACAGGTTACTGGTGTAGTAGGAAGGTTCTATGTTGGTTTTTTTAAATGCTTGCTTATTTACTTCTATTAAATAACTAATTTTTATTGTTTTGTATTTAAAATTAACTTATTTGTCATTTTATGTCTAGGAGTGTTTTTCTTGCACGTATGTCTGCATACCATGTGTGTGCCTGGTGACCATGGAGGCCAGAACAAGGGCATCAATCCCCTGGTACTGGAGTTACAGATGGATTGTGCTGTCATACGGGTGCTAGGATTAGAACAGGGAACCTGTGTCCTCTGGAAGAGCAGCCAGTGTTCTTAACCACTGAGCCATCTCTCCGTGTTTTTTTTATTTTTTTATTTTTAATGTGTATGCGTGTGCCTGAATGTCTGTGCACCATTTACATGCAGTGTCTAGGGATGCCAGAAGAGGGCATCTGATACCAGACCCAGAACTGGAGTTAACAAGTGGTTGTGAGTCCCCACGTAGGTGCTGGAACTGAATCCAGGTCCTCTGCAAGAGCAGCAGGTACTCTTAAATACTGAACCATCTCTCCAGTCTCCAATTTAAAAAAAATATTTATTTTTGCCTGGTGGCGGCGCACGCCCTTAATCCCAGCAGAGGCAGGAGGATCTCTGTGAGTTCAAGGCCAGCCTGATCTACAAGAGCTAGTTTCTAGGACAGGCTCCAAAGCTACAAAGAAACCCTGTTGCGAAAACAAAACAAAACAAACATTTATTTTATTTTATGTGTAAAAGCATTTTAATTGGTACCTATAGAGCCAGAAGTGGGCAGCAGATCTCCTCGAACAGTAGTTACAAATAGTTGTGAGCCACCATATGGCTGTGCAGAATCAAGCCGGGTCTCCTGCAAGAGCAACACGTGCTTTTAAATGCTGCAGCATCTCTTGAGCCTCCGAAGAGTCTACAGCTTTGTTTTTTGGCCTGGAACTTGCTAAGTAGGCCAGGCTGGCCTTGAACGTCTAGGGATCCTTCTGCCTCTGTTTCCCTTACGCTGGGATTAAAAGCGGTCCTATGTTTTGATGGACTCGGTATGCATCTGTAGGAGCTGTGCATATTTCTCTGTGTATTTATACATATCCCTGTACGTAAGTTACAACTTAATTAGAAAAATAAAATCTATTCCAAAGTTGTGTATGGGGGCACTTGGGAAGTAGAAGCTGGAGCATTGGGAGTTCAAGGCCAGTTTGGGAGAGTTCAGGGCTTGCCTGAGCTGTAGGAAACCCTGTCTCAAAGGACAGCATGGAAACAATTCCAATGTATCAAATGTAAGCAATGATGGTCATTAACTTACCCACCAATTGTTTACAGTTGGTATATGGTCTTCTAGAATCTCTCTCTCTCTCTCTCTCTCTTTCTCTCTCTCTCTCTCTCTCTCTCTCTCTCTCTCTCTCTCTCTCTCTCTCTCTCTCTCTCTCTTCCTCTCTCTTCCTCTTTTGTTTTTTGAGTCAGGGTTTTTCTGTGTAGCCCTGGTTGTCCTGGAACTCACTTTGTAGACAGGTTGGCCTCAAGTTCAGAGATCTGCCTCTCTCTGCCTCCTGAGTACCAGCTTCGAATGTTTTCTATTTACCACATATATAACTCATTATCTTAAAATCGATAGGCTGGCAAGATGGGGCAACACATGCCTCTAGCCTCAGCAGACTAAGCAGGAGTTTTACATCAGTCTAGACCTTGTCTTAAAAATCAGAACCAGGGCTGGAGAGATGGCTCAGTGGTTAAGAGCACAGCCTGCTCTTCCAAAGGTCCTGAGTTCAATTCCCAGCAAACACATGGTGGCTCACAACCATCTGTAATGAGGTCTGGTACCCTCTTCTGGCCTGCAGGCATACATGCAGACAGAATATTGTATACATAATAAGTAAATAAATATTTTAAAAAAATCAAAACCAAAGCCAGGCGGTGGTGCACGTCTTTAATCTCAGCACTTGGGAGGCAGAGGCAAGGGGATCTCTGTGACTTTGAGGCCAGCCTGGTCTACAAAGTAAGTTTCAGGACAGCCAGGACAGTTACACAAAGAAACCCTGTCTTGAAAAACTAAAAACAAAACAAAAATCAGAACCAAGCCAAGCAAAACCCTAGATGTTAGTATGTTCTAACAGTCAACACTCTTTTTCCATAAAGAAATAGATAGTAAATATTTTAGGCTCTGTGGGCCCTCAAGTCTCTGTGACAACTACTCGATTCTGTTGCATACAATGCAAAAAAAATGAAGACCTATGGTTGTTCCATGAAAACTTTATTAAGAAAGAAACTGGCTGACAGTATATGTGCTCCATGGGTCACACTTCATCAATCCCTGGGCAAATCACTTCTGCAGGCAAAAACCTGTAGATACATAGTTACCTTAGAAGTGGTCTTATGTCCTTTGTTCCCTCCTGGGGAAAGAAGTAAAGAAATATGCAGAAGTTTTATTTGGGAGGAGAAATGACTTTCCCCGAGAGATAAAAGCCAGGACATTAGGAGGACCCAGACTTGGAGTCAAGTGTGGAGCAGCTGCTTTCTGGGAATGCCTAGTTTGACCTTGGACAACTTCCTCTGTTTCTTCTAGTTTTTATACCCGCCGTGAGCTCATGTAAACGGTGGTGACAGTGGCGCTTCTGCCTCGTTAGGTTGTTGGAAGAGTTAAAGGACTTAGCTCAGAAAAAATATCTTAAATGTATCAGCACAAGCAGGACCCAAATCAAGTGCTTGTTCAGTCATAACACGTGGCTGATGAGTTCCTCCCTCCCTCCTTCCTTCCCTCCCTCCCTCCCTCCCTCTCTCCCTCCTTCCCTTTCTCCTTCCTAACTATTCAGCCTACAGGTAAACTGGCTACCACTGTGTGACGTATTCACTATATGAAGCCCTCGGAAGGAATCACCAAATCTCAAGTCCTCACCTTTCTGGACATCACTTCCAGCTCCAAGCCCTTCTTCCCCAAGCCTGCTGCTATGAGATCTCTTAACCAGGGAAACTCCTAAGGGCAGATAGTTCTTGTCTTTTGATTCAACAACCCACATCCTCTGCTGGGACATTTTTAGAAATAGGGTGTTTCCAGCAGCTTGTAAAAGATTAAGTTAAAAACTGGCAGCCTAGTGTGATATTAAACTAATAAATACTACATCTAGCATTGAGAACCTTCATTGCAGGACAATAGCCCACGCTGCTTCCTTCCTCTGCAGCACCTGGGAGAGGTGAGACTGGTGAGGGGCACAGAGCACAGTGGATGGGCCTCGGGTGTTTATGGAATATATTGCGGGCTCCACATACAGTAGGCATGGAATCAGTGTTTATGAGGAAATGATATGAGCTAGACCAAAGTGTACAGGAAAAAAAAGCCTTTTCTTCTATTGACATTTCTTGGAATCTGCCCTCAGATTAAATTAAAACAAGTTCTGAGAGCTTGCTTGGAGGTTTTAGCAGGCAAATGCCCCTACTCGTCTACCCTTGATCCACAACTTATTCCCTGGTAGGGGAAGTCTGGATGCAGGAAGCACATTGATGAGGGAGGAAGGGACAGCTGCCTAGCCAGCCAGATCAGCCACTCAAGTCTGGCAATCAGCGGGGGACAGATGTCACAGGCAGATGGCCTTCAGACACCAAGTGGGATGTGATTTCCATATATTTTCATTTGCAAGTTTTTAATATTAAAGTTTATAAAAATACATATAAGCTGGGGGCTGGAGAGATGGCTCAACGGTTAAGAGCTCTGGCTGCTCTTGCAGAGGACCTGGGTTCAATTCCCAGCAACCACATGGCAGCTCACAACTCCAGTTCCAGGGGCCTGACACCCTCATACAGACATTCAAGCAAAGCACCAACGCACAAAAAATAAGAATAAATAAATTATTTTTAAAATGCATATAAGCCAAATCACATAGCAAATAAGGTAAGTTCTGGGCTGGTGAGATGGCTCAGTGGATAAAAGCACCTACCACAACGCCTGACGACATGAATTTGATCCCAGGGACCCACAGAGTGAAAGAAGAAAGCTGCCTCCTGCAGGCTGACCTCTGACCTCCACACTCAGGCTGTGACACATGTATGTTCCAACACACACACACACACACACACACACACACACACACACACACACAGAGAGAGAGAGAGAGAGAGAGAGAGAGAGAGAGAGAGAGAGAGAGAGGCACGCACACATAGACACATAATAAAAATGTTCACGCCAGGCGGTGGTGGCACACACCTTTAATCCCAGCACTCAGGAGGCAAAGGCAGGTGGATCTCTGTGAGTCCGAGGCCAGCCTGGTCTACAAGAGCTAGTTCCAGGACAGACACCAAAAGCTACAGAGAAACCCTATCTCGAAAATCCAAAAAATTAAAAAATTAAAAAATAAATAAAAATGTTCTCATGAGGTGGATTGTTTTGTCACCCCACACTTTTCCTTCTCATAAACTTATAAAGCTGCCTATACCATTCTCACTTTAATAGAGAGGGAACTGAAGCCCTAAGTGAGATTTGACCCAAGACCCTACACATGGCTAGGGATTGGAACCTGCGATTAGAACTCAGGACGATCAGTGACCCGTTAAGTATTTCTTTTTTAATGACGTTGTCTATATGAGAGGTTGACAAGGCACAGCCTAGATGTAGGAACAAGATCTCTGAATAAGACACAAGAAATGCCCATTTCACCTCTGATACCATGCTCTAGAAATAACTCTTTTTATTTCTCTCTAAAATATGTGCCAGGAAAAGGCCCATTCTATAAACCTGCTGGCATTTCCACCTTCTCGGCATTACCCTGTGTCTCCCTCAGAGAACTATCTTCCTTCCACCCTGGAGTTCTTAGTTCTGAGCAGTGGGCCCTACCTCTATACTCTGTCTACGGTGCCCCTTGAGGGTTCTGGCCACCACGACTTGTCCCCTGCACACACAAGTGTGGCCACTCAGCCTTGCACTAAGGGATGAGTAGGTACCCTCTTGTGCCCTCGTGACCAGATGCAGACTCAGCTCCTGGGGGTAAAGAGCTTCTGGGGATGCTGAGTCAGGGAAGCAAGCATTTCCCAAGCCTGAGAGTCACATGCAGGGCAGGGCGTTAGGGGTCTGGCATTATTAGGACAAATCAGAGCCAATTTCTGCTGTAATGAGCTGGAATGAGAGATACAGACATGTGGACCTTTTCTACTGCTAGATGGGAGCAAGCAGCCTTTTCAATGTGCATCAAGCATCCTTCTACTCCCCGTAGTTGACTTCAGGACAGTATTATTCCTTTTTCTAGTTTTTTCTTTCTTTTAATTTAATTAATTAGTTAATTAATTAATTTTATTTTTTTTGAGACAAGGCTTCTCTGTGTAGCTCAGACTAGCCTTGAACTCAGAACTCAGAGATCTGTCTGCCTCTGCCTCCCAAGTGCTGGGATTAAAAGCATGCGCGTGAATTGCAGGGATTCAAAAGCAGTTTCTCCTAGCCTCAGTTTCCACACCAGCCAAGAGGCAGGTGCCACAGAGAAGCCAGGTTGGCACCAGACAATCTGGATTTGAAATCTGTCTCTGCCTCCTCCTAGACGTGCCTCTGAGTAGCTTGCCACTCTGAACCTCGGCTTCTCCTTCTATGTAAGAAACACTATAAAAGTCAGCAGGGTGCATGCCACATGTCAACTGCCTGGCACAATCAATAAACAGAAGCAAATCTTAATGAAACTAGTGGAGGCAGGACGTGGGAGACGGCTCAGTCAATGAGTAATTGCTTTGTCAACATCAGGACCTGAACCCAAACTCCAGCTGGAGTTGTTGCCTGTGATTCTGATGCTGGGGAAGTGGAGACAGGAGGTCAGCAGGGCTTGCTGGGCAGTCTGTCTTGTCTGAGGTGGGCCCTAGGTTCAGTGAGAGATTCTGTTTCAAAAATAAATAAAAATATTCTTTATTGTAGAGAATAGAGGAAGACACTTGACATTGGCCTCTGTCTTCGACATGTACCCGCACATACGGGAATGCATGTACACACACGTGAGCACACATCCATGTACCACTGGCACACACACACCACATGTACGTATGTAGTATATATATATACACACACACACATACACACATGTGCCCACACATGCAAGTGAATACACACACATGCACACTGGGGGAAGCAGCAGAGTTCTGGGAAGACCCTGAAGGATGAAGCTTGCTGGGAAAAAAAAGCAAGGAGAGGACGGGTGTGGAGTCAGCTGACTGTGTGGACCAGGGAGTCACTGGAAACTTAGGACAGAGCTGCTATTGTCCGACCCTGGCTGCCAGGCCTGTGATTTCCTCATTCGGGCTGGGCATGGCAGCACACACCTGTAATTCCAGCACTTGGAAGGTGGAGGCTGCCAAATCAGGAGTTCAAGGCCAGCCTTGGCTACGTAGAGTTTGAGGTTAGCCTGGGTTTCACAAGTCCCTTAGAGCATCAGTAACTGTAGTAGTGACTGTCATGTGCTTCTGTCACTGTGCTAAGATTTACACCATTATCTTAAGTGAGCCTTACAATGTCCTGTGGTCCTTCCTACAAAATTAGGATGACAGAATAGGGAAATGATTTCTGATTCTTTTTCTGGAGTCAAAAATATCAGGATTTGGCACACACTTTTAATCCCAGTACTCAGGAGGCAGAGGCAGGCAGATCTCAGTGATTTCGAGGCCAGCCTAGTATGCAAAGCAAGTTCTAGGATGAACTCCAAAGCTACACATAGAAACTCTGCCTCAAAAAACAAAAACAACAACAAAAAAACCAAACCAAACAAAAATCAGGATTTGGACTTCAGTTTCTATAACTTCATGTGGAAACTTATTTAATGTCTCGGAACCTCAGTGTTTCCATCTTTAAAATGGGGTGCAGCAATGGCTCTGATGGTATAGTGCACAAGCCTAAGGCCCTGAGTTTTGATCCCCAGTACCCATGTAAAACTCTGGATTTGGAGGTGGGCATCTGTCATCACATCACGGGGGAGCCCACTAGCCAGCCAGCCTAGCCAGTCGCTGAACTCCAGTCGCTGAACTCCAGGGCCAATGAGACACTTTGTCTCAATATCAAATAAGGTGTGAGAGGAAGTCAGCTGACAGCAAACTCTAGCCTCCACAGGCTCACACACCCCACACACAAGCGCACAGGTGTACGCACACCACACACACACACAAAGTCATCATAAAACACTAAAAACTGAGGGACCCAGGGTCTTCTTAGACGTCGAGTATCCAGGGACCTCCTGCCCTTCCTCAGGCAGGCGGTGGCGAAGCTCTGTTGGCAGAGCAGTTGCAGTGAGAAAGGAGAGGCCATCTGGGCGCCCTTCCCTGGCCTTGCTACTAATTAACCCATGTCACATGTCACTGCACCGTCCTTTATGTGTAAAACTAACGCAAAAATAAAGGTGTTGGCGAACATGAGGAGACACGATTCTTCCCCTCTCTTCTGCTTGTCATTGTGCGCACTCCAGCTTGGGGACCCCAGTCTCATGCGCCACACTGGCCAAGCTTGGTGTTACTGATACTCACTTTTTCCAGGCCGGCACACAAAGCAATGGGCTTCACTCTCACACACAAGAGCCATCACATTTTGGCCAAATTTTCTTTTACTTTCAAAGACTTTTTATTTTATTGTGCTGAAGTGTTTGTTTACGTGTATGTATAACACCTGACTGCCTGGTACCCCAGGAGGTCAGAAAAGGGCATCTGATCCTCTGAAACCATAGTTACCGCAGGTTGTGAGCTACCATGCTGGTTCTGGGCACTGAACCTGGGTCCTCTGCAAGAGCAGCCAGTGCTCTTAACCACTGAGCCAACTCTCCCATTCCTTGTTTTACTTTTTGATAAACAGAAACCTAGATAGAAGTTATCAGATAGCTGCTTCTCAAGAATCTTGTAAGATCTGAAGGGATTAAAAAAAAAGTGTGTGTGTGTGTATGAGGTAAGAGAAGCAGGGAGGGGGAGGAAGACATTGAGAAAGACAAAAGTGAGAGATAAAGGAAGAAAGTGAAAGGATTAAAAGGAAGGAAGAGAGGAGAAAGATGGAGGGAGGGAGAGGAGAACGGAGAAAGTAGGAGAAAGGGAGAGAATGAGGAGAAGAGAGGGAGGGGAAGAAGAGAGGAGGGGAGGGGAGAGAAAAGGAGAGGAGGAGAGGGGAGGGGAGAGGGGAAGGAAGGGGGAGACAGGAGGGGAAGGAAGAGGGGAGGGGAGGGGAGGAAGGGGAGAGATGCCCTTAGGTGCCACTGCCCCCTTTCAGGCCAGCCTTTGCACGGAGCGCTCATCGCGGAGCCCTCATCTTTGCAGGAACACGGTCACAGTCTATAGGCTGGACCTTGGCCTCTTTCCACCAGCTCAGAACCACCGGTTAATGGAATGGACGTTGCTTTCTGGTGCACACGTCTCCTCCTATAGCTAGTCCCCCCACCCCCATGGCCTCTCTTGGCGGTTGTGTCGGCAGCGATGGAGAACTTGACCTTTCCCATCCTTGTCCCACACACCTCATTAATTTCCCCGTGCTCCTGGAGCTGGCCACGATGGAGCAGAGAAGCTGCCTGGTCTGCAGAGAGAGGAACAGTGACTGGGTTCCCAGAAGCTCGACCTGAGACTTCACAGCAGTTACAGAGTCATGCTCCAGGCGCCTGGGACCTTTGAAATTAGATCTTTGTTTAGAAAAACAATAAGAGAAGTCCCATTGATGTATAATGACTCTACAAATAGAAAGAAAATAGTGCAAAAATAAGCATAAAATAATAAAATGAAAATATACTTTGTGCTCATTGTATAAGATTTTCTTATTTGGATTTGATGGAGCCCTGGACTGAATTAGGAAAAGGTGAAATTTCACAATTTGTGGCATATGAAGTAGGCAGTGTCACTAGGCCTGGTGGCTTAGGCCTATAATCCCAGCTACCTGGGAGGCTGAGGCAGGAAGATCATGAGCTCAGTGCCTGTGTCAGCTTCAGAGTGAGTTTGAGGTTAGGCTGGGCAGCTTGGCAAAACTGCCTCAAATACAGTAAACCAGCCAACAGCTGGAGACGTATCTAATGGCAGAGCGCTCGCTCAGCACGCGCAAGGCTCCAGGTGGACATTGTCAGGAAACGAGGAGAAGACACAACGGGGCTCCAGAGTTGAAGACCGTGGTCACGCAGTGGGTATGCGGTGCCCGCCTGTCCTCGTTGCCAGCCCTGCTCCTATGTCCCTTTTGTTTCATCTGGGGAGCTCTGTCACTAGCCGAGGTGTCCTCGTGGACAATGGGATCTAGTGCAAGTTCATCAGGTACCTACAAGGAGACAGGCGTGGTTCTGGGCGTGAGGTAGACTGCTGCCCTCCGGACGCTTCCAAGCTAGCCAGTCTGTCCGGAGCTCTGAACCTGTCATTGTCGCTATTGTTTCCTTGGCTCATGACAGAAGACTTCTCTAGTCTACGCGAGCCCTCGTTAAAACAAAACAAGTCAAATAACAACAACAAAAAAAAAACTTTAAAAATTACAAATATAGGGCTGAAGAGACAGCTCAGGGGTCAAGAGCCCTTGCTGTCCTTCCGGAGCAGCTGGCAGGGTTTGGATCCCAGTGTTCGTGTCGGGCAGTTCACAGCTATCTTTCCAACTCCAGTGGGTTTGACAGCTCTGGCCTCCATGAAGGGATGTGCACGTCCCCCTCATACCAGCCCGCAACACATGCACACACACACAGGACATCCACAGAAAGAGAGATATACACACATACACATAAACAAAACAATACAAATCTTAAAAATTGCAAATGTAATAACGCATAGAAGAGATATTTGCTCATCCCTGTTCATAGCTGCTTCATTCCTACCAGCTGAAATGGGGACATATGCATCTTCAGACAAAGGGACAGATGACATGAAGCTTATGCCTGTGGTGGACATTAGTCAGCCTCAAGGGGGAGTGAAACTCTCTATCTATCTGTCTATCACACACACACACACACACACACACACACACACACACACATAAATAGTAACACCCCACCACCACACCTGACTTTAGCTACAACAAAAATTCACCTTTATTTATTTATTTTTTTAGGTTGTTTTTGAGTTTTTCTTTGAAAGACTGCTTTGAGGAAGAAACCAGCGTGAGTTTGTTTTTTTTCTTTCTGATCCCTGCTGACTGACCAAGGACTTCAGGCTGTTTACACGTGAGAGCTTTAGATACGGGTTATTTGTGTGGCATTGTATCGGGGCCTTCAAATATTTGCCGGGAGGTTCGGTGGAAAATGTCTAGACCAGTGCAAACACTGCAGGCCCCAGAGAAATCCCAGAAGCTCAAGGGGGCCATTCAAGACCCCTGCTCTATCTGACTGTCCCCACAAGGAAGGCCTCACATTCTTGTCAGATACAGTGAGCCCATCAAAGGGTCCAAGTCCATCCCACCCCCTTTCCACTCCCAAAAGTCTTGTTTTCTCCCCCCCTCCCCAGCTTCATTTATTCCTCAGCCCAGAGAGGGTACACTGGAGAGTCATTGACCCCAAGAGTCAGGAGCTCTAAATACTAACTCTCCATTGGCTCCCACCCACCGGGTCACCAGGGCACGCAAATGGCCCTCTCTGGGCTCTGGTTTTCTTGGTTTTAATGAAGGCAGTTGAGGAAAATGACCTCTAAGGCCCCTTTCTTTGATCCAATCTATCTATTCCTTAAGCACCTCTCAGACGGGGTTAAGAAAACAGGCTTGCAGTGGAAGATTAGAACAAAAGAACAAGATAGAGTCCCTTGTCTCAAGAAAGCTTCATTTGCTTTTTTGAGCTTTTAATTGTGTTCATCTTTTAGCAACTTCTTGGGCGCTCAAAGCCTACTGAGTGTAGGGCAGCCAGAGCCTGTGTACCATATTGAAGTCACTTATTGACGTCACATTCATTGCCAGGTAAAAATCTGTCACTTAAGTCTTCAGGCTTGCTGGCCACCTGAATTCCTGTACAGAGGCTCACATACATTAAGTAAACACATCACAGCAAGCCAGGCACTCTATGTGTCGTAAACACTGTCCGCACTTAACTCTCACCGGGGACCCAAGCTTGAGCTGAGAAGCCCCCAGGACATACCCGGTGAGGCTGGAGGTTTTTACCTGACACCATGAAGCTGACAAGAGACTCCAGCCCAGCCCGCCCTTCTGTCCTGGGGTCTGGATCTTTCTGCTGCACCTGCTTCTGGGTTTTGCATTTTTCAAAGCACAGAACAATTTTTGAAGTTGACAAGGTGGAAGCACAAAGCCCCGTAGATAATGTGCCCCAAATCCTCCGTGAGAGCAAGCAGAAGATGAGACTGGCAGCCTAGTGTTCTCAGGCCAAAAAAATTAGAACCCCATCCCCATCCCTCCCACCCCTCCCCCAGTCCCCCGCTTGTTGCATTGCGTGGGCAGCACACTGGGGCCCACTCTTTTGTTTGTTAGTTTGTTTATTTATTTTTGTGCTGAGACAGAACCCCTCACATGCGAAGCAGATACTAACACCGAGCTACCTCTCTGGCGCCTCAGCCCCCAGCCTGCTGGCATGTTTGTATGTAACAGTTTTGAGACCCTCAGAGTTGGGTAGAAGTGTCCGCTTGCACCCCCATCCCCTTTTTTTGTACACAGCCTTCTATTTCTTTCCTCACACACGTGTTTTTCATGCAGCCTTTGCTGGTCCCAATGACGATTCTTTCCCAGATAGAGGAGTCCATCCTCATGCCTGAAGCAAATTCTTACAAAAATGTTAATTAAATCTATTTTTCCTTTTGTGTGTTTGGGGGTCACGTGCCATAGCACACTTGTGGAGATCAGAGAGCAACCTCCAGGAGTTGGTTCTGTCCTTCTGCCGGATGGGTCCCAGGGGTCAGCCTTGGCAGCAAGCATCTTTGCCCATCGAACTATCTTGTCTGCGCCCTGTAACAAATCATTAATAAATCCTACTGACTCTTTCTTGGGTATAAGCTGAGGTCTGGCTATTCCTCGGCCCCTCATCCTTCCCATCATTTCAGTTGTATCTACACCATCTGCCATCATGTGCGGTCCTTCTTCCTCCCTTCCCACCTGCAAGGCACAGGAGTCTGAAGGACTATGTTAAATCAACGCTGGATCATGTGCAGCTGATAAATATTCTAATGGTCTCCCAAGTCACTGAGAGCAAAGGCCCGTGTGATGTGTGGACTCCGGTTTCATGACCTCTTTGCTAATCTTCAAACACGACAGACACATGTCTGCCCCTGGGCCTTTGCGTCTGCCATTTCTCAGGCCCAGGGCACTATTCCCTAGTAGCCTGAATGGTTGGTTCCTTCTTCAAGTCTACAAATCTGTAGTCCATGAGGACTCCTTCCTGCCCTTATTAAAACTTCTGCTTATTGTCTCAGTGTTTAAGTTTCGTGCCCTGGCTTTGTTTCTTACCTCTAAAACATTTATCACCACCAGCCAGAATATGAATTGAATCAGTTAATTTTGCATGTGGTCTTTCCCCTGACGATAGTACACAAGCCCCACCTAGACAGGGGCTATTTCACGGGGGAAGTGTTGTGGCTCCCAAGTTGATAGAACCCCATCTCTAGAGTTCAGTAAATGTTTGTTGACTGATTATTGGATGAAACTTCTCTGCCTCAGCAAGTATCTGAGTTTTGGCCTCTCTTCCAGGTCTGCAGACAGATGTTTCCATCTCAGTCCAAATGCCACTCCCCTGAGGCCACTCACTCTGCACCTGAGCCACTTCCTGCCGTAGGCACTCTCCAAAGAAACGTGGGCAACCAGCTGCAGAAGGCAACTTCCTGACAGCCCTGCCTTCTGGATTTTCCTGGGACCTCCACACAGGCATCACCCCCAACTCCTGGAGATCCTCCCTGTCTTCACAGACCTCACTCTCAGTTGCAGGAGTCCATCACTGTTAAAGACCAACCCTTGCTTATTGGATATTAGTTATTCAAATTGCTTCTGCTTGTATGACAAGCACCCGGTCTCAAAGAGACGAAAATGAATCATGGTGAGACAGAAAGTCCAGCCAACACCCCCATCTTCCTCCCGCTACAACAGCACATGCCCCCTAATGATCCCCTGGGATTCATGGGCAAAGACAAGACTGGGGTTCGCTTTGTAATTTCCAAGTTTCGGCCCGAGACATCTAACAATTCTTATTGTTTGTTTGTTTTGTGTGTGCTTGCACACATGTACTGTGGCTCATGTTTATGGGAGTCAGGGGCCATCTTGAGAAAGTCAGTTCTCCTCTTCCACTGTGAGGCAGCCTTGGTAGCAGTTGTCTTTCCCCGCCAAGCCAACTCCACAGCTGTGCTCGAGACATTTAATCACAGAGCTAGATAAGGCTTCTTTGGGGCAGAGGGTAATGCCGCTGACTAAGATCAAACACGTCCTCCTGTTTTGTGATGGAGGAGGCAGCTCCATGGAAAGACTGATTTTTCCAAGGAGAACAATGTCCCAGTAGATTCTCTCCCTCGTATAAGGGACAGTCACGTTCACCTGCATCCACCTGAATTTCTCAGTCACCTCCTCTGCAGGACCCTGTCATCATGAAAGTTCCCACAGTTGAGGGGACAAGAGAGAGAGAGAGAGAAGCGAAACTCAGCAGCCACTCCACCCCCAAACAATGTTGAGTCAGGATGGGGGATCTTTAGAAGTGGCAGAGGTGTCCAAGATGAACAATCCTCAGAGGTTATCTGGAACAACCCTAGAAGCCGTCTGCACTCAGAGAAGCTGAGCCACACGCAGGGTGCATGACTCCGGGGTCACCACCCATGAGGAGCCAGAATCCTCACTGCGAGCCTCCATCGGGTGCTGTGTCCAGGATCACCCTCATGTTTCAGATGAGAGAACAGAGATGCACCAGGCCAAAGGGCAAGGGGACCAAGGTGGACTTTGGAGACCAGAGAATATACTTCAAACAGACCTCTGCCCTCTGCCTCCCTTGCATCTCTCTTAGTGGCTTCTCATTCTCTCTCTCCATCTTCCCTCAGTGTCGAGTCACTTTTACATCAGTTTCATCCTGTCCCTCAGGAAATGGTCTTGTGAACTTGAAAAAAACAAAACCCACATGGCCTAAAAGCACTCAACCAAGTTGATTTCTTGTACTGTCCCTTCTGTTCCATGCCAGTGTTTCTGTCCAGGGCTAGGGTCAGTTTGGTCAGAGTCAACACATTCTCCCAGAGTCGTGTTTTAGACAGAGCAGAGGGTCATCCAGGGCAGCCTCTCCAAGCCACCTGCAGCAAACACTGTGCCAATGCATGCCAGGTCGCTTTGTCTCGCACCGTGCTGGAAGACTGGTAGGCTCTGGGTTTCACTGCAGACCAGTGGTCAAGCGACTAGATCCAGCTACTCTCGGGCTAGAATTCAAGCTGGAATTGTACTCAAGTCAAAACACATGCTTGCGTTCTTCAGTCTTTTCCTGAGGGCCTTGAAATTTCATCAGGAACCCAGTGCAATCACCCAGGACACAGATGAGACTCTAACCTTGATGGAGCAGTAAACCCTCTTCATTATTGTGGGAATGCGACAAAGGACAGCCACACTTGTCTTTCTTGGAACATTTACCATGGTTACTATTGGCAAGGCACTAGGGCCTTCACAGTTACTGTCTTGTTCAACCTGCAAAACAGCGGTTCAGTCAGCACTAACAGTATTCCTTGCTCAAGGTCACGTGATTATAGGGATAGAAGTGGAATTTGAAGCCATCCCACCCTCACTACAAAGCCATAAGCTTTTTACTCTCGTCACCCCCTGTTCAGCCTTCTGCCCCAACTCTAATCCTGTGTCCATGGTTATTCAAAACATGATTTTAACTTTTTTTTTTAAGATTTATTTATTTGTTATATACAGCATGTTTTCCTGCACACCAGAAGAGGGCATCAGACCTCATTACAGATGGTTGTGAGCCACCACGTGGTTGCTGGGAATTGAACTCAGGACCTCTGGAAAAGCAGTCAGTGCCCTTAACCTCTGAGCTATCTCTCCAGCCCCCATGACTTTAATTTTTAAACTGTTTCTTCTCATCCTCTGGCCACCAGGCTTGGGTCCAGGGCAGTGGTTCTTATATTCTCTTGTCACCTCCCCTATAATAGAGGTCTGAGATGAATGGCAGATAAAGTAGACCTTCTCATGATCTGTGACCCGTTTGCTTCCACCCCAGATGGAAGTGAGACGGCCAGTGATTGTGTCTCAGCATCTTGAGTTGGATAGAAAGGGATCGTGGCTCTCTTCCCACGTGCACACGCTCTTTCTGCGGCTAATCTTGCTTTCCTGAGCCCGTCTTAAATGCTAGGGATGAATCCCCTCAAAAGATCTGGTAGCCAGCCCTTTCTAGCAGATCAAGGAGGACTTCTCTATTTCCTCCAGGGTTCTTTCCACATCCTAATCCAGCCATTTTCCCGGGAGGAGGGTTCAGGTACCACAAGCTCCAAAGCCCTGCCCCACCTTGTGGTGGTGTCTGGGAATTGCAACCATCGTGTTCATGAGTTGGCTAAATCCTCTCTGTGAATCTGAATCCAGGTCCTACTCCCTTTCTCAGACTCCCAGAATAGAGTCCATGTCACACTGGACCATCACCCTGGTACCCCTACAGTTCCTTCTCCTTCAGCTACAGAACTCTTACCTTGTTCTTGGCTTGTAGCATCTGAGTTGCTTTATTACACTTTATTCTCATGACCGGAAAATTGGAAACAGCATTACACCTGTTTTACAGATGAGGTAATGAAGACTTGAGAACCCCGTCAATTGCCGGAGCTCCCACTGCTGGTAAGAAGTGGATTGGGAGATGGATTCAAAGCGACAGTGACATTGGGTCATGGGGTTAGCATCTCCACGTATCTAGGTAATCAATCAAGTTGATTTTGATAACGGCTTCCACTTGCACATCCGGGTTCTTCTGAGTCTTAGATGAGGTGATGCCCATGAAACACGTGATGGAAAGGCTGCACGCAGTAGGCTCATGCTCATTCCCACAGAGCCTGTCCCACTTTTCTTTTTCCTTCTGTGTGTTTGTGTCTGTCCATGTTTCTGTGTGTGCATAACTGGGGAGGCCAGAGGTCAATGTCAGATTCCCTCTCCCCCCAGCCCCCCATCGCTCTCCACCTTGTTTTCTCCAGACGGGCTTTCTCACTGAACCTAGAGCTCCCCAGCAAGTCCCTGGGATTCTTCTGTTTCTACCTTCCCAGCCGTGGGGCTCCAGGTGTGCACCCCTCAGCTTTTGATTCGGGCTCCGGACATTAAGCTCAGGTTCTCATACCTGCACAGCAAGCCCTTCATTGACTGAGCTGTCTCCCCAGCCTCACACTTCCAAGCTGTGTGTGGCTTACCACTCACCTCCTCCTCTCTAAGGCTGAAACTCTTTGCACTCGGGCCTCGTGAGCTACTTGCTAGCCATTTACTCAGTCATTCGCTTGTTAAAATCAAGATTTGTTTACTCTATTTTAGGTGTCGGTGTTTTGTCTGCGCGTATGTAAGTGCACTATGTGTGTGCCTGGCGCCCATGGAAGCCTGAAGAGGGCATAGGATCCCCTCTAAATGAAGTTATGAATTGTTGAATGTCACCATGTAGGTTCTGGGAACCAAACCCAGGTCCTCTGCAAGAGCAGCAAGTGCCCCTAACCACTGAGCTCCCATTCCTCCATTAACTCATTGAACACCCTACCGTATGTCAGACATACTGAATGTGGCTTTGGAAGTCAAGCAATTAAGGATAGTGTTGGGTTGTTCTGGAGTAAAGAAGGGAAGGAAAGGAGTGTAGAAAACCCTCCTGGCATTTTCTTGTCGGCTGAACTCGATACAAGGAATGGCGTGGAGAGTCAGAGCACATCACATGGTGTGTACTTGGAAGGGAACGTGAAACCAGGACATCAAAGGCAGACTACAATGAAGATTTGGGTAACTGCCTTAAGATTCAGATGGTTCTTAAGATTCAGATGGTCGGAAGTCAGAAAATGCCCTCCCATCAAAGGAAAGTGAAATCCCATCAGTGAATGGGTCAGGCAAAGCGGGAAGCAGAATGAAGGGGAAGGAAGTGGCCGAGGGTCATGGCCTGGGGTGCATCCCGGTACCCAGTGCCTGTTGCATGAGGCTGCTGACCTGCCCAGTCTTACTTTGCTGCTCACAGACCCTCCATTTGACCGTAGAGGTCCTTCTACAAGTGTAACTAAGTGCAAAGCTCTCATTAGAGCCAAACACAGTGTTGGATCCCAGGTTTTACCCTTGACAGTGGGTCCCCATTTCCCAGATGAGAATCTTGAAGCCAAGGCCTTCCATGACTCAGTACAGAAGTCAGAATGCAGGCCTCGCTAGCTTGACCTCCAAGGGATGCATTCTTTCTATCACAGGTCATGGTACCTCTTTTTCCCACTAACGAAGGCTGTGAAGGAGGGTTAGGTGTACAGCCGGCGTGGGGGTGGTGGTGGTGGTGGTGTGGTAATGGTGGTGATGGTGGTAATGGCACTTGGTGTGTAAGTATGAGGATCATATGATGATCGGAGCTTGAATCCTTGGCACCCATGTAAAAAGCAGAGCAGTGCTCCATGTGTCTGTCACCCAGAATTTGGGGACAGGCAGAAATCCCAATAGCTTGCCTGCCAGCCAGCCTAGCCACAAGGGCAGCTTCAAGGTCAGTGAGAGACCCTGTCTCAAAAGCGGTGGACAGGAGAGAGCAATAGAGGAATACTATGTCCTACTCTGTCCTCCGTACATACACCCAAGAGTGTGTACACTTACACATGCACATACAGCCACCATATGTACACCGCACAAGCACACATGTACACACACTATCTATCATCTCTCTCTCTCTCTCTCTCTCTCTCTCTCTCTCTCTCTCTCTCTCACACACACACACACACACACACACACACACCCATCTACCCATCGTCTGTCTATTCATTTAAAAAGGCAGAAGCCTAGAGAGCTTTCCTTCGTGTCTAGCCACGCCAGTGACGGGCTGCATGCTCCACATCAAGAAGGCAGCCTAAATGTCACATGTGGTACTGAGAGGAGCAGACAGAATTGGCATTTGGGGCATGTTGACTCCATGAGAGGCTGCAGACCAGGGCTTGAATGTGTGCCTAGCAAGAGTTTGATATCTCTTCCGTTCTCAATTTGCTCATCTGCAAACCAAGAGCATCTCCCGGGACTATCCACAGGGTTGAGTTAGCAGACGCAGGAGGAGCTCGACACAGTGCAGGGACACAGTAAGCACTCAAGGTGCAATCATCTCAGCTCAGCACTTCTTGGGGGGCGAGGGGGCAGGTTCCTTTTGTCTAGAACCTGATGAGGCCCTGACCTTGGTACCCCTAACCTATATGGTCAAGTGTGTGTTTGTGAACTTATGAATTTTTATGAGGTTCTATTTTTACAATTTCATGCAATGCTCCAGTGACCTTTCAACCTGCCGGTCACTCCCCCCCCCCCACCGGAGCCCCAAAGCCGCGGGTTTTCTCCTGGCTGGTGAGGTCTCTCCGCCCTCTCCCCCTTCTCCACCATCTGCATTGTGACGTCACTATTTCAATCTCCTCCAGCCTCTACTGAGAACGACCTGGCAGCAGCAATCCCCAACGGGGGAGTTGTGGTTTCACCAAGGTGCAGGCATCACGAAACCGAGAGAGACGTGGTGGAGTAGAGAAGTTACTCAAAGGTAGGAGAGAGAAAAACCACTCAAGTGTCTTAGTGAGTGCAGGCCACATCAACCTTTTTCCTTTGCTTTTTTTTTTTCTTAAAAAAAAAAAAGGTTTGCTGTTGATACTTCACCATAACCACATTTAAGGAAATAAAAGCATAATAAAGCCCCTACCCTTCCCCTGCCTTCCAAAATGCTTGCCCAGCAATTTCCCTTTGAGAGTACTTTCAGTTTCTAAAGGTATTTTCATGAAAATGACAAGCGACTGCTTAATCCAGATCTATCCTTTGCCCCCAAATATTTAGATACTGCTATGTCTCCTCTATGCTTGTCACTGCAGCTTCTGTGGAGACCAAAGTCTTCCACCAATCCCAGGGGTCAGGGGAGATGGAACCATCAGAGATACTGAAGGTCACTAAGCTGTACGTTCAAGCCCTGTGTCTGCTATTTGCTGTTCATGTGGCACTGTGTTTGCAGGCTGAGTCTCTTTCCCCACTGTGAAGCAGAGAAGCTGCAGACACGAGACCACAGTTGAAAGGGCTAGGAGTTGACTGTGTACACTGGCTGGGAACATCAGTGACTTATAGCTGCTATTGAAGATGAGCTGCCTCTAATAATATCACGATGGGCACCTTTTACACCTTTGACATTCTTCTTGGGAGACCAGGCCCGGGGGTGACATTATTGAGCTGAGAGGCATAAGATGTTTTTGTGGTTTTTAGGATGCATTGCCTCTGCCATCTAAGTCACTGGCAGTGTACGGAGTACTGGATCCAAAGTTAGCAGCCAGAGAAGACTTGAGGGGAGGCCAGACTTTGTGAAGACGAGCGGATCTTCAGGATCAAGGATGCAGCAGTGGGTAGAAGCAGGGATTGGAGGGCAGCAGGGAGTGATGCTGGACGGGGAAAGCTATTGAAAGATTGCCTGGATGTATGTGCATCCATGTACACCATCTGGGCCTTTAGGGGTTGCTACTTAGACAAAGCTCTTCCCAAATGGACTTCTGTTATCAGCCCATGATGTACTTTGCCCAAGTCTTGAGTTTATAGTAAATTCTCTACCTTCATATGTTTCTTTGGTTCTATTCTTGAGGAATTTGGTAAAACCAAGTTTCTAGTCAGATGTAGGTGTGGCTTATGCCTGTGCACTTGGGCACCTGAGGCAGGAGGATCATGAGTTCAAAGCTCTTGTGGGCTACAGGGTGATCCTGTGTCAAACAAAGAAAGGTTGGGGAGGTGATGCTGTAGGAGAGCATTTGTCCCGGATCCAGAATGTTCGGGGTTCAATCCCAGGCACTGAAAACAGCAAGTCCTCCAAATATCCAATCTTGGTTCTTTGTTTTGTTTTCTAAGACAGGATCTCTCTACATAACCCTGGCTGTCCTGGAACTTACTATGTAGACTAGGCTGGCCTTGAACTCACAGAGATCCGGCTACCCTTGCCTCCTGAGTGCACCACACTGGTCTAATCTTGATTCTTGTAATACATTGAAGCTTGGCTTCTCCAGTCTACCAGTGTGCATGTTTTTATGTGTTACTTAGTCACTCAGTAAGTCTTAGGGCACAACTCCCATGCCCCTCTTTGGGCTGTGGAGTTGGGACTATATTGTTTTCACGCATGCCTTGGTAGTCATGGCGCATCTTCGCAGGTGGGGAGAGAAGCGCTGGGTGGGGACTTGAGTGTTCTAGGTTCAGGGTTGGACCTCTCATCTCTTCCCGTGTAACGAAGGGCAATCTACTACTTTCGCAGATTCTGATGAGTGGGGAACCCATGCTGGGTAGCCATGTTCCTAGTGACAGATGGTTTATGGCTTTTGAGCTTTGATGAATCAGTCCTTAAGTTCTTGCAATATATACCAGGAAGATTTTAATAAAAGAATCCATCTTTCAATAGATGCATTTATGGGCCAGAGAGATGGTTCACTGGATAAAATTCCAACCAAGTTTGAGGACCTGAGTTTGATCCCCAGAACCCATGTGATTGGGAGAGAACTGACTCCCACAAGATGTCCTCTGATCTAAACATGTACACACATGCATGAGTGCATACGTGTGCACGCGCACACACACACTGTAAAAATAAACAAATAAATAAATGTACTTAAAGTACTCTGTGGGAATCTGCAAGGAAGGTATGCTTCCCCTCCCCTTGCGCCCACGCTAATGTCAAGATTGCTATAGCTCTGCAATGCTGACCACTGCTCTGCTTCTGACCTTGCATTTGGAATCTGTGGATTAGATCTCCACTTACCTTAGCTTTTTACCCCATTGGTCTTCCAGAAAGGAAGGATTAAATAAACAGAATCGGACCAGGACCCTATGAGTTAACAAAGTTTGGCTGAAGAGCCCTTTGGAGAAGTTCTTTCTCGTTTTTGTTCTGTTTCTTCCAGGAGCTATTTGGGGATCTCATGGGTAGACTGGGTGTGCCCACCCCACCTGGGACCTGTGTAGGCTCTGCACAGCTCTAACCTCTCAGGGGACCCGATCAGGAAGTTACTGCAAGCCCCGGACAGAATCTGAAGATCACATTTATTGCTAGTGAAAGAAAAATCCCTAGGGCAGTCTAGTCAAATACAGATGAAACTATTGTAAAACATTTTTTAAACTCTTTAAGATTAAAAACAAATGGGTGCATGGAGAGAGAGAGAGAGAGAGAGAGAGAGAGAGAGAGAGAGAGAGAGGTCTACACTGGGACACGACAACTTTCAGGCGTGACAACTCATGAAGACTGGGATTGCCAGCTTGATCCTTGTTAATGCCTCCTTATTTCAACACCATCCCAAGAATCCAGGCACTCACGGCTTTTATAGAATGGCTATTCAAGCAAGGGCACTTGGAGGACTCAGGGCACTGCCATGTGCTTAAATAATGTGGTGTAGTTAAGCCCATCACTTATAAGTGTTTGTAAAGATGGGGCCCCCTGACCCAGGTCACGTGATGAGGAAGGCTGCCTCTGCACACTTCGCTTGAGGACCCAGCAAGGGGAAATCTTGGCATTAGTCACCAGGGAGGGAAGTCACTAACCTGTGAAGGAATAGACGAAGGCTCCTTTTCAATGGCTCACCCAGGGAAAACAATCTGTTCTTCCTTTTGGGGGCTGCTTAGGACACCTGTATATGGAAAAGAGGTCTCCATTATCACCATACCTGTGCCCAGCCTGCATGCTCCTGAAGCCTCTTGAATTCTAAGCTTCGAGAGTCTGGATCTCTCTAAACATTGCTGCTCTTTTCTCTGCACTGCTTCTAATTCCCACTGTCTCTGCACCTGCCCCCCGTCTGGCTTGTATTAGATCACAGTTGGTCTGGGTATGGCCCATGGGTCATGGCACCAGCATCATCTGGGAGCTTGTTAGACTGCATATGCCGATCATCAGGTCCAGCCTAGACCCAAGCACGGTCGATGTTTCACCAAGCTCTCCAGGGGAGGAGTGTGAGAAGCACTGAATTAGGGAACTGATGTTTGATGAGTGTGAAAAGGGGGTTCAACAAGAGGCATGGCTCACCCAGTGGCTACCACTATCATCTATCCGCAGGAATGAGCAAGCCATAGGCCTTGCATTTTTCATGTTGACATGAGATGTATGGTCTGCACCAAACGATACAAAAATAATCTGTGAGCATTTATAACAGATGGACCGGCATGAGCCCGGCCTTCAAGGAGCTTACGGTCGAAGGCAGACAAAGGAGACAGATCAGCAATGATAATACAAGATGAAAAATGGAAGTGGCCCAGAAGAAGAGCCACTGTGGTGCTCCAAGAGCCTGAAGAGCCCTGCTCAGAAAAACAGGTTCGTGGGCTCCTGTAGAACACAACGCTTGAGACCTCCAACTGCTGCCCAGGCTGACTGTCCTAGGTGACACCGTAATTGCAGTGGGACCGGTTGAGGGGATTGTTGAGGTTTGTGTCACAGATTCTAGCCTGCTGAGTAAGTGGAAATAAAAAGAAAAATGAAAGCTCAAAAAAGCTTTCACTTTCTACCCTCGATAACCTGCAGGTAAGGAAGGCAGAGCCTCCCCCCTGCTTATCTCCATGGCCCCAGGGCATGGGCACAGGACTGGAGGATCCAGCAAGAGTGCAGTGTGTACAGAATGGACCACACTGGGAAGGGAATAGAGCTGTCTGATCATAGAGAGCTTGCCTGGGAGGCCTGGGTTCAATCTCTAATAGCATAAACAACATCAAAAATCTTTCCTAAGAATGGACCCCAAGGGATGGTTTCCATGGACAAGCCAAGTATACCCTGGGAACCTAGGGAACGCGGGCAGTTTCAGGACCCTGACAGTTTGCTACACTGTAGCAAATGGTTGGTTATCCTGGTTTCAGTTTAGCAAGCACACCTTCAGTCTGTTAAGCATGGACTTGAGCTTTCTGAGGATCATATTTCAGTCTCTCTCCAGTGGCCTAGGGCAGCGGGTGGAGGAGATGATGCTGGGATGCTAATTGTTGGGAAGAAGTTACAGGGCACAAAACTTTCATGTGGAAAGTTCTTTTAAGAAGTTATTCAGAACTAGATGCAAAGAGATCCCCAACCAAGGACCAGGCCAAGCTCTGGGAATCCAGTCAAAGAGAGGGAGGAAGGAAGGAATATCTGAGCAAGGGAGGTCAAGATCATGATGGAAAATCTACAGAGACAGCTGAACCAAGCTCGTGGAGACTCAGGAACTCTAGACCCACAGCTGTGGAGCCTCTATGGGACCGAACAAGGCCCTCTGCCTGTGGGGGACAGTTGTGCAGCTTGGTCTATCTGAGGGGCCCCAGCCAAAGGACTAGGATCTATATCCCTGGTGCATGAGTTAACTTGTTGGAGCCCATTCCCTATGGTGGGATGCCATCCTCAGCCTTGATGAAGAGGGGAGGGGCCTGGTCTTGTCTCAACTTAATGAGTCAGATTTTGTTGACTTCCCATGAGAGGCTTACCTTTTGGGAGGAGTGGATTGGGGGACTGGGGGGCATGTGAGGGAGGGTAGGAGGGAGAACTGGGGTTGGAATGTAAAATGAAATTAAAAGAAATAAAAATATTTTTTAAAAAGTTATTTGGCGGGGTTGGAGAGATGGCTCAGTGGTTAAGAGCACTGACTGCTCTTCCAAAGGAACTGGGCTCAATTCCCAGCACCCACATGGCAGCTCACAAGTGTCTGAAGATCCAATTGCAGAGGATCTGACATCTTCACACCAACGCACATTAAATAAACCATAAAAATATTTTTAGAAAAAGTCATTTGCTTCTCTTCAGCACACTATGTTCACTGTCCCCAAAACATAGTTGGAGAGGAGGTTGGTCTGCAGTGTTCCTAACGCTGTCCTCCACTCAGAGGAGCTGACCAGAATCACCGGACTGTCTGTTTCCTCAGGAAGAGAGATGTGGAAAGAAGGGCGGCTTAGGGATTTCTGTTTCTGATGTTAAGCCACCTTTTATGCACACAAGAAATATCAGATTGCAGAACTAGAAACTCATATATTAGCAAATGTCTGGAGACTTGTAACTGTGCTTACTTCTGCTATAAAAATCTGGATTAAGGAAAACAACACAAGATTTTCTTTTCCAAATACATTATTAAATGGGAGGAAAAGTGAATCTCAGATTCAGTGATAGGTCATGGGAGTTAAGTTTTTAAAATTATTTTTAAAATTTTGCACATGCACACACACATGTGTGTATGTGTGTCGGTGTTGGTGCCAGTGTGTGTGATGTGTCTGTGGAAGCCACGGAAGTCAGAGTCCCCTTGACGTTGGAGTTACAGGTGGTTGTGAGACGTGGGTGCTAGGAACTGAACTCAGGTTCCTCTGCAAGATCAGTACACACTCTTACCCGCTGAGTCATCCCTCCAGCCCTAGAAGTTAATTTTAAATACTCAGTGGGGACTCTGAAGACAGAGGGAAGTGGTGTTGAGGCCTGGATTGCAAGGATTGGGACTGGAAAACAGCTCCAGCATGAGGAACAAGGACGCAAGTAGGAAAACAGACACTGAGCAAAAAAATTCTACCTTGACTTATCTAATTTGAAGGTGTGGCATTTGAATCACAGGTGGGGTAGTAAAGCAACTTGTTTATAGGTCTAAACTCCCCAGGCCCCACGAATCAGTAACACAGGACTGAACGTGTCTGCTGAAGAAGATCCCCCAGAAAATCACCAACTGCGCTGAACCAGAAGGGTAGTCCCCCCCCCCCCCCCCTCTCTCTCTCTCTCTCTCTGCCTTGTCTCTGCTGTTAACAAAGTATATCAGGAACAAGCACTCTGGAGTCAACAGAGTATCAGTGTCCACAGAATTGTAGAAACAGAAGATTCTGAGATTATGAAGTGTTTAAAATAAGCCAAGAACAGAATAGTAAAAAAGAACAAACATGTAAAAGTGAACATTTTAAAGTGAAAATATAGTTATTGAAAGAAATATAGTTATTGGAAGAAAGAGATGGGGAGACTTTGTTGGATGTGGCAGACACGCCACTAAGCCCAGCACTGAGGATGTTGAAGCTGGAAGATTTTGCTTGACCAAACTTTTCTTAGGAAGATACAACACACAGTCCAGATAGGGAGCCCACGACAGACTACAGGAAGGACACCACCAAAGACCAATTTGGTAAACAATGAGTTTTATTGGGGGTACTTACAAGAATAGGGTGAGGGGTTATTTATAGGAGCAGAAATGACTTAGAGACAGTTGCATCACCAAGACCCACCCCAGCACGGGTGACAGCTCACAGAGCTGGGAACCTAGAACACAGTGCACAGCCTGCAGGCAGCTCAACAGGCTGGAGGGGGTCCTCTCCAGGTGACTCTTGTCTAAACCTCCTGCAGGCAGCTTGTCTCCTCCGGGAGTCTTCTTTGCAGATCAGCTCATCTGAGAGTCTTGCTGGCTGGGTGGCTCTTTTCCCTCAATCTCTAAGGGACTCTAAACTTTTCTTGCTAATTCAGACAGGGAGGGGCCTAGGGGATCTGGTCATTTTCAGGGACTTCCTGGAGGTATTTTGCGTTGTTTACCTTCCCATTTTGGAGTTTCCCTGCAGGAAGAAATGTTCATCTCAAATGAAACTGTTATGCAACACAGGTCAACCTGGGTTATAAGACGCTATCTCAAAAAAAAAATTACTTTTTAAGTCAGGGTTCCTCTGTCCTGGAACTCCCTCTGTAGACCAGGCTGGCATGGAACTTACTCTGTAAACCAGGCTGCCTTGGAACTCCATCTTACTCAACAGAGATCCACCTGACTCTGCCACTGAGTGCTGGGGTTAAAGGCGTGCATCACTACTGTCTGGCAAAAAACCAATTTTTTGTTTTTTGTTTTTTTGAGACAGGGTTTCTCTGTAGCTTTGGAGCCTGTCCCCGAACTAGCTCTTGTAGACCAGGTTGGCCTCTAACTCACAGAGATCTGTCTGCCTCTGCCTCCTGAGTGCAACAAAAGAATTTTTTTAAAAAGTGTGTCTGGTGGTGAAGGTATTTAATTACCAATAGCTGAAGAGGTTAAAGCAGAAGGATTGAAAGTTCAAGGCCTGCCTGAGCTACAGTGTGAGCTCAAGAGTGGTCCAGACAACTTGATGAGCTCCTGCCTCAGAAACAAGAGCTGGGCCTAGAGGGGGACTCAGTGGTTAAGACGGTGAGCTGATCTCGCAGAGGACCTGTGCTCTGTCCATGTCTGAGTGACTTACAATCACATCTGACTCCATCAGATGCCCCCTCCTGGTCTCCTTTGCACTCACAAGCACACATACACACACAGTCACACATACACACACACACACACACACAGTCACACATACACACACACACACACACACACACACACATTTTTATCTTAAAAAAGGATAAAACACCACTACAAGAATTGGTGATATAAAGTATGACCCTGAAGAAGCCATCTCAGATGAAACATGGGTGACTAACGAGGAGGACGTTGGGAAAAGGAGGTTAGGAGACAGGAAGGGCAGAATGAGGAGGTCCAGCATGCTTCTGAGAGATGCTCCAAGAGACAACATAGAGAAAGCGTCCAGGTGACTGTGTTAAACAAACTCTGGCTTCTAAGTGTTTGATGTGAGGCAATCAGGTAAAGAAATGGACAGGGAAAAGAAAATAACTTTATAGTTGGACACAGCACAATGAAGCAGCAGAAACAGAGATAAAACAAAAGCCCTAAAAACTAATGGTTCATGTTTATAATCCCAGCACATAGGAGACTGACGCAGGAGGATTGCCCTGAGCTCAAGACTAGCTTGTGCTATGTTGAGACACATACATACATTTTTCAAGACAGGGTTCTTCTGTGTAGCTTTGGTTGTTCTGGAACCTCCTCTGTAGACCAGGCAGGCCTTGGACTCAGAGATCCACCTGCCTCTGCCTCCTGAGTGCTGATTAACGGCGTGGGCCTCCACCACCCGGCTAGAATTTCAATATAGGATTTTGAGGTAGGATCCCACTGTGTAACCTTGGCTGGCTTGGAACTCTCTCTGTAGACCAGGCTGACCTATAGCCACAGAGATCGGCCTGCCTGTTTCTTGAGTGCTGGAATAAAGGGTGTGCTCACCACACTCAACCTCTAAACAAGTTTCTTATACAGTAATGTCAGACCGACAGCAGATTTACCAACTATCAAAGATGCTAGAAAGCAGTGGGAGCCATCTTTAAAGCGCACTAGAAGAACAGTTATTAATGTATAAATCCATGCCTAGCTAAGACATTGGTCAAGAGCAAGAGCGACATAATGGTGTTTTTCGGACAAAGAAGAGATATCTGTCATAATCCCTCAATGGGAAGATTAGTAAAGAGTGTGCTTCAAGAAGACAACTGAGCCCATATGGAGCGGCATCGTAAGAAGCAACACAAACAAAAATAAATAAGATGAGTATATAATCATACATTTAAATTTAAATAACACTGACTATAAAATGATTTCATACAAGAATTTTGTTGGATATAAAAATAAGATGAAACTGAAGAACGAAGACATGGCAGATACTTGGGGATAACTAAAGTATTCTAAGGTTTTTATATTTGGGAGGGGAAAGAGCTGGAAATATCGACTTGAGCGTTAAACATTTACGTTAATATTTCAAGGGTTCCCACCTTAGAAAACCAAAACAGGAAATGGAATGTGGAGTTTCCAAACCAAAGGAAAATAAAGGAAATAGGATTCGTTTGCTCAGGTAGAAAGAGAGACGTGGCGTGGCCAAAGAAGTAAAGATGAAAGATAAGATAAACGGAGGTTGGAGAGGTGGCGCAGTGCTTAGGAGCAATGGCTGCTCTTTCCGAGGACAAAGTTTGAATCTCAGCTCCCACAAGATGGCTCACAAAGGTCTTTAACTCAAGCCACACCCTCTTCAGGCTTCCTTGAGACCCAGGCACGAATACTGCCCACAGACAGACACGCAGGCAAAGCACTCATACACGTAAGATAACTACAAAATAAAACGGGCACCACTAATGGAGAAATGGTTGAAACCCGACATTTCTGAGCGCATTTAGTACCAGACACTATGCAGGGATAGAAGAGCTAAACAACTTCTTCAAGCTCAGTCTAGCTAGGCGCAACTGGACGTGATATGGGCTAAGTCATGAAAAGGGGAGCAGCGCCCTGAAGCTAAGGGAAAGGGCATGGGACGAGGGCCAAGGATGGCTTTCTGAAGATGGTGACCCCTTAACTGTACCCTGAAGGATGAGTGATAAAACAGGAAAAATAGAGCATCCCAGGCAGGGCTACAGCTCAGCTCATGCGAAGACACGGAACAGGGCCCAATCTGGTCGCAGTCTTCTTTGGTTACGGATGAGGAGTTTGAAGCCCCAAAGAGGTAAGGAGAATGCCCCCACGGCCACCCAGCTAATTAGTACCAGACCTGGAATCTGTCCTAAGATTCTGTGCTTCACACCCCACCTCCCCCTCCCAGGGGACCCCAGCGCCTTAGGTTTGCTCCAGAAGGGCCAGAGACTGCATGTCGTTGAGGTTCCAGACGGCTTTGAGAAGGTACTGCCTGTGGGTGTGGGAGCTGGCTCTGTCTCGGGCCTGTGCTGGGCTGGAGTTGAGCCAGGAACCGGGGCAGTTTCCAAGACGGAGCTGCCTGGTTCACCCCAAGGAAGCTTCGGCCTCCAGCCACGGCACCGGCGCTGGCATTAATCATTAATTAACTCCAAGTTCACAGGACTGGAGTGCACAGGATCTGGGGAGCAGCCTGGGTCTCTAGGGAGCCAGAGAGAGATGGCTCTGGAGGGGAAGGGGGCAAAGTTTAGACCGGACTTGCTCATCCCTGAATGGAGGCACGCTGAGCACAGGGATGAGGGTGCTGGCTGCGACTTAGTTTTGCTGGAGTTTTTAGAATGTTTTGTTAGCTAGATTGCAGGATGTCCTTTCAATGTTCACAGTTCTACTTTGGTCTGCCGCGGGCTTCATCCAATAGGATCAGGATTTACCCACCCATTTGCCCAACTAAATGGAGCCCATGGAGCGCAGGACACTCCATCTTTCCTCTCAGCAGCCTCAGTGCCTGGCACAATGGGGAATATAATTAGTGTTGATTGAATATTTGCTGATTGAATGAAGCACCAGCTCTGCCTAAAAGAGTTTTTAAAAATGTCCCCCTTTTAAAAAAGAAATGGAAACTAACTGATTTTAATTTTTGTATTACTCTTGAGACAAAGCCTGGCTCTGTAACCCTGGCTGGCTCAGAATTCAGCAATCCACCTGTTCCAGCCTTCCAAGCGCTGGGATTACAGATGTGAAATATCACCCCAGTTTGTTTTCATCTTTATTTTTTTTTTCAGGCAATGGATTACTATGTAGCCCAGCCAGCATTCAAACCTTCTTTTCTCCTGCCTCAGCCTCTTGAGTGCTGGGATTACATGCGTGCACCACCAAGACAAACAACCGATTTTATTTTAAAATTCCAATAGAGCAGGACATTGGTGGAGCATTCTTTCCATCCTAGCACCCAGGCAAAGGGAGGTGGATCTCTGAGTCCAAGGCCAGCCTAGTCTACAGAGTTCCAAGCCAGGCAGGGGCACAGTGAGAGGCTGTCTCAAACAAAGCAAAATGAAAAACAGCGGCAATAATAAAAATTTCAACAGAGGTGTGCAAATATCTCTTGGATAGTAGCAGAACCTGGGTGAAGTCCCTTGGCCTCAAATGAGGGGCAGTCTTCTCCCCTTTGTCCCTAACATCTGAACAAAGACAGCATACTCTGAAGCTGCTTTGGCCTTCTCCAGACACAGGTGTTATTCAAGCACAAGGCCACATTTGATTGAGGAAACGAAAGCCCCGTAGGGATAATAAAGGTAACTGCCCCTCATAATTTCTGCAATCTTGCAATGGGAAAAACTGTAGGCAGTGGTGTTGCTACACCCTGGGGATGCAATCTTTTCAAAAGGTATTTCTGTATCCTGCTAAAGCAAAAGTGCAAACGCAGACAAACACGACCTCCCGCTTGGGAAGGAAGATGCAGGTGGTAGGAGCGGTTTCCTTCCGGCTGATTTACCCACTTCCTGGTGGGTAGAGATCGTGAGGTCTGAGTTAATGACCAGATGGCATGGGAAGTCCTTGGTAGCTAGAAGATGCTCACACGGGGTGCAAATACCGCTGTCTGTTAAAGGTAAGACTCCTGCCTGTCATAGAGCCTGATGTGCAGATATAACCTGCACCTAGAGGCCACATCAGCCGTGGCCATCGGTTCAGAGCCCAGTTGCAAGGGAAAGGCTCACTCTGCTGATACTGGCTTCAAGGGTAAACATCTGTTGGCAGTGTGGCTGTAGGGGATCCTGGGAGAAGAAGTCCCCTTTTCAGGAATAGCCATTGTCCTGGAAGAGCCAGCCTGCCTTTTTGGAGCTGGGCCAAGAAGGCTGACTTTCCTCCCCAGCAAAATCTGTATCAGGCCCAGGTCCCAGACAGTGGGGTCACCTGGTCAATATCAGGGAGCCCCCATTTGTACCACTTCTGGATGTTTTATGTTTGCAGAGTGGTGGCGTATATAAGACAACCAATCTGCCTTCACCTCGTTCTGTCTTGGGTACTTCCTCAGAGTTCTGAAAAGTCTTTTAAGGTTCTAACCCTCTGTGGTAGTCATGTCAGGAGGTAAATTTGTTCAGAATGGACCCCAGCATCCTGCTCACCCTCGTCCCAGCTCCAGAGCTCACAGTCTTGGCGGAGAGAACTCTCTGAGCACGGGTCTCCTGCTCCTCCCCCCTTAAGTCTCACTCTCTTTCCCTAAAATCTGAGATGAAATGAAAAGTAAATTGCCAAGGGAGGTCCTCTCCTGGGGCAGAGTTCCTGTCTTTGCTTATGAGCACGGAGACCCTGAGTCGGGAGGCCAGTGGCAGGGCGCTCTCCCAGAACCAGCCCTGGGGTGACAGGTGTATTACAGATCAACTCCTTCAGTGGTGGGGGAGGGAAGAATTAAAAAAAAAAAGAGGAGGAAGAAAGATCCTAAGGGTTGCCCCTGTTTTTCTCTATGCCACCCAACTTGAAACTGCCTCCAGGAGCAGAAAGAGAGAGAGAGAGAGAGAGAGAGAGAGAGAGAGAGAGAGAGAGAGAGGTGGGAGTGGGAGTAGGAGAAAGAAAGAGACAGGGAGGGGGAAATCAAAGAAAATTACAAAAGTCAATGGCCTGGAACCAAAGACAGCCTCAGCAACTGCAGTGTGACTTTGATTCTCCTATCATAACCCTGAATTAAAAATTCAGGCAATTATCTGCATGGCTTCCTTCTGATTAGAATGACCCAGAGCCTCATTAATGCAACGGCACAGAGGAAAACCATTAGGGTCTGTGAAATGGAATGTTTCTCTGAGAACAGGTTCCGCTTGATGTAAAATGCCCAGCAAAAAGAAATTTCACACATTTTTGAGCTCAGAGTCACAGGACAGCACCCTGCGTCAGGGCTACAGATCATGCCATAGCCATCCCCTCGCAGCTGGCTCTGGGTGAAAGCCACCTTTGTCTCCCAGCCTCTCTCTGGTGCCTCCACCATGCTGTTGTGTGCAGGGAGGTGAGGGTCCTGAGACAGCGACTCAGCCTGGATCCCCGAGTCTTGAACCATGACAAGTACCTGAACTGTCTGGGAACTTACTGTCCTCCTTTGCAGAAGAACTAGAAGCCTGCCCAGGACAGTGAAGGTTCTAGACTCCAGAAAAAAAACCAAAGTATCTGCAATAGCCCCAACTATATCAGTATTTTTTTTTTTTTGATCCTTGTGATGACCTGGGCATCCCAAAGTAACCCAAGCAGAATCTGGTGAAGCTGGACTAGCACTGGAGGCTGGTGATTGAGAGAAAGTGAAGGGTTGGAGGTAAGAAAGGCATCCTTGTTCATCCCTCAGGCTGTAAGGACCGAACATCTGGATATACACAATTCTACTGCCCAGTGCCTGGTGCCTGGTGCCTGGTGCCTGAGTAGCTATCCTTTAGTCTTTAGAATGAAAAACAAAAGAACAAACAAATAAACAAACATCCACATGATCTAGTGTATGCCCGGTTGGCTTGAACTCACTTTGTTGCTAAGGCTAACCCTTAACTTTTGATAACCCCTGCCTCCACCTCCTGAGTGCTGAGATTATAGGCAAGCATTACTCTGTCTGGTTCATGAATGCTGAGGATCAACCTCTATACTCTCCCGAAAACTAGCCTATTCGTGGGAAGCACTTAGGTACATTTCTAGGGGTAGCTTTCTTTCCTGGGATTATAGGTGAAATAAGGGTAATTTTTTCAGTGTTTCCTGAGGTCATTTGGAAGGGGAGGATTTGACCCTACTTTGTCTAGATTGCTTCCAAGCTAGTGAGTGGGACTTGGGTTCCCTCATTCCTGATTGGTCCACATTCCAGCATAAGGATTCTTAGGACACCAAATGTTTGTCCTTGAGACAGATAACATCCAATAACTTCTTCAGGAGCGAGGCCAATCTTGTGTGGCAAAGTTCAAAATAAGAATGAAACAATTTTGTAGAAAGGGAGCCAGTCCTGGCCAATAGGATGCCAACCAGGAAAAGATCACCCTTCAAACTGAAAGAGCCACATTCTTCTCCTGGCATAACTACTAATTACTCAGAATAGGGACTTGCACGATGAAAACAGTCTGCCGTGCCTGTAATGGAGTCAACGGGTTACTGATATACTTTGTATCAACGGCGCCCCCTACCGCCCACCTGTGCAACGGGACAAGCACTAATAATTTATGTTTTTTGTTTTGCTTTGTCGTGAAAGCATTTTCAGCCAACTCCCATCTTAGAGGGGTGCATTCCTGGTCACCAGGGAGTTTTTTATGAAGCGTGTTTTCAATACTGCAGACAGTTTTATGGGTGAAGGCTCCCATAGTTTATCTCACTATCCAACACAAATAAGAGACTTGGTGATTTAATCATGCGCCCCCCCCCCCCCTGCCGAAAGCTCTGAGCCACATATCTCTCTAACATTTTGCTGGACCAATACACAACACAACTGGATGCACCTGAGAGCTCCTGGTGACTTCTGATGATCCCCTTGTCAAGGGCCAACTTCTAGGCACCCAAAGTCTAGAGTGGGTGGGGTTTGTCTGGTTGGGCTTACCAGTTGGAATGAAAATGAAAGGAGTCAGCCAATGGTCAGGAATGTGGACCTTCCAGACCAGGCAGTCCCTCCCCAGCTCTGCAGGACAGGCTCCCTTCTGCCTCTGGAAAACAAGAACCTTAGCCTGTCCAATGTGTCTCTCGCTATGTTAGACGGGGTTCCTCGTTCCATTTGTTTTGCTTCCGGGGAGGGCTTACTTTTTACTGCTGGACAAGCGTATCAGGCTTTATGCTGTGAAGCCCAGTGTAAAGATGGAAACTGCCTTACGAAGGGACTTGGGGAAGACCTCTCTGGAAAACTTTCCTAATACATCCTGGCAATTCACCGTTCTTTCTCAGCTTCTAAGCATGCATTTCCTCTTTGACGAAAGTGCTCCGATTACCTTTCCTACTTTCCTTGACTCACCCTTAAGCTAGCTTATCGATTTCGCCCTTCATCTCGTGCAGATCCATTCATAGCTTTGATTATAATCTTAAGGGCAAGGATCCTGTCTTTTTTATGTGATCCTGAGATGCAAGGAAGGGAAGCAAGTGTGCTAAAAGCATGAACCCTTCAGTTCACTGAATGCCCCACAAAATTCCTGCAGACTTTATTCATGAATGAAGAAAGTAAGGCTGTGTTTACCCAGGGAGGTACGATGCCGATGCTGAGCAGCGAGACTGGCTCTGGGCTATTGGGCAGCAGAGCCTCCACTCTTCTCATACGACAGAGAGTGGACCCTGAGGTCTGACGGTGTCTCAAGAGTACGAGGAAGGGATGGGCTCAAGAACAGCTGCACAAAATGACTAGACATCCCATTCTCTCTGATTTTAAGTCCTCCTTTTGCTATGAATCCGGCGACCGACAGTGCTTTATCTCCGTTTTCTGGGCTCATGAGCTTTCTCCGTAAAGGAAGGCTAGAGGGAATGATTTCCCAGGAGATCTCTGGCTTTCTAAGGGATAGATCTCATATGAGCCAGGTGTCCAGTGGGCTCTACGAGCCAGGCCCCCAAGCAGTCATGGCTTGAGCATTGTGCTTGCAGTAGCACAGAGTTGGTTCTCCCGGAGCCTGCAGGGTGACAGCATGCCGCTGTGGGTCTCAGAGCAGGCAGGAGGGGGTGGGAGAGAGGCCTCAGCCCAGAAGTTTCCCTGGAGCATAACACAGCAGCCAGTGAGATGAACACACATCTTTCTGGGAGTCTCCTGGAACAAATGGGCAGTTACTAGACCTTAGGATGGCAACAGGAGAAAAAAAAATCTGGGGGACATGGTGCCTGCAACCATGAAATGGAGGGCGCGTCTCATGGTTGCTGTAAGCAGGAAGTGGCTGGAATCAGTCAAACCAAAGCTCTTTTGGGACCTCCTTCTGCTTTCTTCACTGCTCCGTCCTGTCCACCTAGGTCAGGACACAGCAATCATTCAACATTAGGTGACTGATATTTGGTGGCAGCTCTGTCCTTGGGTCTTTGATTTTAGACTTCACTGTGCCCCTTCCTATCTCTGCAACCCTCTACTATCTCTTTGCCTCATCTGTAAAATGGGGATAAAAATGGCGCTAACTTCTCACTAAGATGGACACGTGTGGAACACTCACTTCCTGGTCTTACTAGCAGTCCGTGCCGCTGACCCCACCCTGACCCATCAATGACTTAGAGTTAGAAAGATGGGGTTCCCACTCCAGCACAACAGGGACCTGATAGAAATTAAGCCAAGGTCGTGTGTGTGTGTGTGTGTGTGTGTGTGTGATGTTAGAGGACAACTTATGGGCATCGGTTCTCTCCTCCATGTGGTTTCCAGGAATCGAACTCGGGTCTTCAGACTTGGTGGCAAACACCTTTATCTGCTTACCCATCTCAATGGTCCTCAGGCTTTAGAAAAAAAAAGTGTGTGTGTTGGTGTATATTTGTGGGTGGGTATAGAGTCCAGAAGCCAGTTTCAGGTATCATACCTCAGGAGCTGTCCACTGGGAGCTGGGGCTCACTGATTAGGGTAGGCTGGTTGGCCAGTGAGCTCCTAGCCCACAGGACTCCACTTCCCCAAGGCTGAGATCACAAGACTTTTTTATTTTATTTATTTATTATTTACTTTTTGATGAGAGTGCTTTTGGGGGATTGAGCCCAAGAGCTCACGCTTGTGAGATGTGATGGTTAGCTTTACGTTATTGCCAACTTGAGTGTGTGGGAACTAACTGGGGAGGTGGCCTCTGGGCGTGCCTGTGGGTGAGGGCTTATCTCTATGTTTAATAGATGTGGAAAGACCCGTTTCCTGGGCAGGGCATCCTGGATTTCATGAAACAGGGAAAGCAAACAGGGCCCTAGATGAGCATCCTTACTGTCCGCTTTCCCACTGTGGATTCATGCATTCAGCCCCACCAGCTGTTCCGGGTCCCAGCAGCCTCAGCTTCCTTGGACCTGGAGGCAGAATAAACTCTCTTCCCCTAAAGTTGCTTTCATCAGGGAATTCTATGGTAGGGACAGGAAACAAACTAAGCCAGGGTTAACCCTTTACCTACAGAGCTGTCTCTTCTAATCCCTTGAAACAAAACATTTACTCAACTTTGCACCATCAATTTGGTGTGATATTCGTATCCGGCAAGTCAAACCAGGTCTCCCCAGGGAAGCCTTGCTAACATTTAAAATTAAGCATCCTTCGTTCTCCCTACCAGGCATGTTTATATACACAACAACGTACTTGCTACTTGCTCAGCTTTCTAGAAAACCAAGTCCTCGGGTGACTTGTCATTTACAAGCCTGTTGACAAAGAGCTGAGCCCGCAGGCAGGGAGGCAAAGGTGAAGACGTAGGCCTTTTTCATGCTCCCCGAGGTGAGTGAGGTGAGTTTCATGCAGAGCTGTGTTTGTTGTTTAACATGGGGTTTCCTGGAGGTGAGTGGTGGTATTTAGATTTTTTTTTCATTAGCTTTTTATTTGAAAATATCAGTCTGCACTTACCTTGCTTCACAGTGATCTAAATACCATTAGGGTAAACCAGCGTCGTCCCTGTCCGAGCATGGAAAACCCCACTTCCTGGCAAGATTGGGCAAACTAAGTTGCTTCAGCTGTCCTGTCTGTCAATTAAGTGGACCTGCCAGTCCCAGCGGTGCTGGGAGAGAGGCACTGATGGGGAATGGCGTCCACTCGGGACAGCAGAAGAGCAGCGCTGTCTAGAGTGGGAAGACAAATGGCGTCAGTCTTTCCCACGCTTTCCCGTCTTCCAGGTTTGGCAGGCCTGGCCCAGAGAAGTCCAAGTTCAGGGTTTCCCTGTAGGGAATGCTTTAGTCCTTGGTGAAGAAGAGGGAGGCAGGTAAGAAGGGGACCGTCTCAAACAGGACCGTGTTCAGGGCCCGCCACGCCTGTCACACAACAAACCCCAGCGGCTTCCCCGAATCCGTATGCCTGGGCAGGGGCCCTGAGATTGGTCTCTGTGGAAACACACAACCCTTCATATTGAGGCTCCTCTCTGCACACTCACAGTGCCATCTAAACCTATGCACCTACTTCCCTCAGGACTTTAGGCTCTTGCATATTTGTGATGTCCTCAGACCTCCCCAGCGGGTGCCCTGCACGAGAAGTTTCTGGTTGCAGAGCGTGCAGGCCAGGCTGATCTGCTTCATATGGGAGCCTCAGCCATGTGGGCAGTGTGAGGTCTGAGGTTGGGTTCCTAAGGCTGTGGGTTGTTTCCACAGGCCAAGCCTAGGCAACCAGCTTCTCTACTGCCTGGGATGGAGCCGTGATGTCTCACTACAACCCTGCGCATCTCTCAGACATAGCAGAGAAGAAAGTACTACCCTTCCTTTCCTGGGAACCACTCCATTCAGACTCACAGGTTTTAAAAAACAAATTCCATGCTGTTAGGAACTGTTCTCCACAGGTGAAAATGAAAGACCCCTACTTAACAGCATTAAGTTAGCAGCAGCAATAACGCTATTTTACAAGGCTTAAAGTTTGAGTAGTATAACTAAAAGCTAAGACAGAGGAGTTCAATTTAGAGATAAGGGCGTTGGCCAGCTTAGGGGCAGGGGCATTGAGCTAGGCAAGATATCTATGGTCAACCATCTGGACTGCCAGCAGGGGACTTGGGGTCCAAAAGAAGAATTGTACCCTAGATAGGCCGAGGCAGCATGTATATCTGATTTCTTGGAAACCACGAAATTGTACTCAGTTTGAACCCGAGCCTTATTTGAATTGCCCAATCAGAACCCTGTAACTATGCATCTCGCTTCTGTTCCCGCGCTTTTGCTTCCCTACCCTATAAAAAATCCACTGTCTCAACCTAAAGGTGCGCAAGTCCTCCGAAAGACTTGTTGCCCGCAGGTACCTGTGTTTACTCAATAAACCTCTTGCTGTTGCATCCGTACGAGTGGCCTCGCTGTTCCTTGGGAGGGTCTCCCCAGACTGAAAGGCAGCCCACCTTGGGGGTCTTTCAAAATGAACAGGTGTGGCTGCATAACCCGTGAGGCTGAGCAGAAGAGGAAAAGGCAAGGGGTAAGAGCAAGCTCGCTTGCTATGCGAGCCTGGTGGCTTGAGTTCTACCCAAGGAAACCAGGTGAGAAGCTAGACCCAGTGGAGTACGCCTGTCCTCCCAGCACTCCTGAGGGAGGAAAGGAGTTGTGAACTGGAGAATGGCCTGGAAGCTTGAGAGTCATGGAGTATGGAGCTCGTCGGCACAAACGACAAGAGAGACCCTGCCTCACCACCAGAAGGAAGGAAAGAACTGATTAGTGAGCAGTTGTTCTCTAAGCTACACACATATATCATGTGTGATCACATGTACACACACACACCCCTTGCCTGATTGTTCTGGATCAACACAGGAAGCTGGCCAGATGGGGGAAAGACCCATGCTTTTGCTGAAACAGGGAGGTTGTGAAATTGAGGCTAACCTAAGCTACAGAGTGACAATTTGTCTCTAAAAGAAAAATAGTATGTTTTTAAAGTCAACAAATACTGCAAACATCACAAAATTCAGAGAAATTGTGATTTAAAATATTAAGCAAGTTGGGCAGTGGTGGTGTATGCATGCCTTTAATCCCAGCACTTGGGAGACAGAGGCAGGTGAATCTCTGTGAGTCTGGGTCCACCCTGGTCTATAAGAGCTAGTTCCAGGACAGTCACCAAAGCTACAGAGAAACCCTGTCTCAAAAAAACAAACAACAAAATAAAATAAAACAAATATTAACCAAGCGTACATACCTTTGAAACACATTCTTATGTAAACTTTGATAGCTTTTTTTTGTCTTTGTGCGGCAGAGCCTTACACAAGCCAGGCTGGCATCACTGTCTGTGTAGCTGAGCTGACCTTAGACTCCTTATCCAGCTGCTTGCATCTCCCCAGTGCTGGGATCTCAGGAGTGCACCACCCCGCCACCATGTCCAGCTCCCGCTGCATGATTTCTCAGCACGGTCCAAAATGACAATGGTTTGTACTATTTCCCATTCTTGGACTGGAAAGAGCATTCCATTTGAATTAGCATAGCTGATCACAATGTGGTTTCCACTGAGAGTTTCTCTCTCTGCACCACAGCTCATTCTCTGTCATGTCACACACACTTTTGAGGTTGTCAGCTTTGGGGACCCCGTCCCTGGAGGTGCAGTGCGGGACCTGGCATGGGGGAGGGTCTCAAGAAATGGGAGCAACTGGGGACAACCATCATCTTCCTGCTCCATTGCTTCCTTCAGGTCACTTTCTTCCTTCTCCAGCAGCGCCCTTTGGCCCCGAGGAAAGGGATCGGAATCTGCCATCGCTACAGGTGCAGAGAGAGCTCTGGACCGTCTGTGTGACTTTGGACAAATTACACCGTCTCTCTGCGGCGTTTCCTCGTCTCTGCACTAAGTTTGTGGTGTTAGGGATGACTAGCTGGATCAAATAGAAGGACTTTGAGAACTGCCAAACAATTTTACTAATATAAAGAATTTTTATTTGGGTACTGGGGAATCAGATTGGACATTATCCAACGTCTGTGAGCATCTAATGTTCTTTGTTCTTGGAGGCCTGAAGGAATTGCAAATTCAAATTTTGGACTTGAATCAAGTTTGGCCTAAGGACCCAGACAGCAAAGCAAGTCAGCTATTGCCACAGAAATATGTATAGAGCCTTAGCTATTGGCTTTAATTTGTAGGCAGAGACAGATAAGGCACAGTCTTCACCTTCGGGGAGGGTGGCTTTGGCAAGTAGAATCCCAAATAGGCATTTTGGAATGTGGGTTCAACTCCCTCTCTCCTAAACTCACAACCTGGGCATCATGGAGCCTCTGTTTCCCCTTCTGCAGAGGCCCGGCTGACTGTGAAAGACTCATGCAGACAAATGAACTGGGCTCTGCAAACCTGGGAGACCATGTGGACAGATGTCTGAGAAGACAGGCGAGGCCCAGGAAGCCCCCTGCCGAGACTGCGGTGGGGCACACTTTGAAGTGTCTCCCTGGTTAGGGAGGCTGCCCCTCTTGTAGATGCCATCACTTGTCATTTACTCCTCCATTCCAGCTTTGGAGGTGGCTCTCATAAACACAGGGCCTCACGCAGCCTGCTCTGTGCAAGGGAAGACTGATGGAGGAGGCTGGAGCCACAGGGGAGGACTCGCTGAATGAAGGAGGTCGCTGGAAGGAGTGGCCTAATGACACTACCAGACTCCCAAGCTTCTCTCCTTGGAGCGTAAATATTTCCAACTAAGATCACAGACTCCCTTTCTACAGAAATCAATGAAACCGCAAGGACAACGATCTCCGCATGGCTGCCCCGCAGCTATCTCAGACGGTCACTTCCCCTCCCCAGCTGCACCAGGGCACAGGATTTGCTCAAGCACTGTGTAGAGAGATTCTGAAGCTGTGCGGACATCAGGTGGCTTAGTCCCCACCGATCTCATTCTACTTGCAGAACAGAGCAGAAGCTCCATTGTGTGAGGGGTGGCTCTGCTCCCCTCTTTCCTGCAACACTTGCTTGGCATTGGAGACCTGGGCTTGCAGGGCATGGTGGCACGTGCCTTTAATCCTAGCACTCAGGAGGCTGAGGCAGGCGGGTCTCTGAGTTCGAGGCTAGCCGTCCTGAAACTCATTATATCTGGCCTTGAACTCAGAGAAACCCTGTCAGGAAAAACAAAAAGCAAAACAACCAAAACCCCAAGAGACCTGGATTAGGTTCTTTTTGAGTGATTACTGATTTAGTGTTTAGGACAAAACAGACCTTCTCCAAGATCAATCTCATGTATATAATGAAGACGGCTGTGTCAATCCTACCTTAGAGAAACAATGAGATCAAAAGACGTCTGTCTATGTGCGTGTCTTATAAAGCTTTTGATACATAGAAGGTTTTATGAAGAGATATTGTTAAAAGATTAAAAATAAAGTACTTAAAAGCCGAGAGGTGGTGGTGCACACCTTTAATCCCAGCACTCGGGAGGCAGAGAGGCAGGTGGATCTCTGTGAGTTCGAGGCCAGCCTGCTCTACAGAATGAGTTCCAAGACAGGCTCCAAAGCTACAGAGAAACCCTGTCTCGAAAAACAAAACAAAGAAACTAAAAGTACCTGGAATGTTCATGGTCTTGCAATACCTCCTTATGCTGGTCCGGATCCCTACTAGATCACCTTCAAAAACGTCCACTTTCTGTAGTCAACCTCTTTCCCCAGAAATATGGTCTAATTCATCTGATGGTCACAGTCTGGGTGACCTGCAGTTCCCAGAAGTGGACCTTTTTGTGGTCCTGGGAGGCTAAACGGTTGAGTCTGGTCACCAGCAATGCACTCAGCTAACAGTGGTGGAGGAGACACAGGAAGCTGTCAGTGAAAACTCTCAAGGGTTCCGGGAGCTGGCTTAGTAGATAAAGCATGAGGACCTGAGGTCATTTACTGGCACCCGTGTAAACACCAGTCTGCTGCAGTGGCCCATCTATACTCCCAGCACTCAGGAGGCTAAGACGGGGTTCAGAGCCAGCTGGCCCGCTAGACTAGTCCAATCAGAGACTCTGTAATCAAGTGAGAGGATCTGACTCAGAAAATAATATGGAGAGTGATCAAGGATGACACCCAATGTCATCTTCTGCCTCTACATGTATGGAGCACATACGCACACCCTTGAACACCTCCACATGTGTGCCCACATAGATGCAGCCCATACAACACACAGATGCCCCCAAACCCCGATCTCATTTGGGAAATGAAACCATTCCCTGCGGTCACTGGTTTGTTGCCTACTGTGTTCTTCCAGATGCCACACAGATGTCATGTTCGGACGTGAGGACATGGCTTCCCCTGTGTCTCCCCTGTAAAAGGCTCCCTTTCCCTGTGGTCCCAGCTTTTCTCTCTAGGAAAATCTCTCCTGTGGACTGTTTATCTCCTATGGGATCACACAAGGTGCACACCTGGGAGGAAATGCCCTCTGAATAGGAGACGATTCTGCTAAGTCTCTTCCTGTGCCTGTGAGTTTGGGGTCTGAAATCATTATCCCAGATCATCATGCCCCAGGCTTGAGGTTTCTTTGGCCAAATGACACTCTTAAAACATTCAGGAGATGCTGGCTTTTGGGGCTTCTGGCCAACACTGTAAATAGTCAGAGATCTTATCAGAGTCCAGCTTTGAAAGAAGAACCTCCTGCCGTCCTGCTAAGGCTGGACCAGGTGCCCTGGCATCCCCTTGTGCCTCGAGCATAATGTTCCTGTCTTGGCCTGGAGTCAAAAATATGCAAAACAATAGGCTTGGGGTGGTGAGTAGCTCACAAACTCACCCATTTTTAACAATAATAACAAAAATATTGAGGGTGGCATTGTCGATCATTTGATGTTGACTTTCCTTCTCTTAAGCCTCCTGACAACTCGGTGAGATAGGAAACTGCAGGCATCGGCAGTTTGAGAAAACTAGTTATAAAGCAATAATAAAAAAACAAAATCAGGAAACAGAGATTACATATCAGGGCCTCTTGTTTCCAATTCCTTCTGCTTGTTTGTTTTTGTTTCTGTTTTGTTTTGTTTTCAAGACAGGGTTACTCTGTTGCTTTGGAGCCTGTCCTGGAACTTATTCTGTAGACCAGGCTGGCCTTGAACTCACAGAGACCCATCTGCCTCTGCCTCCCGAGTACTGGGATTAAAGGCGTTCACCACCACCACCGAGCTCCTTCTGCTCATTTTAACCTAACGGAGAGAACGCATCTCTTCTCCCACTCCAAGACAATAACTGGCCATTGGCAAACAGGCAGCTCTCAGCCACCGTGTGTCTTCCTCTCATACTTTCAAGGCGGCCTGTTTCTTTTTATTTTTTCTTTTTTTTTTATTTTTCGAGACAGGGTTTCTCCGTAGCTTTTGGTTCCTGTCCTGGAACTAGCTCTTGTAGACCAGGCTGGCCTCTAACTCACAGAGATCCGCCTGCCTCTGCCTCCCGAGTGCTGGGATTAAAGGTGTGAGCCACTACCGCCCGGCAAGGCCGCCTGTTTCTTACTCTTCTTCTTTCTTACCCTTCTCGTTCTTTAGCACACTCTAAAATTCAACCCTTTTCTTACCATATCCTTCGATGTCACAGCCCCAGGAAGCCAGGAAAGGCTTAATAGACAATGATTCATTTGTGCATTGCAATGTAACAGAGAATGGCCAAATCCCCTTCTCCTCATCCTTCTGCTCAAATGCCAGCACTTAGCCTTGTAACACCCTACTTCTAATACCAGATCTTGCATTAACCAGGAGTCTTTGGATTGCTACTCAAAGGAACTTGAGCAAAACAGTTTATAAGACAGGCACGGTGGTGTAGCTGCTCAGATGTGGAGGGAAGAGGTTTCCTTGAGTCCAGGAATTTGAGGCCAGCTTGGGCAGTATAAGGAGAGGAGGGAGGGAGGGAAGAAAAGAGAGAAGGACACTGTAGTGGTCTGAATGAAAGTGGCTCACAGAGACTCACAGGGAGTGGCATTACTTGGAAGAATTAGGAGGTGGGGCCTTGTTATATGGTGTGGCCTTTTTGGAGGAAGTATGTCACTGGGTGTGGACTTTGAGGTTTCAAATGCTCAAGCCAGGCCTAGTGTCTTTCTATCTTCCTGCTGCCTTCAGATCCAGATGCTGATCTCCCAGCTACCTCTACAGACCATGTCTGCCCATGTGCCAACATGCTTCCCGCCACCAATAATGGACTAAACCTCTGACCCTGTAAGCCAGCTCCAATGAAATGTTTTCCCTTATAAGACTGCTGTGGTCATGCTGTCTCTTTACAGCAATAAGAACCCTAAGAAAGACAGAAATGGAGAGAGAGGATGAATGGATGGATGGATGAGTGGATGAATGAATGTGTTTCATGGCTGGCTACCAGGGGCTTAAAACATTACAGGAAGCTACAGGACGAGGCTGGGAATCTTGTCAGGAACCCAGGAGGGGGCTCTGCTTGTTAGTGCTTGCCAGAGTACCACAGCCAATGCCTGCTTATTTGTTCTTTGTTCAAATTCCAGCCCAAGAAAGGAACGTCAGATTGATCAGTCACCTCCCCAAGTTCTCAGCCAGAGATCAGTAGGACCTGGTGCAGAAGAGGAGAGTCCAGGAGAAGTGACCGAGAAGAGGGTAGGGGAGAGTGCCCAGTCAGTGATGTGCAGACATTTAAATCCCCGAGATCAGATTCCCAAAGCCTATGTTAAAAACAGATGTGGTAGTCCACATCTGTAATCCCAGCACTAGGAAGGCAGAGACAGGAGGATTCCTGGGGTTGCTGGATGGCTAGCCAGTCTGAGTGAGCTCCAGGTTCAGTGAGAGATTCTGTCTCAAAACTAAGGTCGATAGTTCAGTGAAGATAGCATACCCCACCAGAGGGCACAGGTTCGATTCCCAACATATTTTTCTGACTTCTATGGGTATCGGGCCTGCATGTGGTGTACATATGTATTAGCAGCCAAAACACTCATACACATAAAATGAAGAAAAACTGAATTAAATTAAAAACAAAAAGAAGGTGGAGGCGAGTTGAAGACACTGACATTGACCTCTGACCTCTCTACCCACATGCACACACATGCATGCACACTCTACACTTGTGCAAACACACTCAGTAGAATTAAAGTAAACAAGAATGTCATTAGATGGAAGGGGGCACAGGGCCATCAGTCGGCATGCAGCCAAGTTCTCTGGTACCTAGGACTCCTGGTCTTCTGGCAGCATTGCTGCTATCCTACAGCAGTGGTGGTTGGGGAGGATGCACGGAGGCCCAGAGGACATCAAGTAGCCAGGCAGTAAGACTTAGGTTCTTAAATGTCATAGAACGACATTTCTTTAATGCTGTCTTTTGTGAGCTATTTGTATCCAGGGAATGCTGATGGATGCATTTGTCTTTTGTTTTTCACTCACTCACCCCGTGGCTGGAATAAGCAGTCATTTAAGTGTTGAGGGTTTTCTTAGTCCCAGAACCTGACTAGGAGCTAAGGAGACACACCATGCATAGTATAATGTGTCTTCAGATGGCAGTGGGTGACAGAGAGAAGGGCTCTGAAGTCAGGTGGAGAACAGCACAGTGCTGGGTTCAAACCCTGAACACATGGCCTTGAGCAAGTTATGTAACCTCTTCAAAGCTCATTCTGTCATTTCTGCATTGGGGATGGCTCCATATGCAAACACTATGCTCTCTTCATATACATGGCTACATGAGTATGATTTCAACTGAAATATCAACTTAAAAACGTGTGTGTGTGTGTGTTCATGGTGGGGCCATATGCTCTGACACATGTGGAGACCAGAGGAGGATGTCAGGTCTGTGTGTGTGTGCGTGCGTGTGTGCATGCGTGTGTTTGCTCATGGTGGGGACATGTGCTCTGTTACATGTGGAGACCAGAGGAGGATGTCAGGTCTCTGTGTGTGTGTGTACATGTGTGCATGTGTGTGTTTGCTCATGGTGGGGACATGTGCTTTGTCACATGTGGAGACATGAGGAAGATGTCAGGTCTCTTGCTCCATCACTACTGCCTTGGTCCATTGAGACAGAGACTCTGCCTGTTTTTTTCCATAGGTGGCAGCTAGCAAACCTGTGAGCTCCCTCCCTGCTGTCCTCCCATCCCCCGAATGCATATGGCCACTCCCAGTTTTGAATGTGGGTGGTGGGGTTTTGAACTCAAGAGATCTTACTCTCTGAGCCATCTCTCCAGCCCCCTGAACATCCTTTTAATAAATATATTTTGATGAACACATGCATACATGTGCTACTGGATCTTTACTCAAAAGTATCATTATTCTTTTAAAAATTATTTATTTGTCAGGTATACAGTGTTCATTGTCTGCCTCATTAATCTTTCTTATTAATTGTGAAAATGATTTGTATATTTTAAAGGTGAGTATCTGTGTTATATATTACATAACTTGATATCTTCCTTTTACTCACCTATTTTCTTTAAATCAACATGAAATTTGATTTTAATTTTAATTTAATCTAGTCTGACTCATTAAGTTTTGTTTTAATGGTATATATTTTTTTGTGTCCTGCTTAAGATTCAGCCATCCTACATGGTTATGAAGATTACTTATATTTTATTTTAGAATGTTTAGAATAGTTTCTTTACATTAAGAGTGATAACGCATGTGGATTCGTTTTCAAATACAGGGTCAAGTAGGGATTTGAAATTCTATGTTGTTAAGGTTTTTTTGTTTATATGAATAGATAACAAAAAAGGGAGATTATGAATTTAGTATAATCTAAACACCAGTTTCCTTTTAATTCATTCCCACAAAATCCTAATAAAATTAAACTTTATTTTTAAGTTAGTTTTAAAATTTACACCTATTATTTGCTAATTTATCTCCATTGGTATATTAGTGACTTACAAAATACCTGACAGCAGCAGCCTAAGGGGGAAAGGAGTGGTCTTAGCTCACGGTTTGAAGGGGCATAGTCCAGGGGCACAGCAGTAGGAGGCGCTCAGTCTGTGTTGGTCAGGGTGAGTGAGAGGGTTGTCTGTATCTCAGCTGACCAGGAAGCCTACCTGGGACAGCACCTTGAAAGGATTGCCTCCTGTCAATCCACCAGAGTCCCACCTCCCCAGGACGTACCACCAGCTGGAATGGAGGGTTCAGCTTGTGAACCCCTGGCGGCTTTTCAGGTTCAAGGCATACCACTCTGCCTGTGGCACCTGCAGGCACATGGCCGTCTCATGACACGTGGTGCATTCAATCCTATTAAGGAGTCTCCACAGACTTGGCAGTCCCAGAACGGCTCAAAAGTCCAAAGCTTAACCCTCTTCTGAAAGACTCAGAACCCTTAGCTTTGACTCTCTCTAAAATGAAAACCAAACAAACAACAAAACAAAATACCTCACCAAGGTATTTATTTCTAATACAAGACGGCACAGAGTGAACGATTCTCGCCCAAACAGGAAGAATGGGAACAAAAGACCAGACTAAACCAAGACTGAAAGAAACCCAGCAGGGTAGACACCTGGTGCACGCCATGGCAGGATGGGAGCTACAACAGGCTTGGGGGAGCCCCATCCCTGTGGCTATGCCACCTCCGGCAATGCGTGGCCTCTCTCTTCGGCCAGTTCTGCTTGGTGCCTGCAACTTTCCCTGGTCCTGGGATTTCCAACCTCTCCAGGGCTCCGCTACAACTTGGGCCTCACTTTCAGGGCTTTGCGTAGGGGGGCCCTCTGGGTCTCCCTGCAGGGAGCCTGACCCTGCTGTGCAGCACCTGAGGGCAGGGTCTGGCTGTGCCTGCACGTCTGTGAATCCCGGTATTCAGGCGGTGGAGGCTGGAGTGCCTGATTGAGGCTAACCTAGGCTACACAGGGAAGCTCCGCTTCAGAAAGAACCAAAGAAAACAAAAGCATCTGCGGACAAATTATAGACAGTTCAGGAATTCCGAAATTTAGCCGATAAAGCAGAAGATGGGAGCTGATGCAGGGAGAGAGTGAAGCCAGATGCCACCATATGACAGGTCAGCTCGTGTCCCTGGAGAACAGCTGGAGGGGGATGGGGGCACAGCTGGAGCCAGTGTGGGAGATGTCTTTGAATAGTTTCATTTCTACTTCTGTAGCCTCCACTCCACTTCCCACAATGTGGCGCCAATGAACGCGGTCACGTTTTGGGAGACCTTCATTGCCTCTTCGTGTAAGAGCCCTAAGTGGCTCCTTTGGGGTTTCAAAATAAAATCTAATCTCCGGCGTGTATAAAAGGCCCTTTGTTGCCGACTCCTCTTCATCTCCCGCCACGGGCAGAGCCTCCGCAACCTGTCTGTTCTCCTCATCTCTACTGCTGATACAGGCTTCCTTAATTATCCACTTGGTTATCTGTTCTCGCTAGATTATGATCTCCTTGAAAAAAGGGTCTGGATTCGAATTGTTGTGGGAGTCAGCCTGCTGAGGGTAAAGTCTCTGCCTCTGCATCCTGTCTTCCCTCTTGCAAAATGGTCTGATAGTTTTATCTGAGGCATGAGGCATAGAAAAAGTACTCCACAATGCAGGTCGGCAGAGTTCCCAGGATGCAAAGGGGCTTCTCTGAGTGGGAGGGAGGACTGCCTGCTTCAGGACAGCTTCTTGAGCAGGGGTGCTTTCTGTCTGCTAGGACTGTGTGCCTTGACAGTTGAGAGGAAGATCTGAAAACTCTTGGCCCTGTTCCCTCCCATGCGTATACATGTTCATCCATGGAATGCAGATGCTCACAGAATATTCTTCAATTTTTTAAAAAAGTCCATTTGTTTATTTCTCTCTGTGTGTGCGTGTGAGTGGGTCGAATGGGACGGGCACGTGTGTCAAGGTCAGAGGACAGCTTTCAGGAGTCAGTCTTCTTCTACCACGTGGGTCTTGGAGATTGAACTCAGGCCACCAGGCGTGGCAGCAAATGCCTTTACACACAAAGCCATCTTGCTGGTTCCCCCAAAGACCATTCTTTTATTTTTTATTTTTTTAATTGATATTTGTTGAGCTCTACATTTTTCTCTGCCCCCTCTCTACTTCTCCCCTCCCCCTTTCAACCCTCCCCCCCAAGGTCCCCTCGCTCCCAATTTACTCAGGAGATCTTGTCTTTTTCTACTTTCTACTTCCCATGTAGATTAGATCTATGTAAGTCTCTTTTAGTGTCCTCATTGTTGTCTAAGTTCTCTGGGATTGTGGTTTGTAGGCTGGCTTTCTTTGCTTCATGTTTAAAAACCACCTATGAGTGAATACATGCGATAATTGTCTTTCTGGGTCTGGGTACCTCACTCAAAATGATGTTTTCTAGCTCCATCCATTTTCCTGCAAAATTCAAGATGTCGCTATTTTTTCTGTTGTGTAGTACTCCACTGTGTAAATGTACCACATCTTCCTTATCTATTCTTTGGTTGAGGGGCATTTAGGTTGTTTCCAGGTTCTGGCTATGACAAACAAAGCTGCTATGAACATAGTTGAGCATATGTCCTTGTGGCACGATTGACCCACATCCTTTGGATATATACCCAAAAGTGGTATTACTGGGTCTTAAGGAAGATTGTTTCCTAATTTTCTGAGAAATTGCCACACTGACATCTAAAGGGGTTGTACCAGCTTGCATTCCCACCAGCAATGCAGAAGTGTTCCCTTTCCCCCACAATCTCTCCAGCATAAGTTGTCATCAGTGTTTTTGATCTTGGTCATTCTTACAGGTGTAAGATGGAATCTCAGAGTTGTTTTGATTTGCATTTCTCTGATGACTAAGGATGTTGAACATTTCCTTGTGTCTTTTAGCCATTTTAGATTCCTCTGTTGAGAGTTCTCTGTTTAGGTCCGTATTCCATTGTTTTTATTAGATTATGTGTTCTTTTTGTGTCCAATTTCTTGAGTTCCCAAAGACCATTCTTATGAGGTTGTCAAGCAGGGTATTTATTTAGGACCCATTTTTTTTCCGAGTGTGAGTATACTGATTAACAGTCCCTGAGTGGGGATGAGGGATAGCCCAACAGTAGAGCACTTGCCCAGCATATGAAAGGCCCTGGGTTTGTTTCCCAGATCTATGCTGAAAAAGAAAGCAGCCGCTAGGGAACGCACAGGGGTGTGCACCAATCCTGGTGGGGGGGGGGGGACCTTGCGATCCTCTCTAAACACCTCAGAGCCTGAAACCTTACACAGCTTGTCAGGGATCTACCGGAGGTCCCTGACTCCATGCACCCTGTCCCCTGGTTAAATGGTTGTTGTCTTTCTTCAAGTCCTGATAGTGGAGACAGCACCCTGTGGGGCTGTTCCACTTTGAATGAGATTCAGGACACAAGTGAGTGGATTCCTCTCAATCTGCCAGCAGATGTGCGGAGTGAGGGGTGGGTTGAACTGTCTGGTGCTCTACCATGCATCCTGCAAGAAAGCAGGGATAGAGGCTTGAAGCTGAGGAGTCTGACCCTCAGGCCTTCCTTTTCCTCAGAGGAGAGTAGCCCTGTAGCAGAGTTGGCATGACTGCATGATCTCCAAGGCCCACTTCACTCAGAATTTTCTCAACTCCCTTCCATCTCCTCCTTCTCCTCTCTCCAGGGACACAGTATTCATACAGAAAGAGCCACGGACTGCACTTGGAGTCACAGATGCGACATGCTTGTGTGGGCAGTATAGTGAGCGTGATGCTGATTTGCGGGGGAGTGCTATGATTTTGAGGCTGTGTTCGAGCTTTGGTCTTTTCTAAAGACCCAGTAGGGATCCCGTGGTCAAGCAGAGAGAGAGGCCAATGCCTGTGGAGAAAGTCAAGGATTCAGGTCACTTTCCTACTGTTCTCTTCCCCCCATGAAGTGTTAAACTTGAGGTTGCCCAAGGGATAGCAGCTAAAGGCAGGGGTGAGACAGAAAGATTTACATCGTGTGCCGTTTACAGTTTTGATTAACAAATAAACCCTTTCTTACACATGGCCTATCTGTCTGTGCTGCTCCGTCAAACTGAACACTGAGGTCCTGGGCTCACACTAGTGCGGGAGGTGTAAATTACACCCAGCCATTGCCAAAGAAAGCAAAGGAGGTCAGTGGAACATTCCAGACCTTTGTCTTGATTTTATAAGAGGTGTGGTCAGGCAGGGGCATGGTGACAGGAGGCAAGCCAGGGGACCAAGGGTCAGGCCATGTTCAGGCTTTTGGGCATTCTAAATGTCACACAGTAGATGTGACTGCGTTGTCATAGTTGCTGGCTGATTCATGTCACTATGAATGTGTTTCAAGCATGCCATACCCAAACCCCAGTATTGGAAAAAGCTAACAGCCATTTACATCCGTAAGTCACCAGCTGAATTCAAATTCCAAAGAACATTGAGTAATATTTTTTAGTATACATAAGCTCTGTATTACTTTAAAACTTCGTATTAAATTAATTCTAATTTAATTAGGAGTTGTATATTTTCATTTGCTAAATCTGGTGCACAGCCCCACCCCCACCTCCACACTCACTAACTTCTAGTACTGAAAACTGACCAAAGGAGACCCACAAAGGGCTAACTTTTGGACCGTGCGCCCCCTAGTGACTGCAGGAGCAAGGAGGCGAGCAAGAGACCCAAAACCAACTATAAACGGCAATAGAAAGGTTAAGAAGAAACAATTACTCTCTAATTTAAAACAATTTTTAACATTCTTTTTTACTTTCTTCTTTGGATATATATTTTCTCTATTTTGTTTTTATTTATTCATTTATTTTTAATACAAAGTCTCACTCTGTAGCCCTGGCTGGCCTAGAATTTTCTATGTGGACCAAACAGGCCTTGAACTAGCAGAGGTCCACTGGCAGAGATTAAAGGCATGCTTATCTGGCTTTGGGTGGTTAGAGCAACCGCTTAGATTGAGCAGTGAATATACAAATCCCTTAGGAGCCAAGCCTTTGAGCAGCCACAGGCCTTGGGCTTTTCTATTAGCACGTAAAGTCTGGCACACAGCCTTGCCCTTGTTCTGCCAGGGTTCCTCGGGTTCTTAGTGATTATCTTTCAAGAAGTATATGACAGACATCCCTGCTGTAGTGGTCACACACAGTGCCAGGCAGGTGTGATATTATTAAATCCACCGAGGAGGCCGGGAGGGACGCAGAAGAAGCAAGTGTTTCCAGTTTACTGTTTGCTGGACTGGTGTGGAGTTCATTGTCAAAGGCCGTGTCTCTGGTTCATAATTATTATCACCTAGGGCTATTTCCTATGGGAAATCGATGCTGGGAAGTGCCTCGGGGATGGTGGGAGACAATGTCACTGATTTTCACACTTAGAGTGTGAAAACTCTTCCTTCCTTCCTTCCTTCCTTCCTTCCTTCCTTCCTTCCTTCCTTTCTTTCTTTTCTTTTCTTTTGGGCAGTGTCTCTCTACGTAGCCCTGTTGTCCTGGAATTCAATATGTAGACCATGCTGGGTTTGAACTCACAGAAATCTGCCCAGAAATAATTCCCTGGAGTGCTGGGATTAAACGCCTGCATCACCCTGCTGACGTCTTTCTTTTTAAAAAGGCGTCCCAGAAATGGAACCAGGTTGAATGATTCTACTAATTGGAGTGTCACTGTCGGAAAGAGAGGTGTGATCTTTGAACAAGTTACTCACCCTTCTGAGTTGCCATTTGCTCATTTAACTCACCTGCTAGGGTCTTCGATGTGACTGCTGTGTTCAATAGTTAGCCTGAGAGCACAGGGCAGGCGCTCAGAAAATGGGGCTGTGCCTTCACACTAAGGTGAAGGGGTAGAGTCCTCCAGGAAACCTGTCCCCCCGGGGCAGAAGTGAGACCTGCCTTGGGCAACCAGGAGGCAGAATTGGCTCTGAGGCTTAGAAGGAGCCCCAGCAGGAACCTGAAGTTTGGCTGCTTGTCTAAGCAGCCGGCAACAGAATCTGCAAACAGCCTGCTAAGGAACCCACTCCCAGTCACCAGAGGCTTTTCAGCAGCAGGCCACGGATGGCATGGGAATTCTGCAGAATGTGAGGGTGGGTTAGAAACCACAACCACCAGCCACCCATTTCCTGAGTTAACCTCGAGGTTAAACCAAAGCGTGATGGGTGTCCTCTACAGACCAAGGGGAGAGAGGGTCAGATCCAGAAGGCAGGCAAAAGACAACTTCAAACTTGTGGGGATTTGTGGAGAAGTGTATGCAACCTGGCTTCTGGAATTCTGCTTGTGACAGACACAGCATCCTCGATCTTCTGGAAACATCCAATATTATCTAGGTTTTCTTCACAAGGGATGGCCTGGGCTTACCCTCACGGCCGCTCCCTCTTTTTCTACTTTAAACCATGAGCATTTCCACATAGTTAAGGTGCTGCTTCATGCAATGTTGAAGACATAAGAATGAACATTGAGGAGCTGGAGAGATGGTTCAGTGGTTAAGAGCACTGGCTGTTCTTCCAGAGGACCTGGGTTCAATTCCCAGCACCCACACAGCAGCTCATAACTATCTGTAATCTCAATTCCAGGACATCTGACTGACACCTTCACATAGACAGACATGCAGGCAAAACACCAATGCACATCAAATAAAAATAAATCAATCATTTAACAAGTATAGAAAAAGAAATGAACATGAAAATCAGATTTTGCTTTGAAACTTTAGGTATTTGAGTGTCAGCATCTCTCACCCCCATCATATCCACCAAGACTGGCAGGATTTGCTTCATTTCTTAATTATTTAATTTTTGAGACAGTCTCTTGTAGCCCTGAAAATAGCTATGTAGCCAAAGATAGCCTTGCACTGATCCTCCTGCATCCACCTCACTGGGTTTGTGTATCCACTTCCTCATTTATGCAGGGCCAACGCAGGGCTTCACGCATGCTAGACAAACCCTTTCTACTGAACTACACTTCCAGCCTCACTTTGTTTTATAGACAAAGGTAAAGGGGTTTAAGTACCTAAAATTCAGCCCTGACAGTTTCGGGCTTTTCTTACAACTTACCCAATACAAAACGGTCCAGAAACTCCATTTGCTATTTTAGTCGAGGATTTAAAAAAAATAATCTCATTTTTTTCTATGAATAGGTTTTATAATAAATTAGAGAGGACTTAAAGTTTGTTATTATGTTTTTATTTAGTTTGTGTGTGCATGTGAGGCCCACATGTGTGAGGCACGTATGTGGCACCGTGCTGGTGTGGAGGCCAAAGGACAGCCCGGGGGAATTCTCGTCTTCTGCCGTGTGGGCCCTGGTGACTGAGCTCAGCTTGTCAGGCTAGGCAGCAAGCACCCTTGCCCACCAAGCCATCTCACTGGCCCCAGAGAGGGTTTTCTATGACATAGATTTATTTTCATTCTGGATTTTTGTTTTGACACAGGATTTTACTACATGGCTGAGACGGACTAGAATTCTCTATGCCGCCCAGACTGGTCTTGAATTCAGTTTCTCCTGTAGGAGTGTACCACCAAGCCCAGCGTGAAAATTTATTTTTAAATGATCCAAACTTACAAAGTGCCTTTATAATTGCAATACTGATGATAAATATGCCCATAGCATACCGAGTCTTTCACTTGGCCAGCATCAATGAGGATGATTTTTATACATCCTTTCTATCTCTCCCCTCTCTCCCTCCCTCTCGATCTCTGAAGCAGGCTCGTTCTATGTAGCCTCAGTTGTTCACAAGATGAATGAACGAGTCTCTAATTGACACACAAGTGTGACTTGTTCCCTTCACTGTCTCTTTGGGGTGACGTTGGGCCACTCCAGCCCTCTGTCCTGGTCTCTATAGGATGGGAGGTTGGCTCTAGCCCTAAGTTAGGCCTATCTCCCTTTCCACTGTGCGGCTGGAAATGATCCCAGCCTCCCTCCATATCCAGTGACTGCCTCAGCCTGGGTTCCCTTTTCTTCCATATCAAGCCAGGCTGTTGTGTTCAGGCGACACACCCTCTACTCCAATCTCATGTCACAAGGGAAACAAGCCCCAGAATGTCACAATGTGTGGCTCCCCACCTCCAGGAACCCAGTGAGCGTCCCAGGGTGGCAGCACCCAGATTAGGACCCTTGTCTCGGCTGTCTCCACACCCCTGCTGACAGAGCACAAAGGCCAGAATGATGAGGGTCACAGACAAATCCACACACGCGGTGCACCCACAGTGGGGACTCTTTCACCCCAAGGGACTGTTTTGGTTCAGCAGCTCCTGTGGCTTGAATAAGTTAATCACTGATGACAAGAGATTAATTTATAACTGGACAGCAGACAAGATAGTTCAGGTCTTAGCGGGCGGCACTGAACTGTGGCGGGGCACGGCTAGGAAGACACCTGGGCGTGCAGGCGGGTGCTGAGGCTGGGAACTCCCAGATCCTAGCTGTTTCCTCACAGGCACCTGCTGAGGCCTCTCCCTCTCCCTAAGGTAGCCGGTTGTCTTAGAAAACCTGCCCAGGCAATAGTCAAGTCTGCTAGGCTAGAATGCTAGCCCAGCCAGGCCTGGGGGCCACTTGTGTGGGACTGAAGGTGGGAAGAAAGGAGGTGACTAGCAGATGTGGAGGGGGGGATGGGAGGCAGCCAACTTGTAAGATCTCCAGGAGAGCAGGTCTTTGAGGACACGTTTCCCCATCCTACAGACCTCCCTTCTGCCGCTCCCTGCCTCAGCTGCCTTATTCCCCAAAGACCGAAGTGAGAACAGATACGCAGGTCCATCTGTGGCCTGCTCCCATATTGCATAAAATGACTCTTCCAGCCACACCGGAGCTGTGCAGCTGTGGGTGTCAGGAATGGCGACCACCACACTGCCAGCTGCAGGCACGTCAGGTTCACTCACTCTCCATCCTGGCTGGCCTCAAACTCACAGAGATCTGCCTGCCTCTGTCTTCCTTCTGTGTGCTGGGATTAAAGGCGGGTGCCACATCTGGTGGGGTTGGGATTTTTAAATCAAGCTTGACCTGTAATGAGGGTGCCAGGTCAGGCTGGGCCAGGGGGCCAGGCTGATCCTCGGGTGAGAGGGAGCTCCTTTTGTTATCTACATGGGAGGCATGGGGGTGGGGGAGAGTGAATCCCTCTAGTCAACCGAGACCATTTTGAAACAGCAGCCCCTTGGTGTGCCCTACCCCACAGCCTGTGCGTCCTCATTTCCCGTCTCTGCTCTGGTTCAAGCTTTTGGAAAAGAGCACGGATATAATAGGCAAAGGCCCATTTGTCCATGCCGGAGCCTGCTAGGACACAAAGGTGCCCCCGTGAGTTCCACCAGGACCTCCATCTGAATTGACAGAATGAGATGTAGGACTTGGTTCCTGTTCGTGTTCTCCAACCTGCCCTCCTCAGCCCGACACCCCTGTGTAGCAAACAGTGTGGACAACTTCTAGGGGGGCTCTGACAGGGTGCCTCTTAAGCAGAGTGGGTTGTCTCTCGGCCCTTCCCCGCTGCCCGAGAGTTCCTTTATCTTACATCCTCTACCGGCATACATTGGTTTGGCTCTTTAGAGAGCATTTGTATGTGTTTTCCTAGAAATCGTTGTTTTTCTTGACTAAGTTGAAATGATGATTTTTAACTAGGGTTCAACTAAGTTCCTTCATATGGTAATTCATGCACGTGCTGGCTGATAAGTCTTAGACTTGACGTAAGGGTCAAAGCAGAAATTGAGTTCAGATGAGGAAGGGGGATTCTTATAGTCACTGGCATTGGGACCAGTTTGGTCTCTGTGGTCGGTGCAGGGTTGGGGGGTATGGAAAACCTGGTAAAACCACATCTTGTAGAAGAGAACCCCAAACATAGCACTTAGAAAGTATAGAGGAGGTGTTAGGGTTTGGGAGAGCTGGACAAGGAAACACTGTCTGGAGAAAGAGGACACTCTCATATGGTCACCAAATCTGAGACTTCACAAGGGTGACCCTCAAGAGACACCATCATCTAACGGTGGAGAAACTGTGGCTCAGAGAGAAAGGGTTTTGGCTTAGGTCACGCGGTGAGCGGTAGAACCAGGCAGGTGCTTGCTTCTACACCTGAACATGGTGCTGGTGACTTCTTCAGAGAGAGGCCATGGTGCCCATGGTCAGGGTGGTAGGAGCTAAGGGAATGATGGCTTACAAGTCACAGTGTGGCATCAGGGACAGTGACCACCAGGAGGGAGGGAGAGAAAGACAGAGGCTATGATCGCAGAGCATCTGGGACTTAAACACTACAACCATCCCCATTTCCCAAGGGAATGGAATAATTGATTTTGGGGTGTTGGAGGGTTGGGGGAATCAAGACGGCACCCATCCTTGGGTACTATTCCTTTCCATATCGGACGCCCAGAGAAACATCTTCAGTGATGTGCACGCACTTGGCACCTAGGGGTACTAGACAAAGGGTAGCCTCTCTCCATAGACCCTGCTAGAAAAGAGGCAGAGGAGGGGAGCTGCATATGGTAATCCTCTCAACAGTGCTTTAAAAAGTATTATTTCCCATATCTCACAGGGGAGAAGACAGGCCACAGCCCCTGTCTGGAGTCAGCCCGCCTCTCCTGGTTTCATGCCGCTTCTTTAGGGCCGGGCCAGTGTCTTTTAGACTCAACTTCTGCTTCCCACTCCCCAGGGACCTCCATGCATTTGCATAAAAGGGTGGGTCAGGGAGCCAGTCACCCAAATGGCTCCAGTACACGGGAGTCCCTTCCTTAGAGCTGTGAGGTCTAGGACCACTGTAGGATGCATCCAGGCAGGCATCTGTTTTACACCGAGACCACCCTGTTTTCATAGGCCTGTGCCCCAGTGGCGAGCCAGGACCCTTTCTGGGTCATACTTTGAAGTCAGTGTAGGGACTGAGGGAGTGGCTCAGTGGTGGAGTTCTTGTCTACATTGCCCAGGGCGCTGGGTCCAATGTCCAGGACCACACAGGACACCCTCCGAGTCAGCAGTCTTCTTAGAGGCTGCTTCCTGTTGGCGAATGTCACTGTCCTTTGTTGCGGGCCTCTTCCTTCCCTTGTCTCCTGGTTACTGGATGTACCAGGGAGGCACAACTTCAAGTGAAGACCACTAGAATTTCTTCAGTAAAGCTGTCTGGTAGAAAAGGCAAGGACCTAAAGCCCTGCCGGCAGTATTTCCAGTCTGGTTAAGTGTGCGCATAGACACGGACGGATCAGTGCAGAAGGGCTCAGATAGGAGCGCCACAGCCTCAGAGGGAAGAGGCTTGCACTGTGGGATTGGTTGAGCAAGTTGCTTAACTTCTCTGGGCCCGAATGCCTGCTAAGGATCCTTCTTGGACAAACATAGATTATAAACACTGTGATATCTGCGATACCAAGTTTCATAATTCCTTACTAATTTTTTTGTTTTTGTTTGTTTGTTCATTTGCTTTTGCTTGTTTATTTTAGGGCAGGGTCTCACTATGTGAGACTCACTTTGTAGACCAGAATAGGCTTGGACTCCACTTGCCTCTGCTTCCCTTGTGCTGGGATTAAAGGTGTCTGCCATTATTCCAGCCTTAGACTCTTCTTTGATTGGAGTAAAGCATATAAACCATGGCCTCTTTCTAACCACAGCTCCGAACCTGAGGCAGGCTGGTTGGCTGCAGTCACAAGCCTTATACTGCAAAAGCATCTCCCGGTTGTTTAAAGTCAAATCCTGCAGACACACAGGCGGGCCCTCTGAACTGGAGAGCGGGCCCAGGTCATCAGAAGTTTCCTCTGCTCAGTTTACCAACCCGGAGACCCAGAATTAAAGGGAAGAGGCCCTCAAAATCCAGGAGAGTGCGGGACAGACCTACCATGTCCCGTCCCTGCCTGTGATGGCTTCTCTGCATGAACGACATCTGGCGGGAGGGACAAAGGATTCCCGGGGCCACCTTACCACGTGTAAACAGAGGCCCCAAGAGTTTGAGTCGCAGTTTCGGCTTAACACACATCTTCGAATATCACTCTGGACGCTTGATTTGCATTTCCTGAAACCTCCAGGTGAGCAACTGTGAAACAGCGCTAAAGAGAATCAGGTCAAGGCTGAATGCCCACGGAGGTTTCCTTGTGCCTCACTCAGCAAGTTCAGCTCCGACCCCTACAGAGCGTGGACTCTGGACAGCACCGGCATTCTCTGCGTTCCGTGACCATTCCGCACAACGAACTCACCTGTGCGTTTGTGCTTAGCTGTCCGGGATTAGCTCTGTGTTTGCATGAAGATCAAAATGCTCGGTCGCCTTCGATGGCTGTCTTATCTGGGAAGGCATTCCCGCCTGGAATTTCCTGGACTATTTTTTTTTTAATCTCTTGGAAAGTTGGAGCGTGTGAGGGCAGAGGTGGAGGGGTGGGGTGCTTTCACTCTTATTGTTCTGTCCCCCACCAAACAGCAATTGTCAATCATTCTTCACTCTCCTGTTGTTTTCTCTGGAGAGTTGGGATCTTACAGTGGTCATAGCTTTCTTGCTTGACCTAACCCAAATCCTGCCTTGCTTAGAATATGGCCTTGGTTCTGCCTTCATGTTTTTCTTTTGAATTATGATTGACATGCATAGAAAGGTTCATACACACAGCACTCATATGGGGATCAGAAGACAATTTGTGGGGTCAGTTCTTGCCTTCCACCATGGATCTTGAGGATCGGGCTCAGGCCCAACAGTTTGCTAGCCAATGTCTTTACTCACTGAACCAAGCCACTGGCACAGTACACATATATTGCTGCTTCAGTTGCATCTTCAAGTTCATAGCTACCGGGTCTGGGCTTTTCCAAGGGTAGGCATAGGTTAGGGAGGAGGTAGACACGCCATACGGCCCATACGGCACGGCAGTAGCACGATCCGTCACTTCTGCTCCAGTCGTTGGGAAAACACTGGCAGGTGCATGGTACCTGGGCTCTCAGTGGTGCTCTGTAGGGAAAAGGGAGCCTTACTGAATGGGCTAGACTTAATCATTACACTGCTGACACCAATGAAAAGCAAGGAATGCATGGCCCCAGCGCAGGACCCACAATGAGCGGAAAGAAGGACAGATTCTGAGTAAGAGCTGGGGGCAGAGGCTGGGGAGGCAGTGTGGCGTGAACCGCAGCCTCGCCTGCAGTCATCTTCATGGTTAAAGGTTGCAAATGGCCCTGGCCATTTCCAAACCCCAGCAGGAGAGCAGAAGTGTGCTCCCAGAGGGTGAGCAGAACTCAAGGCAGCCTGGAGAACAAACACGTCTTTCCTCCAAATAGGAAGCCAGCTGTTTACTTATGCTTACGGGATGCTATAAAAAGGCTGTAGACGAGGAGTCATGGCTCCTGAGCTTTGGACTGACCCCTAGATAGGTTTCCAGAGGACGAAGAATGCTGGGCTCTTGGGTTGAGTGCTGGCCCGGTGAATTAAGTGGAAGTGGCCCAGCAAATGCCATGAAGACAGCTTTCTTAGCAGGTGATAAGGATAGCTGGGGACCTGTCAAACTACAAAATCACCAGTCTGAAGCAGCCCAAGCAAAGTAGAGGCCATTATAATGTGGTTTCAGAATTCATTTTGATTCTGAATTCTGAATTTTGTGATGTGTTAAAAATTGGATGCGGGGCCGGGCAGTGGTAGCGCACGCCTTTAATACCAGCACTTGGGAGGCAGAGGCAGGCGGATCTTTGTGAGTTCGAGGCCAGCCTGGTCTAGAAGAGCTAGTTCCAGGACAGGCTCCAAAGCAACAGAGAAACCCTGTCTTGAAAAACCAAAAAAAAAAAAAAAAAATTGGACGCGGGGACTGGAGAGATGGCTTGCTCGTTAGGAGCACTGTGCTTTTCCAGAGGACCCTGGTTCAGTTCCCGCACCCACACGGTGCCTCACAAAGGTCTGTAACTCCAGTTCAAGGAGATCCAATGCCCTCTTGTGGCCTCTGAGGTCCACGACATGCACTTGGCAATATATTATGAAATAAAAAATAAAATAAAATAAGTTGGGCGGTGATAGCACACACCTTTAATCCCAGCACTCAGGAGGCAGAGGCAGGCGGACCTCTGTGAGTTCAGGGGCAATCTGGTCTACAAATTGAGTTCCAGAGCAGCCAGGGATGTTACATACAAAAACTCTGTCTCAGGAAACAAAACAGAATGGGGGCTGGTGGGGATGGGGGAAGCAGGGGCAGCCAAGATGGCTCAGTGGGTAAAGGTGCTTGTTGCTCAGCTGACAACCTGAGCTCAATCCCTGGGCCCTACACGTGGAATAAGGGAACTGACTCCTCTGGGTTCTCACTGGACCTATACCTGCCCCTCCCCAGAGAATACTAAATAAGATAGAATCTGAAAACCTTAGACAAGCAGAACAGGAGCATGGACAGGATCCTCAAGTCAATGACGCTGGGTGGAACCAGGTCATGTGACCTGCCTAGGGATGTGGAGCCCGCTGGCCTAAGGGCCCAGGTTGGGAGTTTAAAGTGAGAGCAGCCAGCACAGATCTTGTTCAGCAACATGGAGGAGGTGTGAGTAGAGAGGAGGCTTAACCAGGATTGTGCACTGTGCTGAAGGGAAAGGGGAGAGGGACCCGAAAGTTGTGATCTGACCTCCATGTGTGTCAAACATCACACAGAGGGAGGGAGGAAGGGAGGGAGGGAGGGAGGGAGAAGGGAAGGAGGGGATCATGGTCTTTAAAAGTAACCTTTATTCTTTTTGAAAGTTACATTTGTTTAGTGTGTGTGTGTGTGTGTGTGTGTGTGTGTGTATGTGTGCACCCTCATGTCACAAGTCTTGTGTGGAGGTCAGAGGACAATTTGCGGGAGTCGTTTCTTTCCTTCAGCTGGGTCAACGGGCTGGGTGGCAAGTGCCTTTACCCACTGAGCCATCTGGACAACCCCAGCCTCTTTTCTTTTTAAATGAACACCAACCTTGCATTCCAGTCCTTGCGTGGCTGATTCACAGCCAGAGGAGAGGCTGGTCCTGCTTCCCCTTGGTCCTCCATCCTCTGTCTAAGATGAGATCCCTTATCATCTTACAGGGAGAGAGATGGCCTGTGTAGATATGTCCAGATGAGTGCTACAGAGATCCTCCCCACCCCCTGCTGCACATGGCCACCGCTGAAGTCCATGTCCCCACAGCGGACACAGTGGACACATCCCTGATGTGTCAAGAACCTGGAGAGAAACACTCCCAGGACAGCTGGTCTCTGCTGTGCGTGCCTTAGATTGCAGGTTTTGATCTTGCAGAGAGAAAAGTGTAAAAAGGACTCCTCGGCTGGCTGAGGAGGAGGGAAGACATCAGACTGGGAGTGAGACCTGGATTCTAACCCAACCAGGGTCACATCACTAATCGTCCCTTTCTGTCCTCAGTTTCCTCATCTGTGTCCTGGGTAGATGCAAACTCACTCAATTAAAAAATACTTATTTTATTTTATGTTTATGTGAGCATGTGCCTGAGTGTATGTAGGTAAATCACATGTGTGCGAGAGTTTGCAGATGTCAGAAGAGGCATAGGATCCCTGGAATTGGAGTTAAAGATGACTGTGAGCCACCATGTCAGTGCTGGGTCCTCTGTGGCAACAGTAAGCGCTCTTAACCATCGCAGAACTTGCTAGCCTCTCACCTTTTTTTTTATAACTTTTTTTTAAAAAAATAATTATGTGTGTAGGACTAGAGAGATAGCTCAGCAGTTAAGAGAACTGGCTGTTCTTCCAGAGTTCCTGAGTTTAATTCTCAGTACCCACATGGTAGCTCACAACCATCTGTAATGAGATCTAGCGTCCTCTTCTGGCTTAGAGGCATACATGCAGGCAGAACACTGTATACATAATAAATAAACACATCTTTAAACAAATTACTTGTGTAAACTGTGGGGAAGGGAGGAGATGCCATGGTGTATGTAGATGTCCAAGAACAACTTGCACAAAATTCTGTCTTTCCCCATATGGGTATCAGGGATTGAACTCACGTCATGAGGCTTGACTGCGAGCTCCTTTTCCTGCTGAGCCATTTTCTTGACATCCCCCCCCCCCCCCCCCCCCCGCCGCTACTGCTTGATCTGGCCTCCACCATCTCCTGAACTGGTGGCCTCCCTTTGTCCTTCTTTAACTTGCCCGGCCTGTTTCAGACTCAGAATGGGCACAGCCCTGACAACGTTATGGGTTTACAGGCCCCGAAATGTAAATACAAGGCCAGGACGCTGACAACAATCACAGACAAACACCTGGTTCTTGGACAAGGAGGCCCTTTGGGACTGCAGGAGGAAGGGAAAGTGCTGGCAGTAGAAACGCCTGTCCCTGAGTGTGAAACCAGGACGGCAAGGATCGTAGACCAGACCGTGAACCCCACAGGGGCCGGAATAATGAACAGCGCTTGCCAGGACGCCGCGTTTGCACGGCAGGCGGGCAAAGCATTGGAAAACAGCTCTAAGTCAGGCTTAGTGGTGCACACCTTTAATTCCAGCACTTGAGAGGGAGAGACAGGTGGAGCTCTGTGAGCTAACCTGGTCTATATAATGAGTTCCAGGCCAGCCAAGGCTTCATATAATAAGATCCTGTCTCAAACAAACAAACAAACAAAAACAATGACTGCTCTTGCAGAGGACTTGACATCCACATGCAGAGGAGCTCACGATCAGCCGTGGCTCCATTCCCAGGGGCTCTGATGCCCTCTTCTGGACTTCACGGACTCACACACAGGGCACATATACACATGCAGGCAAACACCTATACACATAAAATTTAAAAAGGAAACACAAAAATCACCCATTGTCTCAGCTCTCAGAAATAGCCACTTCTAACATGTTGGGAAAATCTCTGTGTCAGAACTGTTGTTACTATATGCATGTAAATATGTATATGCACATGTATGTGTGCATGTGTGCAGCTTATTCTATTTCCTTAGCACTATAGCCCAAGCACATTCCCCATTATTTTCCCAAGGTGGTTTTGTTTGCTTATTTTATTTAGAGACAAGGTCTCTCTATGTAGCTCTGTCTGTCCTGGGATTCACTATGCAGCCCAGGCTGCTCTGCAACTCATAGAGATCCTGCCTGCCTCTGCCTCCAGAGTACTGGGATTTAAGGCGAGCACCCGCATGCCTGGCCATTTAAAAGTTTTTTCTAAATAGTTCTAACATATTTAAAGTAGAAAAACCTCCTACATAACGAGTTTAACCTCAGCTGTCGGACTGCCTTTGAAATCATCCATAAATGTCATGAAGTGTGTGTGTTCACGCACACACCTCGGTCTTCATTTCTGGAAGATGCTGGAAGAAGCGTTTCTGAGTGGGAGGATTGATTTTTTAAGCACTGGGATACATGTTGGCAGGCTTTTCTCGTAGTATGGGACCTGAGGTTTCTCAGACCTGAAGGTCGTGGTAGGACACAGTCTGTGTGCAGGTGGGGCTGGTACTGAAAATGAATTGGACCCGGTGACTTTGGCGAGTCCATCACCTTCACCATCTCCTGCTGGTGAAAAACCAGCTGCCCCCTTCTCAGAAGCCCTAGAGTGAGCATACGCACTGCCTGTGCCTCCTGTCACAGCTGGGAAGTGCATAAACCATCAGCCACACCCTGAGAAACTTTCCCTTCGTGTAAAGGGATCAAAAGAATCTTCTGGAAAAGACCTGCCATGGCCCAAGATGCTTTGTTGTCAGCTGGAGGTGGGGAGGTTTGGAAAAGCCTCCCGTTTCAGGAGAAAAGTTCAAAAAGAGCTCACACTAGCTGATGCCCACTGTGCATTTGTCAGGGGCTGGAGCTGTGCCGCCTGCACCGTGCTTAGTGACCTATCGGTCCCCAAACAGCGTCCCTGCCCTGTGTTACAGAGAACACTATTATTTGGGTCATGAATTAGACACGCACACACACACACACACACACACACACACACACAGAGAGAGAGAGAGAGAGAGAGAGCAGAGATGAAACAGAGACACAGAGAGAGACAGGGAGAGACAGAGAAAAAGAGAGACACGGAGAGTTGCTTGGAAAAAACTGTGGGTATGATCCCTCGGATTCACATGGTGGAAGGAGAGAACCATCTCCTATACGCTGTCCTCAGACCTGTGCAGGCATACTGTGACATTTGCTCCCCCCACCAGTCAAGTAAAATTGATATTGACAAGCTCTATGATTTAAGAAATAGCCCCGCCCCAAGTTGCAGTAATTTCCTCCTCATCCAAGCTCCATCCAAGCAGCTGTGACATCTGCCTCATTTCCCAAGCCCACTTCCACCTGCACGAACTTCAATGCTCAACATAAACCACACTTGGACCTTCAGCATCGGGCATGGGAGTTAAGGAGCATGCCTCCCAGCAGTGATCTGAGACTGTTATTCAGAAGTTTCCCAATCAGTGAGTCGTGGAACAGGAAGGGTGATATGTGCCCTCGCTATTACATTTTGTTTTCAGACGACACCGTGTTGGTGAAACTGGCTCACACATAGAAGATAGTCACAAGTGCCCCATGAGCCTCCTCCCAGACAACCGGGACTCCCTCTCCATTTCTCCCGCCTCCTCCCACTCACTTCCCTATACCGTTGTCTTTCTATGCTTGTGAGGTAGGACCGAAAGCTCAAGCGATTCTTCTGGTAGCTTCTCCAGCACCTTATATGCAATCCTTGTTCGAGGAATTAAACTTAACCAAGCCTTTGGGTGTTGCTCTTTTTTTTCCCCTCCTGTGACATTCACCCCAGGGTGTGGAAGTTGCTGAATTCTGTCTCACTGCTTGAGAGACATCTTGTCCTACAGGTCTCGTGGCCACCTCAAATCCAGCCTTTCAGACCAGAGCTTCCTGGGCCCATGCCCCCTATGACCTAGAGAAATGGTTCGTCACTGTGTGTATCTTAGCTCTCCAGAGAACATTTGGCAAGGTGTGAGACACTTCGGGTTGTCGTACCTGCATCTGAGGTCTGGGATGTTGCCAAGCATCCCACAGTGCATCACAAGGAACTAACCTGCCCCAGGTGTCAATAGTGTGTCCTGGCTGAAAACCCTGTCTTGGAGGGCCTTCCATAAGGAGGGGTCTGGTCATAGCCCATGGTTCCCATATTTCTCCTTTTGGCAGTGGGGGACAGGGCCAGTAGGGTCCTGTGGGAGTGTCATATATCAATCTGTTGATTTCATTGATTAAGCAATAAAGAAACTGCTAGGCCCATTTGATAGGCCCACCCTTAGGTGGGTGGAGTAAACAGAACAGAATGCTGGGAGAAAGAAGCTGAGTCAGGGAGTCGCCATGGTTCTCCCACTCCAGACAGATGCAGGTTATGATCATTCCTGGTAAGCCAGCTCGTGGGCTACATACATTATTAGAAATGGGCTAGTCCAGGTGCGAGAGTTAACCGAGAAAAGGCTAGATATAATAGGCCAAGCGGTGTTTAATTATTACCCGTGTAATTATTTCGGGTAAAGCTAGCAATGGGGGCGGCCGGGTGCCGGGGACGCAGCATGCGCCCTTGTTTCAACAGGGTCCCACATCCCGGTTGCCATGTCTGCCCTCTCCTTCCCCTCATGCCCATTTGCAGATTTGCCTGCTGTCCCTCTAACGAGCCCCATGTGCCCTGCATGCCACCTGCCTGTACTACTCTTCCCTGGTCACCCCCGAGTTCAGCTCCTGCCCGTTTCTACTCGGAGCTCATCTTCTCAGAGAGGCCTTCCCTAACACTCACGCCGAGCTACAATCTGCCCAGCGTTTTTCAGCCTCCCTTGACCTGTTTTTCCATTGACACCCAGGTCACGATTGTGTTATTTCTTTGTCTTGCTGAAGTGTGAGATCTATGGGGAAGGATTATATTTTTTCATCTTGTTCTCCTGCCTGGTTCTCACAATATGTTTGCTAAGTTTGGTATCTTCTCCAGTGAAAGAATAAATGAAAACCATACTGTTCCCAAGCTGCTCCTCTGGCCACCAAGTGTCACGTGACTACAGTTACCCTCAGAGTCCACAAGAGGGCACTGGATCCCTGGGAGCTAGAGTGACAGGTGGCTTCGAACCTCGTTCAGGTACTTCCCCCTATCATCCCCAACACCTGTTTCTCCTAGTCTCAGGCAGGCAATCGCTTATCTGTTTCCGCCTGTGGGGTTTGCCAATTCTGGACTTCTCATGTAAATGAAAACCTACAATCTATGTGACCGGCTTCTTTGACTTAGCATAGCGTTTCAAGTCTCACCCACGATGTGGGGTTTATTCGTATGTCATCACCTTTTCTACAGCTTAACATTATCCCGTTGAGTAGCCGTGCAGCGTGCCGTTCTCCAGCCGTCAGCTTTCCAGTTCGTTCCTGTCCTGTGTGATGCCGCTATGGGGCTCTCTGCTTGTCCACACCCTCATTTCTCGGGGAGTCATCTGGAGTTGCTAAGTCACCTGGTGACTGCGTGGAAACCTTGGGGGTACTGCCAGCTGCACTTTCTTCCTAGTTTTATGAATCCACGTCCAGCCAGGGGCTGGGTTTCTTCCGTCCATGTTGCCTTTAGCTCCACCTAACCTCCTCTGTGGTTCCCACCTGGGAGGCTCCTGTGCCTTCTGAGGGGATCCCTCTATGGCCAACACCTCAGTCACGAGGGAGGGAGTTTCAATATCCCTGGGTCACGCCTGCAGCAGGTGACAGCCACTGGAGCTTCCTCACACTTTGAGTGACACAGTGCAGCCTTGGGTGGGAACACCCCCTCCCCCACCCCGCCATGTTCCACCTGTTATCTGGGTGTTTCCTAAAGCAAACCTATTCAAGGTGCTTCAGAAAGCCTCCCCACACCACCGTGAAGTCTACCCTCTCACCACGCCCAGCACACCAGCACACGTGCTTACCCCGCAGTTCCTGTCAGCTAGGCCACACCTCCTCGCCTTGGGGTAGGCCACTCCCTCCTCCTTCCTTCCACCCTTAGGCAGGAAGAACTGCCTGGCTGGCTCTCCTCCTTGGTCCTATCCTGGCCTCTGTCCAGCCCTCACTGCCCTCATCTGGGAGTGCCTCTGGCCTCACACTGGCTTAACACGAACCTTTGAATCTGCAAAACCCTGCACCTGCCTGGATTTTACTGGTTTGCTCTGGCTGTGAGTTAGGGGAAGTAACAAGTGTTGGGATGGAGGAGGCTGAGTGTCTGCTTAAGTAGGAGAGGGGCCATCAAGGCAACCCTGCCAGCTGCCCCATGTCCCGATGACAATGCCAGGGTGGGGCAAACACGCCCTGACTGAGTTCCACATATTTCCACGCCACAGGGAAACCTGCCTGCATTTTTCCAGGTGTGTGTCTGGCGTGTGGCCCTTCTCTAGCCACGAGTACACGTGCCAAGCAAGTGTTGCAGGGTCAGGGAGGACAGTTCTTGAAATTCGGGGTTAAAATCCCAACCTGAAGATACAGGCCATAAATCTACATTGAGTGGAAGGTTCCTTGTCCTCCGTCACCATCAGTCTCTACATTTGGAAAGGCGATGCCCTCCTCTTGCCAAAGCAGACCACAGGAAAGATGGTTCAGTGGCTAAGAGCTCTGGCTGCTCTTCCAGAGGACCCAGGTTCAATTCCCAGCACCCACATGGCAGCTCACAACCATCAGTAATTCCAGCTCCAGTGCCCTCTTCTGGCCTCTGCATGCACTGAACGCGTGTGATAGTCATGTATCAGGCAAAACACGCATACACATAAAATAAAGTGTGTGTGTGCATGCGTGCACGTGTGTCTTCCCCTCTCAAGGTTTGCTTTGTGGTGAAGGGAGGCCAGGGAGACTAGAAGCCCCCAGAAGCTGCACCCGGGCTTTATTTCAGCACTTAACCCTTCTGACAGTTTTAAAAACAGGTCCCGAGTACTCGGAAAAGCCGTGTTTGGGTAGACCGTAGTCAGTGTGGTAAAAACAAAATAAAACCCCAACCTTCATATGTTGAATTCCCTCATGTCAGGGTTTCACACGTGTGCAGGACTGTGTAGGAGACAGTATCTCTGAGATCTGAATTCCATTCCTGCTGCCCCCTGGTGAGCCTGGACATGGGAGCCACCATTTCTCCCTCTGAGGCGTTAGTGCTCATCTGTATTTGATACCTTACAGCTCACTCAACAGGCTCTTCCAAGAACCTGCTCAGTGCCTGGCTGGGCTGGCCAGGCAAGAAAGGTCAACAAGACACAAAGCAGCTTATACCCAGCAGGAAGACAACAGGAGCATTAACACACCAGGATGGTAAATGACGTTCTTGAAAATGGGAGCTGGGGGTAGCGAGGAGAATAAGTTATTGGTTGATGAATAAAGCTGTTTTGGCCAATGGCTTAGCAGAGTAAAGTCAGGCGGAACATCTGAACAGAGATATATAGAGGCAGGAGGCAGAGTCAAGGAGACGCCAGCCAGCAGCTGAGGAAATAAGATATGTAGGAAATGAGGTGATACCACGGCCATGTGGCAATACATTGACTGATAGAGATGAGTTAATTTAAGATGTAAGAGTTAACTAGGAATACACCTGAGTCGTTGGTCAAATAGCGTTGTAATTAATATAATAGTTTCTGTGTAATTATTTGGGTCTAGGCAGCCAGAAAAAAAAATGCAGTCTCTGTTTATAAATGGGGCCCGAACGTTTGGCAAGAATTTCTGCATAAAGCCTGAGAAAGCTTTTAAAAAGGATTCTAGACAGACAAGAACAGAGTCAAACACAGCTTCTTGGTAACCATCTTTTCTCAGGTAGGCTCTGATTGCTAGAGGCAAGCGGAGGCACAGCTTCTTTAAGAGAGGCTTCCTGACTCAGTTTTAGCCACAAAAACCTCGCAGCTCTTTGAAGAGGTCCTGCCACCAGACACTTAAATGGTGTTTATGAGCAGCCAGAAGCAGACTTCTTGGTGGTGACACAGACCTTGAAACTCCACAGAGTTGTGACAATAAACATGACTCTGGCCAGTACCTCCACCATGAAGCTAGATCCTCAGAGAGCTGAGGAATAGGGTGGAGCCAGCAGCCAAAGCCACAGCTTTAACCCTAGCCATGCTGCTGAGCAAATTTAAGACTTTTGTGCTCAGAAAAAGATAAAAATATGCAGTAAAGACAGACTCAGACAAGAAAAAAAAACCCCTCTAAATGGTTTACAATGTGTTTAAAAATATACGTAGGCTTGGGAGAGAAAAGAAAAAGGGTGGAGAAAGTCCTTAGAAAAAAGAAATAGAGTAGTCAGGTGTGGTGGCGCACACCTTTTAATCCCAGCACTTGGGAGGCAGAGACAGGCGGATCTCTGTGAGTTCAAGGCCAGCCAAAGATTTACAGAGAAACCCTGTTTCAAAAAATCAATAATTAAAAATAAAAGAAATAGAATAAGAAGAAAAAGCCATGTAAAGATGGAAAATACACAGAGAGTCTAGACACTGTATGTTATTGTGTTGTCTTTGAATTGTTTGACTGCCAAGGAAGGAGCAACAGCTGCTAAATGACATTCAATTATAAATGCAGCTGGGTTAATCTATAATTAATTAACCTATATATTTTGAAAATACCTTGACTTCAAAATTAAATGTTCAAAAGATATATTACTTTGGCAAAGAGGTTTTGCTTTTGTTTTCACAGGAAATGAGAGGCTGTGGATTCATTCTTGGTTAAGAAAAATAAGGTTTGTTCAAAGAAGATCTGCTTGCCTCTTCCTTCTGAGTGCTGGGGTTAAAAGCATGGGCCACCGGCCTATCCTGATTATGCTACTAACTCAGGTTTACTCTATTAACGCCTTGGAATGCTCTGATTTTTGAGAATAAAGATTACAACAGTCAGGGTTTCATAAATCTTCCAGGAGATAATGCAGCATACCAACTTGAGACCCGTCACTGCTGCATGTTCTGACATCTTAGACTTTGCTGGAAGTAGAGGCAATAACACAGTTGATAAAACAGAACAGAACAAAATAAAACAAAACAAAAACCTCGTAAAGGCAACGTCATGAATACTTCAGACCACTAAACTCAGAATCTGGACTGACATAAGTTACTAACGTTTTCCCAGTTGATTTCAATGTAAAGTTCGGTCCCGCCATTGTTTCTAAGGCGAGAAACCTGATACCCACACCCATCCCACCCCAACACTCGGGCAGTCTCAGTGACTTTGTGTTCTCTGTCTCCATCTGCTGGCCATTACGCCAAACTGCAGGCATTCAACTGTGCTATTTGTATATGAATGAATGAAATTTATGCCCTGGCAAAGCATGCATAGGTAGCCTGTATATGGCGGTTCATATATGTCCATATTGGGTTTTATGGTATAAGTTGATGAGGACAACTGACCAGGTCTCTTCCTCAAGAGGGCACCAGCTATTGTATATATTCCATGTATATTTGCTACATGGTTTCTCTATGTAGTCCTGACTGTCAGTCCTGGAACTTGCTTTGTATACCAGGCTGGCCTCAAACCCAGAGATCTGCCTGCCTCTGCTTCCTGAGTGCTGGGATTAAAGATGTGTGCTGCTATTTGTATTTAAAAAAGTTTGTTAAACGGATAAAACACAAACAAAAAAAAGAGTCGAAAATCTTAGGTAATAAAAATATGTACAAAATATATCCTTTCCTACAACGAGGTTGCCTGTGTTTTAATACATTAGTATAAAGCATGTAGGAGTCTAGGGAGTATTTGAAAATAAAAAGCCACCAGTGTCACTTAACTGCCACTGTAACTAAGCATAGGTTATGCTTCCTCTGTTGGATACCTTTTCAGTGAATTGTTTTAATGTACTCAAAGTATATTTAGCCCAATTTTCTCTCATATATTGTTATGGGTACTTAGTGGCGAGGGGCGGTGCTGAATACAGGTCTTGGGGCTAGAGAGATAGCTTAGTCGTTAAAAGTATTTGGTCTCTTGCAGAGCCCAGATTTGGTACCCAGCCCGGACAAGGCGGCTCACAACCTCCTGTAACTTCTGCGGGGGAAATCTGATGCCCTCTTCTGGCTGCTACAGGTACTGCAGTGCTGGGCACAGGCATACAAGCCCACAAAACATCCACATTCGTACAAAAAAAAAAAAAATGAAAGAAAAAAATCTAATTTGGGTGGCTGGGGAGACGGCTCAGTGGGTACGAGCACTTGGTATGCAGGCTTGAGGATCTGAGTTCAGATCCCCAGCACCATGATCAAGTACATGTGAGGGGTGGGAACTGGAGGAGGATGGGTCACTGGGGGCTTGCTGGCTGCCAGCCTAGCTCAGTTCAGCAGGAGACTCAGTTTCAAAGGAATAGAATAAGGCAGAGAGAGGGGAGAGCGCCAGACACCTTTCTCTGACCAGTGTCTACAGATGCACCACACAGGTACACAACCACCACACACGGATACACACCTACCAGTACACACCCAGACACATCCACCACATCCATAGACACCCACAGACACACCCACCACACCCACAGACACACCCACCACACCCACAGACACACCCACCACACCCATAGACACACCCACCACACCCACAGACACACCCACCACACCCACAGACACACCCGACACACCCATCACACCCACAGACACACCCATCACACCCAGACACACCCACCACACCCACAGACACACCCATCACACCCACAGACATACCCATCACACCCACAGACACACCCATCACACCCACAGACACACCCATCACACCCACAGACACACCCATCACACCCAGACACATCCACCACATCCATAGTCACCCACAGACACACCCACCACACCCATAGACACACCCATCACACCCACAGACACACCCACCACACCCACGGACACACCCATCACACCCACAGACACACCCACAGACACACCCACCACACCCATAGACACACCCATCACACCCATAGACACACCCACCACACCCACGGACACACGCACAAACACACCTGCCACACCCCACAGACACCCATAGACACACATAACACGCACATACACATACAGACACATCTACCATAGCCACAGACACACCTACTACACACACCTACCATATACACACATCTACCACACACATACACAACCACTACACACACAGAGACACCTACTACATACACACATACAGACACACTTAATACATGTACAGACACCCACAGACACAACTACTACACCCACAGACACAGCTACCACACACATACACACCTACCACACACACACTTACACACACATATACAACCACCACACACACACTCACCTACCACATACACAATACAGTCACACATAACACAGACACCCACAGACACACCACACACACATACACAGATACACCCATCACATAACGCATACACAACCACCACACATACAGACACACCTAACACAAACACACACCTACCACACATATACACAACCACCACACACAGCTCTCTCTCACACACACACACCATACAAACATATGTACACACAAAATCTAATTTCGACCCTGATAAAATACAAATTATATATTTTTTTATACTATTGAGTTCTTCAGTCTGGGAACATGATGTATTTTTCTCTTCTTGTGTCTTTTTTTGTGACCTTCAGTAACATTTTTTATTTCTATCATAAAATACATGCAGGGACTTTCATTGTATTTATTCCTGGGTATTTTATTATTCATGTTGCCACTGTGAATATTAACACAAAAAATGAAATTGATTATTGCTGATATATAGAAAGGCTGGCATATTTACTTTTTAGCTTACTGCCTTGTGAGCCCTTATATAGTCCGTTATTTTTCTGAGTTCATTTTCTTGGTATTCTGTAGATGTTGTACCTCACACCGGCTTTATTCAAGAAATGATCATTTAGAATCTTTTGCAAAATGTTTCTTAAATGTTGTTTTGTTTTAATCTCATTAGCCATTAATTCTTACACAATGTCAGCTGATGGCGTTGAGTCAGGCTTGTCTGGTTCCTATTAAATGAAAACATTTTATTGTGTTAATGGATACCTTTTGTTTTATTTTTGGAGATAGGGTCTCACAATGCAGTCCTGGCTGCCCTGGAACTCACTCTGTAGACCAGGCTGGCTTCAAACTCACAGAGATTTGCCTGCCTCGGCCTCCCAAGTGCTGGGATAAAAAGTGTGTACAACTACACCCAGCTAATGGACTTTTAATTCTTCCTATTTTTACATTTATTAAAAATAGATTCCAACAAAAAAATTTAAAATAAGTGTGTGTGTGGGTTTGTGTGCAAGAGTGAGTGCCCGCAGAGCCGGAAGAGAGTACTGGCTTCATCTCCTGGAGCTGGAGTTACAGGAGGCTGTGAACGGTCAGATGTGTATGCTGGGAACCCAGCTCATGTTCTCTACAAGAACACACAGCATTCCACTGCTAAGTCATCTCTCCACCCCTCCTCTTTATTTGCAGAGGGTTTCTGAGTGGAAAAGGATGCTGCATTTTACTGTTTTTTCATCCACAGAGATGAGCATTCAGTTCTCCTACTGTTCACACTAATATGAGGCTTACTGATAGAACTGTCTGCAATCCCACAGTCAGGCCTTCCTGCCAGGCTTAGACTAGAGCAGGAGCTCACGTGAGTCTGCCCTCCTCTTCTCACCCCGCCCATGGCCACTGTCACCGAGAGCCATGCGGTGGTCCTCTGCTGTGTGAAAAGAGATGGCAAACACACGGTGAGCACTGATACCCATTCCATAGACCCAGGAACCAAAGGGCCACAAAGAAACGTGAAATTTCATTCAAGACAGGAGTAGATCATCAGACGAACCGGTAAGATCCTGTTTCACAAATATTTTCACCAGATACACATCGGCAAAAACTCAAAGAACCAAAGCAGTCTCGCTCTTATGAAAATATGTTAAAGAAGTCGTTGCAAGAATGCATGGAGGAGAAGGGAGTCCCAAGAATGTGTAAGTCATGGAAGGCCAGGGCAGATTTAACTTGAACCCTGGAGCCCTCTGTGGCAATCCATTTCAAAATCACCCCTGCAGAGATGCAAGGTCACAGGATGGTCTACACGGGCACCTCACATGATGGGGACCCCTTTAGAGAGGCTAGCCCTCTACCAATGGAACGCGAAGACTTTAGTCAGTGAGTGCTATGTTCCCCAACCCCTGTCTACACAGCAGTCTGAACCACTGTGACAGAAGAAAAAAAAAAAGCAATTTAGGGGCAAAGGAAAAAAATGTGTGCATGCCCTTCCTTAAGTATGTAAATTAAGCTAAATAACAAGTTTGGTTTTTGTCACATTTCTCATGTGTGTGTGTGTGCACCTGAGGTGGATGTCAGGACTCTTCCTCCATTGGTCTCCACCATATTCACTGAGGAAGACAGTCTCTCAGCCGAACCCAGAGCTTGCTATGGGGATCCTGTCTCTGCTAACATCATGCCCACCTGGCTTTCTGGTGGTTTCTAGGGATTCAGACTTTAGTTCTCATGCTTGCACAAGCGCTTTTACTGGTGAGCCATCTCCCCAGTCTCTGTCAGGTATTTTTATTTGTTGAGACAGGTTCTCACGGGACCTGAAGTCCTGGCCCTCCTGCCTTAGCCTCCTCAGTGCGGGGGTCTCAGCTGTGGACACCACAGCCAGCATCACTTTAGTTTTTGGAGACAGGGTCTTGCTATATATACAGCCCAGGTTGGCCTCAAGCTCGCCATTCTTCTACCTCAGCCTCCAGAGTGCGGGGTTACAGAAATGTGCAACCATACCCAGCTTCGGTCTCAATAATTAAACATATTGCCAGAACTAAATCTCTGCATCTTTTAAAATTTTCTGCCTATATGGCTAGCTTTAGTCATAAAGAAAGGAAACTCTATACAGAGTTGCTTCAATGCCCATCATCTTCTCTGAAGTAGATTGGTGCTGTCAGGAGCAGACATGTCTCACTGTCATGAAAAGCCTTAAGTTATTAAACATAATACATACCACATTCTGTAGGTCTTTGAAGATCATCTATCTATTTAAATGTTTATGACCATAAAAACATATCTAACATGACTGTAAGTTTGACTATTATAGATGACTATTAATTTATATTTAATTATACAATATATTTTTAAGTGAGCTGCATAGACATAACACCGCAAACAAGAGTAAAAATATACATACAGAGCCGGGCGGTGGTGGCGCACGCCTTTAATCCCAGCACTCGGGAGGCAGAGGCAGGTGGATCTCTGTGAGTTCGAGACCAGCCTGGTCTACAAGAGCTAGTTCCAGGACAGGCTCCAAAACCACAAAGAAACCCTGTCTCGAAAAACCAAAAAAAACAAACAAACAAACATACATACAGTATAACAAAATTAACATTAAACTTGTATCAATATACAAAAATGCATACCAATGTAAAATATTTAAGACTAGTAGTTTCTTTTCTATTAAAAGTAGATTCAATAATCTACCTTTTAGTCTTAAAACTTCTATATCCCCCCCTTTTTATTTTCAGAAAGAGATCTTTGAATCTAATTTCCTTTGTTCACCTTTTTTGCTAACCATTACCAATAACGATTGTAGCCAACCCCCCTTAAATGATAATATCCATAACCCATCTTTTGGGAACGTGGGTGTTGTTCTCTAAACTACTTCCTGTTGTTTTGGGGCCCTGGTAATCTTTGGGGGAAGCTTGAGAAAATCAGGATAGTTGTTAAGTCTTCTCTAGAGTATTCTGTGAGGATGGATCGTTTCAGGCAGCAGTCTTGAAGCTGTTCTGGATGCTGGATCACTGGGCTATCTGTTTTTATTGATGTCTGGTCCCTTTGGTTTAAAAATATGTAAACTTTAAAAGGTAACTTATCCATCTGCATTAATACAAGTAGACTGTGCATTGTATATAAGTCCGCCAAAGATGAAATTTTAGGTTTGAGCAGGTAAAATATGCATCACGTGTCCTGTAGTTCTTCTAGGTTTATTTATGTCTGTAATCAGAATTTCAGGGGGGTCTTCCCCAATCAAGCCTGATCCATACCAAGTTAGAATGATCCCACAGCCTCTCATTTCCTGTGGAAATAAAAGTAAAACGTCCTCTCCAAAGTATCATGTTTTTTGACTTCTTTTTAAAAGTCAAGACATTTAAAAAATATATAGATTGGTTTAATCCAGTAGTTTTCATAATCCAATGTCTCCTAGCAGCCAAAAAATTTAAAGACAACACAGTAACATATAGGATCCAGACTCTGTGTATTTTCCATTTTTACATTCCATTCCACGTAAAAATGGCCTCGAACTCACAGAGATCCGCCTGCCTCTGCCTCCCGAGTGCTGGGATTAAAGGCATGTGCCACCACCGCCTGGCCTTGGCTCTGTTTTAGAAACCTTTTTCAATGCTTTCTCAGGTTTTATGTGGAATTTTTTGTTTGTTTGTTTGTTTTTGCTTTTTTGAGACAAGGTTTCTGTGTAGCTTTGGAGCCTGTCCTGAACTCACTCTGTAGACTAGGCTGGCTTCAAACTCACAGAGATCCGCCTACCTCTGCCAAGTGCTGAGATTAAAGGTGTGCACCACCACTGCCCATTCATGTGGAAATTCTTGCCTAACATTTGGGCGCCATTTGTAGACAGAAGTTTCTATCCCATCAGCAGCTCCCAAATAAACACACTGAAGCTTATATTAATTATAAATGCTCGGCCGATAGCTCAGGCTTACTATTAACTAATTCTTACAATTTAAACTAACCCATTTCTATTAATCTATTGCCATGTGGCTTGTTACCTCATTTTCTACATTTCTGGCCTCCTAGGTGGCTGGCTGGTGTCTCCTCTGGCTCCGCTCTTTTTCCTCCCAGCATTCTTAGTTTGGTTGTACCACCTATACTTCCTTCCTGGCTACCGGCCAGTCAGTTCTTTATTAACCAATGAGAGTAATATATATTCACAGTGGACAGAATTATTCCACAGTGACCTCAGTTGTTTGGGTCCACACTACATGTACCCTGACTCCTCATATCTTGGTTGTAATTGAACCACTCTCCAAAGTGGCTGAGCCCTTTGAAAAAAGTTAAATAGCCACTAATCCATTCTAAATAAATGCGGAGCGGATGTTCCTGCCCTAGAATAACACTCCATGTATCAAATGCACAAGCTCAGTCTCTGATTCCCATTTGTGACCTGTGAACTGAGGGTGGAAAAGTCACTGGTCTGATGACCCAAGGAGTGCCGCTTGTCCTCCTGAGGAGTCACAGTGAACAGCCAGGATGTCTTCTAAGAAGGCCACAATGACCCTCTTGGCTGTGTCTCCAGCCGGTGTCTGCACACTGCGTATGTGCGTCAGGGCCACTCTGACCATCTGGTCTCTCTCCTGTGGGGTGTGGACTGCACCAGGATCATCTCCCTCCGCTCCTGACTTTAAGAACTGCAGGATGTAGGACTGGATCATATCCCCATTCAGCTCAAGAGTTTCTAGAATGCAGGGGAGGTCGGAGGCACTGGCTAGACTCAAGAGGTGAAGTAGCGCCTGGCAGATGTGGGTCCGTAGGCTGGCACAGTACTTGAATTCCAGAAAGTCTGTGGTGTCCTCACTCTTCTGCAAGGCAGTGACCAATGCATTCCAGATCTGAGCAAACTGTTCTAGGGACCCGTACTGCGCTCTCTTGCCTGGGATGGAAAGGGCTGCGGCAGATCTGATGCGCACTTTGAAGTTCTTGCATGACATCACAACTGATGTCAGGGCCTTGTAGGCCTGGGAGGTCCATGGGGCTGACCCTAGGAAGAATTCACAGTCACTGAAACTAGTAAAGGGTTAGAGTTAGACAGGGTGAGCAGGAGAGGGGTGGGGAAGCATGCACTTTGTGTTCACTCTCATCATGGCCCCATATGATCTGAGGAAGAATGGCCCCACTGGCTCATATATCCTTAGTCATCAGGGAGTAGCCCTGTTTGAGAGGATTAGGAGGCGTGGCCTTGTCGGATAAAGTGTGTCACTTGGGATGGGCTTTGAGATTCCCAGAGCCCACGTCAGGCCCAGCCTCTCTCTCTGCTTGTGGATCAGGATGTAGCTCTGTTACTGCTCCAACTCCACGAGAGCCACCATGTTCCTGCCATGAGGATAAGGGACTAAACCTCTGGAACTAAGCCAGCCCCCGACTAAATGTTTTTCTTTATAAGAGTTGTGGTGGGCATCATGTCTCTTCACAGCAAAAGAACAGAGACCAAGGCTCCTCATAGGAGCAGGGCAGCGAAAGTCAACCTGTGGGATCCCAGGGAAGGGATCAAATACTGATCTCTGGTTTCCTGTTTTCCCTAGACAAGCCTGAAGCATGATCAAAGCCTCTGCTACCCAAATAGGATTTTATCCGTCCAAAGGGGCAAAGCTTGGTGGGAAACGCATGGATGGAACTGCACCCAAACTGCTCCTGGCAGTGCAGGGCTGCACACTGTATGAAACAGTCCTCTTCCTGCTAGGAAAAGGAGTATTCCCTCCCCAGATAGCACCAGGCACTGACTCGCTGCAGCACACTGTGCATTTATTGTTAAGACATAAGAGCACTTCTAATGTCAAGAATATGAAGCTTGCATGGTCTTTTCCCCATTTCTGTGTCCCCCAGCCCTCCTCCCCCAATAGCATGCTTTCACTCCCTCAGAGGTGCTGCTAGACACTCTGGCTTGACTACTAGACACTCTGGCTTGACTGTCTCACTCAAGACAGATGGCAGTTCTCTCAGTCTGTCCCCTTCTTTGCTGCCCACCCCCCAAGAGAAACAGATTCTCTCTATTCCGTGAATGCCAGTGCCACCCACAAGGGCCTCAGATCTCAGTGTCCCGCTGTTCCTGCTCCATTCTTACATGCGTCCTCATAGCTCTGTAGCCCCCAGGCAACTTCTCTACCCTCTCCCAGGCTCTGCTCTGCCTGGACAGCCCCTCACAGGGTGCCTACTCTGCTGGTCCTCGTGGTTGTCCCTTCTCCAGGGACACACCCTTGGCTCTCCAGTCCTGTCAGAGGCAGAGACGTAGGGCCAGTGCTGGCATCCCCAGTGGCTAGGGTCTGTGCACAGAAGAAACCATTAGCCCAAGATGATTTGTCAAGCAAGGCTCATGGTATTCGGGACAGTATGAAGGGGAAAGAAGCCCTGAGCTTCTAGTTCTGAACCCAGAACTTGTGAGATTTGAACCTGTGCTCTTGGTGCCAGCGGTGAACTGTAGATTTGGACAATTTCCTTACCATCTTTTCTCCTAAGTACTTAATGAGAGGACATTGTAGAAACAAGTTAATATCCTGCTTTAGTTTGTTTAACATATGAAGAAGTATTTTCTCAGATTATAAAAAAGACCTTTGTAAATATACTTTAAAATGGCAATAAAACACCTCATCAAACCCACACACCCAATGGCGTATTCCATCATTCCATTAAACTTGATCCCTGTTGTTTTCTAGTCCTGTGACTAAAACCATCGTTGTTAACAACAGCACAGACCTCTGGACAGGCTGAGAGAGGGAAAACATCTTACCAAGTGGCAGAGCAGGATTTTTAAAAACATTTCCCATCGCGTAGCAAGCATTCCATCGGACTTTCATGGCAGCCTCGTTTACAACGGTAGAAATCAGAGCCTGGATAGACTCCTCGATGATTTCAGCAAACCTGGGTCTCTCTATGTGAGACGGTTGTAGAAAATGAAGCAAATTCCCAAGGGCCCGGACTGCGTTGCTTTTGACCTAAAACAAAACATAAAAGGCCTCAGAGTTATTTTGCTGAAGATGTTTCAGACAATATAAATTCTACTTTAAGAAAGACCCTCCATGTCTTACAGCAAGAGAATAAACGAGACATCAACCCTGTGAGGGTGTGAGTCCTCGGAACTGTGCACGTTCAACTTACCCATGTCCGAGCCCATGCTTTTTAAATGGACCATGTAATAGGCACATGCAAGCTTTATCTTTCTTACTTATCAATTCCATTTAAGGATTTTTTCTCTTTCTTTCTTTTTAAATAACAGATAAGCATGAACATATCATGCAGTAGACAATGAGAGAGTGCTGGTACTTTCTGTGGGACAGAAGGCAGTAGAATAAACTGTACGAGTATGGCGTGGACAGCACTCCCCTGAGTGCCTGTGGACACAGATGGTTTAGGACCATCAGACCACCCTGCTGGAGCAGCACAGTTGCAAGTGTGCACCCTTAACGTCTTGTGTGTACCTTGTTTTTGTCCGTGGAGGCTTGTATCGCAGACTGCAACATTTTCAAGAGCAGGAGCCCAGAGAACTCATCCTGAAAACTTGGATCTGGCGTGTCCCTGTCCCACCCAAGGCACATGGCGGGGTAAGAAAAAAAATTACCACTTAAATGTGTGCACACAAAGATACAGTCACCAAGTGTATGAGGGTAAAAATGTCAGGAAAACAGCCTGACAGACCTTTTCAGATTACACTGAGAACTCACACATCTCTTTGTTTGTTTCTTTGTTTTTGAGACAGGGACTCATTATAGAGCTTAGGCTGGCCTGGAATTTGGTATGAAACTTAGGTTGACTTCAAATCTGTGATCCCCCTGCCTCAGCCTCCTGAGTGCTGGGATTATAGGTACATGCCATCACACCTAGGTTTCAACGGCAGTTCTCCATTTAAGAATGTAACCACAGGGGACATCTCAAGATGGACATTTTATGCCCAGAAATGTTCACTGCATATAGACGCCCACAAGCCTAAGTAAAACAACCATTCAAGAAGAGGATGCATCAGGATGCGTCCTGTGGTGGACTCTGTGTCCCGTGTGTTTATTAGACATCCAGCGCAGAGAATGTCTGTACGCTACACATGCTTCTTATGCAGAACCAGGTGACAGAGGAAGCGACGGTGCTGCAGGAAGGAGGCAGATTTTACACTACATGCCCCTTGTGCTCTTCAGGTTCTTTTGACCTGTGACTCTATTCCTTAAAAAAAATACAAACAGATTTCTCCAGTAAAATGCCACTGGGTATCAGCTACACCTCTGGGCAGGCTCCACGCTCATGAGCAGCTGGTAACACAAAGCAGACTCCATGGGGTTTTGGTGGGTAATTTCTGTCTTATTGATTTTTTTTTTTTTTTTTTTGGTTTTTTGAGACAGGGTTTCTCTGCGGTTTTTTTTTTTTTTGATCTTTGTTGAGAGAGAGAGAGAGAGAGAGAGAGAGAGAGAGAGAAAACAAGCATGAAGTTGGGTGGAAAGGGAGGTAGGGAAATCTAGGAGAAATTGTATTTGTATTAAGGGAAATATGATTATATATTATATGTAAAAATATTTAATAAACAAACAAACAAAAGACCTTTGTGCCCAAAGAGCAGGGTATCTGTTACTAAGGTTTCAGATTTCTACTGTGATATTTTTTATAATGTGGGTATACGCTTATGTTAGGACATGGTATTTTTGAATATATACACTGTTATAGAATCATATGTATCTGAATATACAGTAAGAACCAACTAGATTTATTGCTTAAAGGAATATTAAAGTAGTAAAGCTGTTGGTATGATATGGGGGAACTCTTGCTAATTCTTTCACAGTAAGGAGGAAGACCCTTCCAGAGCTCTGAAACAGTGCCGCCCTTGGAAAGACCCTCCCAGAGCTCTGAAACAGTGTCGCCCTTGGAAAGACCCTCCCAGAGCTCTGAAACAGTGCCGCCCTTGGAAAGACCCTCCCAGAGCTCTGAAACTGTGCCGCCCTTGGAAAGACCCTTCCAGAGCTCTGAAACTGTGCCGCCCTTGGAAAGCAGGCTGAGTCACTTACATGTTGATGAGGAGAGTGTCTGTCAGGTTGCCCAGGGACCAGGCTGCTTTGGCACGCACGTTTAATGACTTATCTTGAAGTGACATCAATATAGCATTTGCTGTGTCTGCAACAAATATGACGTCCTGTACAACAAACCAGGCTGTATTACTCAAGGAGTTCATGCTGCTGCCGCTGAACTTTTCACAGAAAGCTATGAGCCTTTTTAATAGTTTGATTTAGAAACCAAATTTATCTATGGAATCGACATGAACCTGTGAGTTACCTGTGCGTTCTGTGCTTGGGTTGTCTCCACTCCCGGCAACAATGTTCTGATAGTGAAGGCATTGCCCAAACACATTGTCTGCACTACACACCCTTCCCATGGATGAACGTCACAGAAGGAATAAAGGAAAACTTCACTGCCCTCTTAGAAAAATGGGTATTAGCTTTCTCAATCATTACTCCCATGTGGGTAATGTCCTCTTTTTTATCTTTAGTTAATCTCTCATTAATTAAACATTTGCTGTACACTACAGTCCTATGCAGTGTGTCAAATAATTAACAAACAAAGCACGGGCACTGCACGTTGTAATAGCAATTAAGGAATCTGATTACACAGCGGGCTTCCTTCACCGCTCAATGAGGAAGCTATATGCCCACAAATCCGCTGGTGGTAAAGGCTCTAAGGAAACAGCGGTAGGCCAGGCTCACTCTCACCTGTCTGAGGCAGGGGAAAAGCACATAGACGCCAAGGGCCCTGGAGGTCGCAGCTTTCACTAAATGGTTCTTGCTGTCGTTCAGGCCGAGCAACATTGTAATACACAAAATCTGCTTGTCATTCTGCAGAGAAGGTTCACAAAAGAAGTCAGACGGAATCACTGCAAGCCAAAGTCTGCCACAAGCAACTGAGCGCTGTGACCCTCAGCTGACCACAGGGCAGGTGCCTGGACACCGGGGCAGCTATCTGAGGCATGATTTTGGGCAAGATACACACAGCATCTCATCATATTACATGTATGGGTAACAACTATGTAAGCCACTGAGGGATAAAGAACAGGAATAGAATTACAGGCTTGTGTACCCCAAATCAGACATGAAATCCACACCTAAAGCAGTGGGATTGGGAGGTGACAGGCTAAGCGAATACCCCATGTGGAGACCTTAACCTAAGTATTTTCACACACTGCTGCTTCTCACGTGACTCCCCCGTGAAGTGCATTATACAAAGCTTTAGAGAAATTCAAGGGAGTCAAAGAGCTGGGGGTGGGACGGCAAGGATGCGGAGCCAAGACTTTTAACTCAGGACACCAAGTGCTTCCTTCGGAAGTCTCGTCAGAGGCTGTGTTGCTCACAAGCATACCTGCCTTCTAGGGCAGAAGCAAGGCTTTCCTGGGGGAGTGGACGGCAATGCTCTCATGGCAAACTCAACAGAAAACAGTTCCTTTTCTAGAGAAGAGGTTGAAAGATTTCAAAACAGAATCACACTGGAGCCCTGCTGCCCAGGATATGGTCCAAGAGTGAGGACATGAGGTTAGGTTACCGGCAGACTGCTGAAGGCCTCTGGCAAGATGGAGGACAGGGCGTCACAGGCGCTCGCTTGCAGAGTTGGGTGCTCTGAACTCTGCAGGGCGTGGGGCAAAGGACCATTCAACATCATAGTCCAGAACATCACCACCTAGAACAGAGGCACAGTTAGAACCACAGCACAGCACCCACAGGAGAACCCGTTGAAGCCATGCCCATCAGGTGTAGCCTTGGAGAGGAAATGTTTTCTGTAGTAGCTTTTCACAGGTGTTTTCACTGGGCGTCTTCCACAGTGATGGAAACAACTTCTGAAATAACTAGGCAGACCCAGTAGGGCACACAGTGTAATCAAGGTGACAACAACAGTGGTGATGGTGGTGATGATGGCAGTGATGATGATGGTGGAAAAAAAACAGCAGAAGGTGCTGTTTCGCAGAGGTTTTATCATAGGCCAGGCATTATTCTAAGTGACTGTCATACATCAACCCATTTTAATCCTCAGCACAATTAAGTGAAGTCTATACCACTACCACAATTTCTACCAAGAAAACAGGCACAAAATACATTGTAATACGCTAGTCAGCATCAAGGTCACTGAGAATCCGGATGTGCCGCCACCTTGCTGGGCTCTTTCAATGTGACCCTGTTTGGGCACAGAAGGCTGTGCACACCAGTCAACAGGATCAGGGGGAGAGCTGGAGCTGTTTCCTATCCCTTCCTGTCTGTAGCACTGCCTGGTGACTTGATCTGTGTAAGCTTTAGCACCTCTTCAACCACACGGGCAAAGATATTTACCTTGAAGTCTACAGTAAGACGTGACACTGTGCTGAGGTCCTGGCACCAGGACAGGCTAGCTCTCAACTTGAGAAGCAGGCTCTGCTGTAGGCACTTTGAAGACTCATCCCTAAGCCCTCAGGGGGTGTCAAGTTGACATGGCCCAGCCATTCCAATTCCTGACCAGCAGAGACCGCAGAGAACAAATGTTCAATGTCTAAAGATGCTACGTGCTTAGGGCTACTTTTGTGCTTGACTAACGCCAGGTAATACAGAAAGTCTGTCTTCTCTCTAGGGGAGGCAATAATAAAGTTGTGAGCAGTTAAGAGGCTTGCCCATGGAGACGGGAAAGAAGGTTAATATCACTGGCTGCTCTTCCAGAGGTCTTGAGTTCAATTCCCAGCAACCATATGGTGGCTCACAACCATCTGTAATGGGATCTGATGCCCTCTTCTGGCCTGCAGGCATACATGTAGATACAGTACTCATATACATAAAATAAATCCAAAAAAATTATTAAAAAGAGAAAAAAAAGGCATGTTCACAGCAACTTGTCTAGCAAGTGGAGAAATCTGGATTCCCATCCAAGTTCTATCTGATGTCCAAACTCACTCCATCTCCTTGCACGTGGTTCCATGAAAGCTCGAGTTGCTGTCTTGGAAAGGAGTTTGGGTATTTAATTCATGGCAAAGATGATGGACATGCAAACAGCAAAGAGAAGGCAGGATGAGGAGGTCACGGGGAGAAAGCTTCACCAACGCTGAGTTCATTTGGGTTTTGGCACCAAGTAGAGAACATTTTGGCGGGATTATATTTCTCATTCAGAGAAGTGGCAGTGTAGGGGCGGCAGACGCAACCTGATCATAGATTTTCCTTTTTAAACTCTCTATATACACATACTGTCATACCCTGGCTGTCATCTTTGGGAACACTGGTCATCTCCTTTGAGATAGTTCTTATTGGCTTGCAGTGTCCCAGTTAGGTGACACTGTCTAGCCAGTGAGCCCCAGGGATTCTCCTGGCCCTCCTTCCTAGCACCGGGATGAGGACCTGCCACCATACCCAGCAACTTTTTTGACATGGGTTCTGGGGATTGAACAAGCCCTTTACCAATGAGTGCTCGCTCTCTCCACTTCCCTTTTGTTCAACTTTTAGTAGGAACCGTACAACGAGAAGTGAGCAGATTAAAGAAATTCTATTCACTGGGCATGAGCATCTTCCCATTTTAAGCCTCTTTAAAAAGAATCGGTTTGCTGGGCAGTGGTGGCGCACGCCTTTAATCCCAGCACTAGGGAGGCAGAGGCAGGCGGATCTCTGTGAGTTCGAGGCCAGCCTGGTCTACAAGAGCTAGTTCCAGGACAGGAACCAAAAGCTACGGAGAAACCCTGTCTCGAAAAATCAAAAAAAAAAAAAAAAAAAGAATCAGTTTGTGAATTAAGGATTATTATTCCTGTTCACAGTAGCAACCTAAGCTCATGAACACAGGCCTGGTTCCCTGCCTTCTCAGTCACACTCCCTGCCTTTCCCCACAATCCTAGTTTGTCTCTTGAGCAGGCAGAATAACCAAATTAAGCTTTCTGCAAGCAAACACCACATTTATCATTACTGGTTGGTTGTATAAATAACCGTGCTACATACTGAACTACACCCTATTCTGGTAATTTCATGTTATGCTAGATTACACATTGGGTTCCTTTTAAAGAAACGTTAGCGTGCACATGTATACTGAAGTACACTTCACAATAGCCAAGATATGGAAACAACCTAAGTGTCCATCAACTGGTAAGATAAAGAAAACGTGGTATAATATATATATATATATACACACACACACATACACACATACATACATACACACACACACACACACAATCACAAGAGATTGTGTTTCAAAAAAGAATGCAATTCTGTCAGTGACTGCAACATGAAGATAATTATATTAAGTGAAATAAGCCAAGCATGGAAATATAAACATCACACACATAGTATCTTTAATTCTTGGAGCCTGTACAAGTTATTCTCACAGGAGTTGAGAGTAGTGGGTGTCTACGAGGCTTCATCAACAGGTAGCAGGTTACAGTTCAGTAGGAATAAGAAGTCCTGGGTCTGGTGAGATGGCCCAGCAGGTATAAAGACACTTGCTGTACAAGCCTGGTGACCTGTGTTTAATCTCTGAAACCCACATAAAGGTAAAAAGAGAGAACCAGCTTCACAAATTATCTTCTAACCTCCACACGTGGCACTGGTATATCCAGTAATAATAAGCAATTTTAATAAAAAAAATCAAAAAGTTCTGTTGTGCTATTCTGGTGTAGGAGGTCCTTCTGTTTATATGTTGCTTTCATTGGTTAATGAATAAAGAAACTGCCTTGGCCTAATAGGGCAGAACTTAGGTAGAGGACAGAACTGAATGCTGGGAGGAAGAAGGGCAGAGAGAGAGAGAAGCCATGGATCCTCCACCTGAGATGGATGCTGGTTATAATCTCTGGTAAGCCACTGCCACATGGCGATATACAGATTAATAGAAGTGGGTTAAATCAAGATGTGAGAGTTAGCCAATAAGAGGCTAGAGCAAATGGGCCAAGCAGTGTTTTAATTAATACAGTTTCTGTGTGGTTATTTCGGGGCTAAGCTAACCGGGCGGCCAGGACGAACAAGCGGGCCCTCCTCCTACAACACTATTCCACAACAGGAACACCACGGTTTGTTCTAGATTTTATTTTTTATTATTATTAGCAGTGTGCACATGTATGACGTTTGTGGACACATCTGTCAAGGTGCACATGTGGATATGAGAGGAAAACCTTGCAGAATTGGTTCTTTATGTGGGTTCTAGGGATCACACTTGGGTTGTCGGGTTTGCATCCTTGGGCGGCAAGCACCATGGTTTTTGGCACTGGAAGAAATGATATCATCTGTTCCACTTCATTACTGAGCCTCAAACTAAAAAGTGCACTAGAGCATGCGGAGAGAACACTGGGAACGGAGGTGTGCTTACCATACTGATGGGCACTCTCTGCTCAGGAGCTGTGCTGGAATCGGGCTTGTACTGCTGTATCAAGCCTGTACCCAGTTCTTCTAGAAGCTGTCAAGACACAAGAAATGAGCTGTCACTATGGAGGTCATGAATACCATGCCTTCAGTTTGGAGAAACCTCAAATCAACAGGAAAAAGTGTTTCTTTTTCCTTTTCTCTCTTTTTTGTTTGTTTGGTTTTTTGAGACAGGGTCTCATTATGTAGCCCTGGCTGGCCTCAAACTTAGAGATCCACCTGCCTCTGCCTCCCTCATGCTGGGGCTAAAAGTGTGAACAGAACTTAGAAAAGGTAATTTCTAACTGGCTTTTCTCTTCTCAGCAACTATGGCACAGGTATTCTTTGAAGGAGTCAAAACCGACACCGACGGTGTTAGCTGCCCCTGAACATAAGAACCAGGATAGGAATACATCCTCTCCTTGTCTGAAACCCGAGAAACCACAGAAGAAGATGTGTCCCTTGTGATGTAATTACCTTCACACCATGGAGCTGAATGGACGGGTTTGCTTCACCCATGCACTTACAGATCACCTCGCCAAGCTCCATCAGGTACAGCTGAGCCATTGAAAAATAGCCCTTTGCCAGGTGAGCCAAAACCTACACAGAGAACAGGCAATTAGCTCATCTGAAAGCAGGTAAGGCTGCAGAATCCAGAAGTGCTTCAACATTTTGGCAGCCACTCACACCTAACATGGACCTTAACTCTGTCACTGAAGACTGTGCTGTGGCCGGCATCCGTTTGCAATGTCTCACTCAAGCCTCAGGGCAATCCTTTGATGTGGATTTTTATGGAATTTAGAGCTGAAAGGACAAGGCTGAGGGTAAAGGGTCCTCAGTGTCCTCAGACAACCAGCAGAACTTGAGCTGTGATGGCTGCTCTTGGCGGTCACTAAAACCCAAGTGGCTGAGCATGCCTCTGAGGGATTTTTTTTTTCTTAATTAAATCATTTGAAGTGGGGAGACCCACTTTTAATCTGGATCTTTTGCGGAAAAACCACCTTTAATCTGGGCCATGTTGTAGGAGGCTGTTTGTTCCCAGCTGCTCAAATTCCCGAAATAATCACACAGAAACCATATTATTTGCAAAACTGTTTGGCTAATAACTTAAGTATATTTCTGGCTAACTCATATCTTAAATTAACCCATCTCCATTAATCTGTGTATCGCCACAAGGCTGTGGCTTACTGGGTAAAGTACTGGTGTCTATCTCCAGTGGGGCTACATGGCTTCTCCTGACTCTGTCTTCTTTCCCAGCATTCAGTTTAGTTTTCCCCACCTAGCTCTACTCTGCTCTATCAGGCCAAGCCAGTTTCTTTATTAACCAAAGGTATTCATAGCATACAGAGGAGAATCCCACATCAGGGCCACACCTTCTGCTCGCAGTCTATATAAAGGACATGGAAGAAGGAAGCTTTTGCTGTTTGCCCGCTTGCTCTCACTTTTACTAGCAGGTCCGTTCCTCCACTAGAATTAGAGCCTACATTTTTGGGATTCTGGTTTATGCTGAAGACCCGTTCAGACATCCATCCTTATGGACTGAACAACCACTGGGTTCTTGGATCTTCTGTTGGTAGACAGCCATTTTTGGGCTAGCTGGACCACAGTCTGTAAGCCATTCTAATAAATCCCATATATATATATATATATATATATATATAAATGGATATACATGTTCATTCTATCAGTTCTGTTCCTTTTAAGCACTGGTTCTCAACCTTCCTAATGCTGCAGCCCTTTAGTACAGTTCCTCATGCTAAGGTGACCTCCAACCATAAAAGTATTTTGTTGCTACTTCATAATTGCAATTTTGCTACTGTTATGAATTGTAATGTAAATATCTGATATGTGGCCCCCAAAAGGGTCACAACCTACAGGTTGAGAAACTCTGCTCTAGAGAGCCCTGGCTATACACAACTCTGTGTTTTAGACTACATCTGAGTACAGGGGTATTTTCTTTTTTTTTTCTTTTCAAAATTTTTATTTGTTATTTATTTACTTTGTGATGAGTTCTTACTATGTAAACCTGTGTGGTTTGGAACTTGCTATGTAAACCCGATTGGCCTTGAACTCTTAGAAATCTGCCTGCCTCTGCTTCCCAAGCATTCAAATTAAATACACAGACCAACAGACTTTGAAAGGAGTATTTTCTTCCTTCCAAAGAGCAATAATTTTGTTTCAATAAATAGATACAAGATGACAACAAAGAATTTATAGAGAACTAACTTTAGCTGTAGAAGTCAAACTTAATGATATTCACCTGTCATACAATACTTGAAGTGACTACAGTAGTCTGGAACAAAAGAACAGAAATATACCCAACAATTTACAAGGACTGCGCTAAGCAAAACAACAGAGCAAAAGCCACACCTAAAGGGGCGGCCACTTCATGCACGTGCACCTCAGTCACTCTCCTGAGAAGGAATGGTCCCTTTCTAACAGACAGGAAGACACGGCGTGTCCTACCTGCAGAGCTTCCAGCCGCATGGGGGAGGGTTCATAGGTGCTTCCCAGGGAAGAGCCAGCATCGCTACCTGAGCAGGAATCCTCCCTGGGCAGAACCACAGTGGAGATGCAAAGTCGGATGAGCCAGCAGGGCTCTGCAGATGCCTTTGGCGAGCTGACTGACGCTTCCTCCAGAGAGGGTCCTGCAGGGACTTTCTTCCAGCAGTCAGGAGTGCTGAGGTGGGGAGTTGCTGAACTGCTGTTGCTGAGCCCAGAGGAGCAGGGCTGCTGCAGGAGCAGTTGGACTTCCGGCAAAGGCGCATGAGTAGACACTATAGCCCCTAAGAGTGTGAGACTCGACACGCGAACATTAACATCTGCCCAAAGAAAGACAGAGCATCACAAATCACTGACATAAATGTCGTAAGTGCTGTAGTTATCCCTGCTAGCAATTAAGAATTGCTAGGTTCTTCTTTAATTAGGTATAATTAAACCCCTAATTTCAGTTCATAGAGAATATGGGACAATATCATAAAAAAACAACATGACAAATCAAGAACATTATTCTACAAGACAACTGACTAGGAGTATCCAAATATGAATACTAGGAAAAAATCAAAATAGGTGGTGAGGTTTCTTGATTTAAAAAGACCACAGAACCCAGGCATGGAGCTGTATATCTGAATTCCTAGCACTTGGGGGTGGGAGAGATGGTTCAGTTGGTAAAAGCACTTGCTGCTCTTGCAGAGAACTAGAGGTTGGCTCCCAGCATCCACACGGTGCAGCTCGCAACTGCCTGTAACTCCAGTTCCTGGGGATTTAGTGCTCTCTTCTGGCCTCCTAGGTATCCGAATACATATGCACATACTTACCCACAATCACAAAAATAAAACCAGTTTGTCTTTACAACGCTAGCACTCTGGAGGGTAGGGGAGGAGGACATTTGAGGCCAACCTGAGCTACATAGGGAGACCTCATTTCAAAAACAAAACAAATAGAAACACTATAGTGGTACATATAGTAACAAAAATTATTAATCCATGAACATGAATGATCACAGGATTTAAAAGAAAAAAGCTATTAAAAACAAAAAACAGGGTTGGAGTATCTCAGTGATTGAAGCAATTGCCCTAAGCATGAGGACTGGAGAACCCATATCCATGCTGAGTGGGTGTGGCGGCCCACACGTAATTCCAGTGCTCAGAAGACCAGGGATGGGAACCCAGGAACAAAGTGTCTATCCAGAGATCTGGTGCAACTGAGAAACGTTCTCAATGAAGTGGACAGACTGAAGAACATGCCGATGCCAATCTAGGGCCTTCACATGTGTGCCCCCCCCCACAAAAGTTCATATACACATACACTCACACCACACATACATAACACACGAGGGGAAAAGCTAGAAGGTCTGCATTCGAGTTCAGTTTTCTACATCTGGTTGTCTAGCAGCCCCAGCACCATTTACTGAAGAGTTATTTTGGTTATTTTGCTGTATCAGCTAATGGTGATGGATGTGGGTATGTTTCCAGGTTTTCTATTCTCTTCTGACCTATATTCGACACTGTCTTTACTGTAGTTTTATAGTAGGTTTTGAGGTGCTGACACACCTGGGGTCTTGCACCCTCTAGGCAAGTGTTCCACTGAGTTTGACCTCTAGCCTAACTTCTCTATCAGTACTGTTTCCTATTCTAGGTCTTTTGCCTGATAAATGTGAGAACCTATTTGCCAATGCTATACAAAATGACCTGCTGTGCTTTTCACTGGGATCAAGTTTGGGAGAACCGACACTGAACCCTATCCACGAACAAGGACTCTTCCATCTCATCCATCACTTTCTAGTGTTCATATGAACCTGCTATAAATTTTGTTAGATTCATATTTAGAATTTGATCATTTTAAACAATGAAAACACTCAAGTACAAAGTCAAATATTTGAAAGGGACTGTTGAGATATGTCCATCTCCTGGGGCTGAAGATGCAACTAAAGAGAAACAGGCACCGTTAGACAAGCAGCTGCCTGCACTAGGAGCCTTGGGCTCTAACTTGTACCTTTTGCCATCACTGTGATGAGAGGCCTCAAGGCAGGACTGTGTCCTGATTTACAGACCTGTGGGCTGAACTTGGCCTCTCATGCCAACCTTACAGAATAGGTGAAGTCTTCCTGTTATGAGGAAATGGGGTTCTGGATGGGCCATAGCTGTGAGGATGGAAGAAGAGGGAGCTGTAGATCCTCAGACTGACTCCAGGGCCAGTATCTCTCCCATAGTGTTCCAGAAAATATTGCACATTCCAGAAAAAGCTCTACAACTCTGAGTGAAAACTTAGATGTAAGAGGGAGCCTGATCTGAAATCTTGCAAACAAAGAGGAACATTCTAAAGGCAGGTGCTGAGAGCCCATACACATATGTGGGAACATTCTAAAGGCAGGTGCTGACAGCCCGTACATATGTGTGGGAACATTCTAAAGGCAGGTGCTATCAACCCATACACATGTGTGGGAACATTCTAAAGACAGGTGCTGACAGCCCATACACATGTGTGGGAACATTCTAAAGGCAGGTGCTATCAACCCATACACATGTGTGGGAACAATTTAAAGACAGGTGCTGACAGCTTATACACATGTGTGGGAACATTCTAAAGACAGGTGCTGAGAGCCCATACACATGTGTGGGAACATTCTAAAGGCAGGTGCTATCAACCCATACACATGTGTGGGAACAATTTAAAGACAGGTGCTGACAGCTTATACACATGTGTGGGAACATTCTAAAGGCAGGTGCTATCAACCCATACACATGTGTGGGAACATTCTAAAGACAGGTGCTGACAGCCCATACACATATGTGGGAACATTCTAAAGGCAGGTGCTAACAGCCCATACACATGTGTGGGAACATTCTAAAGACAGGTGCTATCAACCCATACACATGTGTGGGAACATTCTAAAGACAGGTGCTGACAGCCCATACACATGTGTGGGAACATTCTAAAGGCAGGTGCTGAGAGCCCATACACATGTGTGGGAACATTCTAAAGACAGGTGCTGACAGCCCATACACATGTGTGGGAACATTCTAAAGGCAGGTGCTGAGAGCCCATACACATGTGTGGGAACAATTTAAAGACAGGTGCTGACAGCCCATACACATGTGTGGGAACATTCTAAAGGCAGGTGCTATCAACCCATACACATGTGTGGGAACAATTTAAAGACAGGTGCTGACAGCTTATACACATGTGTGGGAACATTCTAAAGACAGGTGCTGAGAGCCCATACACATGTGTGGGAACATTCTAAAGGCAGGTGCTATCAACCCATACACATGTGTGGGAACAATTTAAAGACAGGTGCTGACAGCTTATACACATGTGTGGGAACATTCTAAAGGCAGGTGCTATCAACCCATACACATGTGTGGGAACATTCTAAAGACAGGTGCTGACAGCCCATACACATATGTGGGAACATTCTAAAGGCAGGTGCTAACAGCCCATACACATGTGTGGGAACATTCTAAAGACAGGTGCTATCAACCCATACACATGTGTGGGAACATTCTAAAGACAGGTGCTGACAGCCCATACACATGTGTGGGAACATTCTAAAGGCAGGTGCTGAGAGCCCATACACATGTGTGGGAACATTCTAAAGACAGGTGCTGACAGCCCATACACATGTGTGGGAACATTCTAAAGGCAGGTGCTGAGAGCCCATACACATGTGTGGGAACAATTTAAAGACAGGTGCTGACAGCCCATACACATGTGTGGGAACATTCTAAAGGCAGGTGCTATCAACCCATACACATGTGTGGGAACAATTTAAAGGCAGGTGCTGACAGCCCATACATATGTGTGGGAACATTCTAAAGACAGCTGCTGACAGCCCATACACATGTGTGGGAACATTCTAAAGGCAGGTGCTATCAACCCATACACATGTGTGGGAAAAGCCAAGACATACAAGCAGTATCTTTGCAGTCAAGGAGATGTGAACCAACTTCAAAAGACCTTATGTAAACCACACAGATGGCATTACAGAAGTTAGGGTTTTGTTTTCTCCTCAATATATGATATCACCCACCTATCCATCTATCCACCCGTCCATTCTGTCTATCCATCTACCTATCCACCCTTTCTTCCATCCATCTACCCTCCATCCATCTACCCATCCATCCATCCATCCATCCATCCACCCACCCATCCACCCTCCCCTCCATCTACCCATCCATCCATCCATCCATCCATCCATCCATCCATCCATCCATCCATCCATCACGATCTCTCTAAGATGCAGTTTGCTCACTGTCCTAAGACGTCGAAGCAGCACTCAACTCAGTTGGTTCTCCAGCTCCTTCCCTTCCCTCAAACAGACATCTAGTTGTTTATACCTTTGACAAACTGAGACTAAGCAAACATCTTAGAGCTGAAGAGGTGCTCTCAATACTTACTTCTCTTTCTTTTAAACACTGATAGTCTACATTTGACAAAAAGAAGCAGTTAGCACTACTAACCTTTGTGGCGGATGTAAGGTTTTATGTGGTTCCAGACTTTGGTCAGCAAGCTGAGTTTCAGGCGGTTGTAGGGGGCATTTGATACTAGATTTGCAAGGCACTGTAACAGAACAGAAACATACATTCACACACACACAATAATATTTTCTATCTTTATTTTTGTGAGTATGTATGTGTATATGGAGGTCAGAAGGTGACTGTGGGAATCTGTTCTCTCCTCCTACCACATGAATTCTGGAGATCAAACTTGGCTTGCTGGCAAGAGCCTTTACCCACAGAGCCAGTTTTAAAGGTCTATTTACTAAAAGAAAACCAGTCTTTTTAATGTCTACAGTAAGATTAAGTACAGACTTTCAAACAGGTGTCTTTAATATAATTATTACTTATACTTTCAGGTGATGTAAGACATACAAACTGAAGCCTCTCTCAAGCTGAAGGTAACTTGGGACTTACCTTAATTATCTGGGTAAGGGTCTGAGACGATGACTCTGCCACCAAAGCTAACAGAAGACATCTGTGCAACTCTCTAATGCTGGACGCAATTGTTACGGAGAAAGGAGTGAAAGCCATTTTGTGGTCAGTGGTGTCCTCAGCAATAGAAAGAAACTGTTTCGAGCCTTCCAAGATGGCAGACAAAACTTGCAAGGCACAGGCACGCGTCTGGAATGTCAAGATGATTCACACCGGTCAGTTAGAAGTCGGGACCCAGGCTCCCTTCTTTCTATAGGCTCAATTCTCCAAGTCCTCAGAGCCATCTTATTAGATAACAGAAAGGGGAGGCGGCATCAGGTACTGAGGGCAGCTACAAGGTAGCCACTTGACCACATGTAAGGTCGCCATGGGACAACAGTGAGGCAGAACTCTAAGTTCTACTACTACCACAGCACACGGATCTGGAGCCCTAAGTGTGGGAATGATTAGATCAGAGACCTACATATCTAAGTATCAGGCTGATGAAAAGAGAACTCAACAGCTCAAGAGTACCCACTTACATTCTACTCTGAAGCACCTGAGTGTGTGTTTGTGTATATTAACAACAGTAATTCAATGTTTAGAAACACCTGGGTGTATCTGATAACGGATGTAAGCTGTGTATGTTTATGGTGTGCACATCTGCATGCACATGTGTCTTCCTCAGTTGCTCTCCACTTTAATTTTTGAGACAAGGCCTCTCATTGAACCTGGAGCTTACAGGTTTGGTGGGGCTGGCTGATCAGCAAGTCCTAGGGATCCACCTGTCTCCACCACCCAGTTCTTTACAGGTGTTGGGGACCTGAACTCATGTCTTCATGCTTGAACAGCAAGCACTTTAAGCACTGGGCCATCTCACAGACCCTAACTATGATCTTATGGACAGAAAGGGGAAAAAATACATTTTAGTCATGGATTGCTGTTTATTTAAGGAAGAGTCAGTTACAGGTGACTGTGAGCTGACAACTGGGTGCTGGAAATCGACCCTGGGTCCTCTGGAAGTGCAGTCAGTGCTCTTAACCACTGAGCCAAGCTCCAGCCCCATCTTATATGTAATTAACAACTCAAATGATTACAGAGCATTCTAATATACGGTGGATTATATTCTCCTTTTAGAAAAAAACCTTAAAAATAGGTAAAATATGTAATAGGGCTAATTAAAGTATCCACACTGGTGGGTTACCTAAGGAAAGCGTGGTGCTCCTCAGTGTGACTTTTTAATATTCATTGCTGCACGGCTGAGAGCAGGCAGACTCTTTTCCTTCCTTGCTTGAGAGCTAGTTTCCAGAGAAGAGTGAATGTATCTATCTAAACAGAGGCAGATACTCCATTGGCCACTGGGTAGTTGCTGATCCTATCCAGACTGCCAAACTATTGTTGTCTCTTTTCTGAAATTGATTTTTTTTCTCATTAAAATATGTAAATCTTTCATTTTCTTAAAAGATATGGGGAAATTGTTAGGACCTTATTTTATGTATAGTACTATCTTGGGTTTTCACAAACAATACAGGCACTTTTCTAAGCTTTAGATGGTCTCTACAACCACGGACACACTACATGCCACTGGGTTAAGCCTCTACAACCACGGACACACTACACACCACTGGGTTAAGCCTCTACAACCACGGACACACTACACACCACTGGGTTAAGCCTCTACAACCACGGACACACTACACACCACCGGGTTAAGCCTCTGCAACCAGATATACTACATTCTATTGAGTCAAGTCACTCCTGAGCCACAGCTTCAGTGGGGCTCACGGGAGACACAAGAAGTGATAGCTCAGTGTGCTCTGACTTCAAGCAAAACCCTGGGCTAAGACATAATCTTAATATGCGGTCCACAGAAGCCTGTCCCCAGCCATTTCCTGCTAGCAAGGTTCTCAAGTCAGGAGCCAGGACGGTGAAATGAGAGCAGTATTCACAGACCAATAGGGCAAAGGGGAAAGACATAGAACTGTGTCTTACCTTTGGAGATGGGTCCTTTAATGTGAGTGTCATTAAGGACACAGACTGTGGGCTTCCAAGCTCGGGCGTGTCAGGAACAAAGGCTGACCAGTAGCCATAGAGAACTTTTTTTTCTATGGATTTGATCGTAGAAAGAAAACAAGCTAACGCTCTTTGGCGAACCTTGGCTTGGTACGACCTTTCATAGAGAGAAGAAAGTTTAACAAGTTTAAAAATGCAAAGGAAAGGCTATTTATTCCCACCAGTCCAAATGATTTGAGAAATTAAGCATCCTGAGTATCCCTAGGATGTTACCATCCTTTTCAAAGTATGATCAAAACACATTAGGTAATTTTGCTACAAGCTATTAATATTAAGGCTGAACCAGAGTGAGACAAGAAACAGCGCAGAGTGTCCACTCATCTACCCAATGGATACACCGAATGACCTTATGGGGCCACAGCACTTGAGGTGGGGACACATACACAAAGCCCCTGCCCTTCACACGCTTTTTAGTGGAAGTGACAGATGGTTCAAGAAAGAACTGTAACATACTTCACATGACACCAGGGCAAAGGTGAACTGCAGGGTCATGTAACAGAGTGGAGGTGCAGAAAAAGCTTCCCAGCAACGATGACTTGTGAGCTCACTTTGAAGAGGACTAGTGGCTAACAAGACGAAAAGGCCAGAGGGGGCAAAGAATCATGAAAGTAGATCCAGCAGGCGGCCATGGGTCAAAGTGAAGTTGACCTTTAAGGTCAACGCTACATGGCAGGCAGGTTCTTAAGTCACACGCAACTACAAATACCAGGTAGAACATTATAACAAAATACTACTACCTCATTTCCCCCTGCATGCCTCCTTCCGAATCGGAGTAGTCTGACTCACTACTGCTGGCTCGTTTCCAGCTGGAGGAGGCGAAGGGCCAGACCTGTTCTCTTCCTGCAGCTCTGTCTCCATCCACAGGCAAACTCTCGGCGCCCCGGGGGGAGAAGCGCCAGTTATTCTCGCCACATGTGTTCACCCTGCCCCTGCTGAGGCCTGGGGCTGCTTCGACTTTACCACTGGATTCTTCCTCCTCCTCCTCCTTCTCTCCTTGTTGGGCTTTCTTTGGTTTTACTTTGTGCTTTTTCTTTTTGTTCTAATTTTAGGAGCAAAGACAATATATATATATATATATATATATATATATATATATATATATACACACACACATACACATACACACACACACGTATGTATACATACACATACACAACGTACATACTTATATATATTCACACATACACATATACATATATATTATGAGTCATTCCAAAACTACTTTTTAACTGACATCATAGGTACTCTCTCATTTGAAAGTGACTGGAGATGTCCCTAACAAGCAGTTTGAAGAAAGGAGAAAAAAGAACACAAGCAGAGTGGCAGGATGTGCCAGGCACAATGCATGACATAGTCCTGAACTAGAAACAAGGAATAAGGTTCCTGGACACAGCAACCACATAGCCTAGGCTTTTCCAAGTGACTCTGGAACCACTTCTGAGTATCACTCCCTCACCTGGAAGCACCAGGCATAGCTGTAGAGAAGCTGGCCTTCTCCAGAGCTTCTGCCAGAGCTCGAAAGCCTGTGGAACATGAGCATAGCCCATCACCCTCTAGGCAGAAGCACCCTCATCTATTGCTTAAAGTGGTCCTGACCTACACTTTCTCTGCAAAAATCTGTGGTTCTTCGCAGCCACAAATCTGACCATGCCATTTTTCTATGACTCCTACATCACTTACACATAAACCACAGATTCTGTAACACTGTGTAAGATCCTCCACATACCTGCAAACAACAGGAGCCATACACACACTTACTCCGTATCTATGCAGCTCTGATTCCTATCCCTCCACCTTGTTATTCATTCTGGAGTCTCCATTTAGCTATCACATCTTAAGCAAACCTCATGTATACACCAGTTTTGTTTTGCTGTTTTGTTTTTTTAAATATAGGTGACAAGGATATGAACTCAAGTCCTTATGTTTGTGCAACTGGTACTTTACCTAGTGAGCCATCTCTCCAGGCCCTAGTCCCTGAACTTTTCATGCTTCCCCCAATGCCTTAATGCTGTGGGAGAATACTCTTGAACACTGTAAAGATTTGTCACCTGTATTGGTTTAATAAAACACTGATGGCCATTAGCCAGGCAGGAAGTATAAGTGGGGAAACCAGACTAGGAGAATTCTGGGAAGAGGAAAGATAGAAAGTCAGTCATCAGCCAGACGCAGAAGAAGCAAGATTAGAATGCCTTACTGAGAAAAGATACCAAGCCACAAAGCTAAACATAAATAAGAATTATGGGTTAATTTAAGTTGCAAGAGCTAATTAATAATAAGCCTGAGCTTATAGGCCAAACAGTTCATAATTAATATAAGCTTCTGTGTGTTTCTTTGGGACAGAATGGCTACAGGATCAGGAGAGACAGAAACTTCTAGCTACATCTTAGTGTAGCCCATGTATAAATGTTGAATAAATAAGGGAATTTCCAATTTAAGCACTCTTTGTCTGCTGTCACGTTTCTAGAAACAAATCTTGGTCACCCTATGAATGCTCCAGAGTCTCGGGAAAAGACAGCTGTCTAGAAAGGCTGGGGAATGTGACAGGAGCATCATGGGCTTTAATGGCTCTAAAGAATGACTGTGACGTTATGACCCAAGGCTAACTGCAGCCCACCCTGAAACCTGTTTCTATTAAGCTTCACTGAAATGTAGCCCATCTGCTTCCACAGAGAATTCCTGGTTGCTTTGCACCACGTTACCTGTGATAGCCAGCCCTTTACAAAAAGAAGTATACTGATCCTTCTTGGCTTTGAGGGTCTAGAAAGGAGTCTTCACAGCACTGATGTAAAGCAAATGCTTGTTTGTAGCGGTCACAATGCCTAGACCTCTCAGAAGTACAAGGTACTCTAACTGACATTCTCAGCAATCTGATCAATTTTATATTTCTGTATTAACTACAATAACTTGAAAACAAATTCCTAGTGGCACACACACGCACACAGTAAGCACGCGAACAATCCACAGCTGAAATCTCAATGGACAGAAATGTACCGCAGATAGTCGAGCAGCACTGGGTTCTGGTTGCTGTGGTTGAACGGGTGATCGTCCATCATACTGAGGAAGTGGAGTTGGGTATAGCACTGTGGGCATCTCTATGTTTAATCCAGGGAGTCCGTGAAACATGGCTTTCTGACAAGGAAAGGTGAGGAGAAACAAATGCCATATAGATCAGAAACGGAATCAGCTCGTTCTCACTGAAGCACAAACCAATGTTTAAGAACTATTACAGAGGGCTGGAGAGATGGCTCAGAGGTTAAGAGCACTGCTTGCTCTTCAGAGTCCTGAGTCCAATTCCCAGCAATCACATGGTAGCTCACAACCATCTATAATGAGATCTGGTGTCCTCCTCTGGCATGCAGTCATACATGTGGGCGGAACATTGTATACATTAAAAAAAAAAACTATTACAGAATAAAAATGATCAGGTGGTGGTGGTGGTACATGCCTTTAATCCCAGCACTCAGGAGGCAGAGGCAGGTAGATCTCTGTGAGCTCAAGGCCAGTCTGATCTACAGGAGTTAGTTCCAGGACAGGCTCCAAAGCTACAGAGAAAATTTGTCTCAAAAAACAAACATATATATATATATATATATATATATATATATATATATATATAAATGAGACAAAGGAGATAACTTAAGGTTAGTGCTCAGAGAAGTATTTAACCTCATCTATGTCCATGTCTCTCCAATGCTCATGATTTCATCTGATTTCAGAGACTGGGCATGGCAAGTAAGTACTGGGATGGGCAAGAATGCAGCTGGATCTGCTGCACTGGTCACACCAGATTAGGTTTAGTTTTAGTGCATCTGTAATTTTTATTTATCAAATCACTTTTATCCTGTTATTTTATTGGTCACAAATTGTTTAAACTAATTTATTATTTTTTTAAGGTTTATTTATGTGCATGAGAGTTTTGCCTGCCTGTATGTGTGCCATGTGTGTACCAGGTGCCTGTGGAGGTCAGAAGAGGGGATTGGATCCCATGGAACTGGAGCTGTGAATGGTTGTGAGCCACCAAGTATGTGCCGGGTACTCTGTAAAAGGAACCAGCACTCTTAACCAACAAGCCATCTCTCCAGCGCCTAATTTACTGTTTTTATTTATTCATCTATTTCCATATTTGTTCCTCTCTATTTAAGGATTAAGAGAAAGTAATTAAAATATTGGTCACAGATGGCTTTGACCTGAGGTGAACACCGTGTCTCTGATTCTTCCTGGATGAACTGAAAGGCTCTGGGTCTCAGAGGATGACCCGATTTTCCCATTGTGTGCAGGCTCAGGAGCTAGCAATGGCAGCCTACTGCTCCTTAAGTACAAAAAGGGAAAGGTGGGTTCAAGATCATTTACAGATTATATCATTTACAGATTATACCTCACTACTGATTCTTTTCTGAGATTCCAAAGTAATTCTTAAAACTTTGATATATTGATTGTGGTTGTCCTCTGCTCTTAATTTGAACTGAGTACACTTGAATATGAACAATTTACTTTGCTCTTATAATCCACTTGAGATCTTCTAAGTCATAGAGGGCTGGCCAGAGAGGTGCAAGGACAGGAGAGCCCACACTTGGGATGTGAAGCTAAAGACTCGCCTCACCTTCAGCACCGCGAGGAGCGCACCCAGGTGCTCAGTTTCCGTCATTCTCATCTTCCCGCCATTAAGAAGGGACTGTATGCCTTTCAGTGCGTTCTGTAACAACTGAGGGGAGGGCAGCAGAGATGCAAGTTAGAAGACAGAGTAAGACCTGGTTCCTCAGGGACCAACTCTAACTGTTAGAACAGAAGAGACGAAGGAACATTTTAAGCAGCACACACAGCAGAGACGGGACCAGAGACCAGGGTTGATGAGCGCCCTGGGCATCCGTCTAGAAGAGCCCTCTTACTGTGTACACTTCTAAGTCAGCAAGCATAACTGAGCAAGAAAGCGGGTGGGTGAGACTGCAGAAGGGGTGCAGAGGGCCTGTGAGACAGCTCAGCAGGTACGGTCGCCTGCCGCCAAAGCTGACGACCTGAGTTCAGTTCCCAGGACCCACCTGGTGGAAGGAGAGAACCAACTTCTCCAACATGTCCTCTGAGCTCCACACAAGTGCTGAGGCATGCCCACATGCTCACATACACATACATAAAGTGCACATAAAAGTTTTTAGCTGGGCAGTGGTGGTGCGTGCTCTTAATCCCAGCACTCAGGAGACAGAGGCAGGCAGATCTCTGTGAGTTTGAGGCCAGCCTGGTCTACAGAATGACTTCCAGGACAGCCAGAACTGTTACACAGAGAAACCTTATCACAAAAACCAAACAAATGATAAAAAAAAAAAAAAAGTTTTTTTTTTTTTTTTTTAAAGGAGCAGAGAGAAGATGTGAAAAGCTCTGTAATGAACACCCTGAGTGGCTCCTAAAGGCCAAGGCACGGGTGGGAGGGCAGTTCTGATCAAGTGCCCTCACTTCTAGAACTCCATCCTTCAGAAATCCCCCACAGGGGAAGCAGTGAACCGCAGACTTGTTGAAATAGTGGGAGAAGTCGACTTTCATGAATTACGGCTGTGACAATTACATACGCTAACACAGGCTAAATGTGAAAGTCAACAACACTGACATGATTCTGTCACACATTTTAAATGCTTTATCTTGTGCACCACATAAAAGCCCCACAATATGGGCAGAACATGGAGGCACCAGGAAGTTAAGTAATATGCTCAAATTATTCTATCGGTAGCCACCAGAAACCATGACGCATATAAATATGCACAGGGAAGTTGTCTAAGAGTCATTAAAACTTAAAAAATGGGAAGGTTGTAAAACAAGGCATCAAATAATAAACATGCTCTTTCAAAAAGCTGGTGGCCCACAGGATGAATTATTTCCAGCAGTCATACCTCAGTCAGGTACCAAAAATAACTTTCACTATGTTAGATCTATAATGTTTAAAATATATGCTTCTGAATTAAAATATGTTCACATATCATCATATTTGTCATTAAAATGATATTATTGAGCCCTTTCTTCCTTTTTACTCTAAAATCATTCATAATCATTGTACTGTTTTTAGATTAAGGAGGAGAAAGAATATGGCCTTTTAAGTTGTCAAAACAACACTCAGAGCAAACCAAAGCAAGCAAAATGGTTCCTTATCATTTAAATTCAAAGGTGTGGCCTCAGTGCTGATGACTTACAGACACCATTTACACATCTGTGTAGCTCTATCTTTCCAGATGAATCTAATAGAGCAGTCAAATCCTCTAGTCTCCGTTTGGATGTTAACAGCAGCTCCACCTACCATGCAAAATGTTATATCATCCATATCAGACGATTTTGGAGACTGTAAAATGGTCAAGAAAGCTTGGAAGCAGACATTCTGGTAGGACTCCTCCAGGTAAGGCTGTCCTGGAACACTAAAACACAAGCAGAGAGAACAATTCAAGCGGTCTCCTTTGAAATGGTTCTTATAGATAGATAAGAATTAACAACAGCAACGCAGACTGCTAAGTCTAGCACACATCACTGAATGCTACTGTACTCTAGAAATGGCACTTTGGCTGATTAGTACTGCTGGACTAACACAGGCTTGAACACACATGAAGGTGGAAGAGAACTATGTCACAGCAGCGTAGTGGAGGAGGTGTGGAGAAGAAATAATCTTCTTTTGGTTCTGCCATTCAGTCACAGGAGGGAAATACCACAGACAGATCCTGCAGAGTGAGAACAAGACCGAGTCTGCTTTCCCAGGCACGGGACAGACAGAACTATGTAGAGACAAGGCCAAGTTTGTGCTGCCTGTCTGTTACTGCACGGTATGGTATCAGTTCATCTTTTTTTTTTTTTTCTTTTTTCTGACACAGAGTTTCTCTGTAGCTTTGGAGCTTGATCTAGAACTAGCTCTTGCAGACCAGGCTGGCCTCGAACTCACAGATATTCTCCTGCCTCTGCCTCCCGAGTGCTGGGATTAAAGGTGTGTGCCAACCACCGCCTGCCAGCTCCATCTTCTTAAAGAATATGGGCTTAACAGAAACTCTCACAAGAGCCTAAATTTACATAAATATTCTTTCTAAAAGAATATGACTAAAATTTACACCAACAGAAAATAAAACTGACTAACATATTCACACACCTATCACTTCTAGCATGCATTTCTCCCTTTATTTCTGGATAGGTTTTCTTTAATTAAAAACAGACAATACCAGATAACCCTGCTAAAAAGCATGGAAAATGTAAATTAGGTTCTCTCGTTTTGTTTATTGAGACAGTCTGACCTATTGCCCAAGCTGGTCTGGAACTTGCTATGTACGATAGCCTCAAGCTAAGGATCCTCTTGCCTCAGCCTCCTGAGTACTGGGATCAAAGTCATGCATCACCAGGCATAGCTTAACCTAGGTTATTTTTCTACAATCTACAAAAGACCCAGGAGAGTTCTTCCTTCTACTGTTGGGAAACCAGGTTGGATCCACATACCTGAGACACAAGTTTGCCATACAATGCACTGCAGCTCTCCTGACCTCAGGATCAGAGTGAGCTGAGTCACTCAACTTCATCAAGAGGCCACTCTTGCCTAGCAGGTCTGGGAGATACTGAAACAAAATATCAACAGTGTGGGTATAAGAACAGCTTCTAGGAAGACTGTACCTGTTAGACAATATTTTCCTAACTAAAGAACAGTTAAATATAAAAAAAATTAGCCATTAGGTAAATCCTTCAATGGCTACCTAAACATATGCCAGGAATCAGCAGTAAGAATCATGACTAGGGGGCTGGAGAGATGGCTCAGAGGTTAAGAGCACTGGCTGTTCTTCCAGAGGTCCTGAGTTCAATTTCCAGCAACCACATGGTGGCTCACAACCACCTGTAATGAGATCTGGTGCCCTCTTCTGGCAATGCAGACAATAATGCATAATAATAAAATAAATCTTTAAAAATCTTTTTTTTAAGAAAAAATCATGACTAGGTAATTGCTGGGGCTCTTTAGTCTTGGATACGTGGACGAAGGGTGACGATGATAATAATGGCCAACAGTTATAGCCAAGCACCGTTTCATCCTCAGAGCAATATCTTAGGAAGGCTATACATGCAATTGTGGCAGGATGGATATTTGAAAACAGGTATCTTGGCTCTCAAGTCTGTGTTACTAGCCTTTCAAAAGAAAGATGTAACAGTTTAAAATACCTGATGCAAACCTAGAGTCACCTGGGAAGAGGGGACCTCAACTGAGGAACTGTCTCCATCAGGTGGCCTGGAGAAGTGTTTGTGGGGAGTTCCTTTAACTGCTAACTGATGTAGTGGGCTCCAGCCCACTGTGGGTGGTGCCATCCCGAGGCAGTTGGGCCTGCACTGTATAAAAAAGACAGCTGAGCAAGCCAGAGGAAGCAAGCTAGTAAGCAGCATCTCCCGGTGGTTTCGGTTACAGTTCCTGCCCCAGCTTCTTTGGATAATTGGCTATAAGTTGTAAAATGAAATAAACACTTTCTTCCTTTAGTTGCTTTTGGTTGTGCTGTTTATCACGGTAACAAAACACAACCTAAGACACTACCTTTTGACATTTTGAACCATTGCAGTAAACCAGAGCAGCCAGGGCTTGAAGAATTTCCATGTGTGTCCAAGAGCTGCACTGCTGAATAGCTGAAATTGTATAGGTCAATAGGAAATCCAAGTTCTGCTCGTCTACAACCACCTAACAAGAAAGGAAAAAACAGAGATGATCTAATGGAAGAGAGCACACGTTCATCTTTTTTGTACCAAAGCACTGGCTCTAAGTTTGATCAAGATAGGAGGAGACCGTCTCCCTGCTATAGGGTCTTGATCACTTCTGTCCCTTTGATATCTCCAAAGTAGAACCTGGAGGTCCTTGTAACTTTTCCTGGAACTAATTAGAAACTGACAACTATAAACACAGATACAAAATTCAATACACTGAAATGTCTTAATTCAATTAAACTGACTTAGCATATAGTAACTATTCAACTAATACGTAGCAAACAAACACATCTGCTAACTATGTATTGTCATGATGTGAGGAACACACCAAGAAGATATGACAAACCCCTGTCCCCTAGAGTTTATAATTTTCTCAAGAAAAAGTGGGCTGACCAAAACCCAATTTATGGACATTCAAGTCCATATTTAGTGTCATCAAATGTTAGAAAGTTGGTTATGGGCTCTTGATGCCACAGGTGTTGGGAAGTTCTCCAATTGCCAGTGACACAGAGATGAAGCATATGACAATAGTGAAAATTCAGAAGCCATCCCACATCTGTCTGTGACAGTCTAAACCTGGAATATATGCAGCTGGTCACACGCCAGCATCTAACACACACACAGCTGGTTGCACGCCAGCATCTAACACAAGCAGCTGGTTACACGCCAGCATCTAACACACGCAGCTGGTTACCTGCCAGCATCCATCCCCTTGCCCAGCAGCAGGGTTCTGCTTTTATTTGGATGCCCTCCTCTCTCGCAGTCTGAAGGATTCTGGTTGAGACAATGCTAACTGATATTCGTACACTCATCTACTCATGGATTCACTTACAAGTTTTACAGATGGAGAACTGCAGAACAGATCTTGGCAGAAATAACTGTGGTCTTTTTATACTGGGGCTCCCTGTTCCCAAGATACTTGTGGGGTTTTATATAGATTTCAAAAATAAGAGTTTCAGGAAAAGTGAGTAATATTGGTGGGAAAGACATAGGGAATCATTTGACTATGTTCTGGGATATAACTCAATCAATTCTATTTTCCATGGGAAAAAAAAAATCTAAGTTGGTATGAATGATGTTGGTTTATTGAACCAAACATAAAAAGAATATTCTCATAAGCAAAAGTCTAGAATCTCTCAGAAAATATATTCAGCCAGAATTCTACTTGGTCTTAATGATATACTCTTATTAAGCATTGGTTTTTTTCGGTGGTACTGATGCTGGGATTGAACCCATGGCCTCATGTGTGCCAGGCCCTCAAGGCAAGGCTCTACCAATGAGTTGAACTCCCAGTTCAAGGCATTATGTTTATTTGAAGCTTTTCAAAACATCAGAGAACCGACCTGGGCATGGTAGCGAGCATCTGTAATCCCAACACTTTAAATAAACATGAACAAAAAGATCAGAAGGGCAAGGTCTTTCTCAGCCAACCAGAGCTAAGATCCTGTCTCAAACAGAACAAAGAGCTGAGCCTACCATATCTGCATTCACAGTCTGAGCCCTGAAGTGACACACATGCTTACCTGCAGTCTGTAAAGTAAATGGTGGATCAGCTGGGACACTTTGCTGACAAGGTGATTCTGACTAAGAGGCACCAACTGACAAGCCCGCACAAGAACAGCACTGACGTCCTAAAAAAAAAAAAAAAGATAAATGCACCGGTTAGCCGAGTGAGCATCCCAAATACAGCACCGGTTAGCTGAGTGAACACCCCAAATACAGCACCGGTTAGCTGAGTGAACACCCCAAATACAGCACCGGTTAGCCGAGTGAGCACCCCAAACACAGTCAAATGGGAAAAGTATAATGAATGTTCCACACCCAGTGAGGGAAAATATCCCAGTGAAAGTTGAGGCAGAAAGTAAGGTTTGGGGGAATGAAATAACAAAAATTAGGAAGTACTAAAAAGAAGGAAAGGAACTTTTACCATATAGTACAATTAAATAACAAAAGAAGGGTTCCAGCATGGAAAAGCACACGTGCTACAGCTAAAGGTACCAAGCGAGTCAGACATTCAATGCTACGGGGCAAATCAGAAATACACTTACGTGACTTACATAGAATTAGAAAGATTACAACAACAAAAAGAAGGCGCTAACCACAAATGACACTACCTAATGACGCTTGCTAAGGAAAAAGGCTCTGAGCCGGGCTAAAAGGCTAACCAAACATTTCCCCGAACCACGGAGAACTGACAGTCTAGTGAGGGAAATAGAAAGAAACACAAATAAAGTAAATTAAGAACAGAAAGAATTCCACAGAAACCCGGTAAAGAGGGCTCCTGAAGGTGAATTTTAAGCAGAATCTGGAATGATCTGAAGAATGAGCAGAACTTTGCCAGGCAGACAAGCAATCAAAAAGCCAAAAGATGGGGATGGAGGGTGGGGAGCCTTGGAGACCGAAAAGCCCTCAGGTCTTGAACAGCAACACGTTCCAGATGACTGCACCTGGGGTCCAAGAGGAGAAAAGGGGAAAAGCACACCTTGTCGCTGCTGCACAAAATATCAAAGTGTACAAATAAAAGTCCCCCTAAATATCAAAGTGTACAAATAAAAGTCCCCCTAACTTCACTCTTCATTCCACTCCGCTCCCTTAGCCATGCTGAGCTTGTCTGGATTTTCCCCCTTTCTATATAAATGTTCAGTTATTTTTAAAATCTCCTCCTTCCTTGAGCTTCACGTACTGACTTTTATTAAGCAAGTTGTTTCTGTCATTTGCCAATGTACAATGAAAATCTCTGACCAGTTTTACACTTTTATGGGTTTTTTTGTTTGCTTTTTTTTTTTTAACTAAATAGTAGATTCTGGCAAAGAACAGTCTGGAAAGGGGCTAGTCTGGAGAAGACCGGTGAGAAACCAGGGGAACAGTTTGGGCAGGAATTAGTTTACCTAAAGCAGAGACAATAAGAATAAAAAGGAGACTAAATTGAGGAACATGTTTGAGACAGATTCTGCTGGATTTTAATCCGACAGGCCCCAGGATAATGGAAAGGAACAGCATGTCCGCCTTGTGTGTATTTCAGGTGGGTAGAGTAGAACGGACTGGGACTGTGGGAGAAGAGCCGAATAAAGTCACCGTTGAGAGCTCTCAAGTTGGAGGTGTTTGAGGGCCATGGTAGGACTGGCTCAAGGATTAGGGAATTAATGATACACAAGGTCCGATGTGTATCAGTAAGATTACTCTGACAGTAGAAGTGAGGCAAAGGAGGAGGCGCTAGTGCGGAAACAAAATAGAAAACACCGGCACCAGGGCAAACGTAGGCTCCAATTAGCCAAAACCGTGACACTGGCTCTCTGTGAGCTTCAGTGTGTTCATCAACGAAACCAACAAAAATTATCCTCGACATCCCTGGAATCGTTCGCCAGGGATGGCAGCCTAGGGCGTCAGAGCAGCAGCCTTTGAAAGATGCTAGCTTGCAGCCTTTCAGATGGAGGGCAGAGAATACGGCACAGACGAAGTGAGAAAGCCAGCCTGGAACTAAGGCACTCTGAGGACCGGTGACACCCGGAAGGTCCGGAGGAAAGAACCTGCCGTTGTCCAGGAAGGGGGAGGCGCGCCGCTTACCTCGGGGGCTACGCTGCCGCCCTCACTGTAGTTCTCGGAGATGAGCTGGTCGAAGAGCAGGTGGATCTCCATGCGGGACACGGTGCTGTCATCCGGCTGCAGCGCGCGGAGCCTGGCTGACAAGCGGCGGAACCCATCGTCCTGCTCGGGCGACAGCTCCTGCGGGGCCCCTCGCGGCTGCCCACAAGGAAGCGACGAGGCGACCTGCACCGCCGCCATTTTTCCTACGTGAGCCAGCTGGGAAATACTTCCGGGGCACCGCTTGGGGGCAGGACTTCGCTGAGAGCTCTAGTTCCGGAAAGTCTTTATTGCACTACTGGTTGCAACTGTGATGATGAGGTTATCGTTCCATCAGCCTGGTATCTTGTAAAAGGTGGCAGAAATAAGGCTTGAAAATTTCCCCCCCCCTCCCCCTCCTTATCCTCTCAGAAAGTTCGCTCCTGGTCCTGCTGACATTCCTAGAGTTTCAAGATTCTGGCTGAAGCTGGAGAGCACTGTGACATCCTTGTACTCTTACTTACATCCTACCAGAATTCTTGGTCTTCCTTACCCCTAGTGAGATAAACTGATAGTTATAGGAGCGGTTCTCCTTGCTTGACACCAAGAGTATCTAAAGCAATCCTCAAGACCTGTTCAAACATTGCACTGAGCTAGGATGTAGGGCCTGGTTCTTACCACAATAGAGGTATGAAGAGACTGTGTGAACAGTCCGGGTTTAACGACATGGGTGACCCACATAAAGTGTTATTCAAGACTGAATGACCTTGGTATCATAGAGTAGTATACTTCTAAGCTGTGAACTTTCACAGTTTTAGGGTAGGAGGTTGGTGTGTAGGGGCTGCTATCATGTAGCTCAAGTCAATGCAAGCAGTCTTCAAAGGCCTCTCTGGGAACTCTGCATATAGTTTTCCTTCGGTTGGTGATGACCACAGAATAGGGATGTTCATTTTCTTGGTGAACCCAAACTGCCATCCACAAGGATAGATGTTATCAGAACTCAACACATTGGCATTAATTAGTAGCTTTTCTGCTGTTAGGATTAGATACTCGAGAGGGACAGATTAAAGGAAGGAAAATTTATTTTTGGTTCCCTATTTCAGAGGTTTAAGGCTGTCTGTGGCTGGCTCTCCTACTTTGCTCTGTAGTAAAGCAGAATTATCTTGCCAACAAGTGTGTTTGGTTGAGGCTGCTCACCTAAAGCAAGCAGGAAGTGACAAGAAGCAAGGCAGGCCCGGGACAAAATACCCCAGTGATATATCTCCTTCAGTAATGCCCTGCTTCCTGAACAGTGCCATCAACTATGGACCAACTGCCCTCAACATATGAGTCTGTGGGAGACATGTCATAGTCAAAGCACGACAACCTCCAAATAATGCAAGCAATGTGGAGACGTTTACAATAATGATTTATTAAGAGAAACACCTCCTTGTCCCTCCCCCACTGTGTTCCTTGTAATCTTCATTCATGGCCTCCATTTTTAAGAGCTTTCTTGGGCATGGAGTTCCAAACAGGCAAATTTTTTTCAAGGTAGAAACTGTAGAAAGAGAGGTGCAATTATTAGAGAAGATGACCCTCGAGAAAATTCTTTGTTGGAGAAATAGATATAAAAAGAATACTTGTTGTCAGGCAGAGGTGGCATATGCCTTTAATCCAAGCATTCAGGAGGCAGAGACAGGCAGATCTCTGTGAGTTTGAGGTCAGCCTGGCTTACAGAGTGAGTCCCAGGACAGGCTCCAAAGCTACACAGAGAAACCTGTTTCGAATGTTCTTGAGACCTGCTGTTTGAGGGGTAAGTAGCTACCTAGAATGCAAAGAGAAACAGCAGTTCCTGATTCTGGAAACCCATAGCACTGTATAGAAGCCAGCAAGCGCTACAGATGGGTGGGACAAATACAGTGTTCTGAGCACGAACAGTTTAGGTTTGTTTGTTTTGATTTATTTGTGTGGATGTTTGTGTATGTGCAGTTACATGCGTGTCGTGGCCTAAGGGGACAGAGGACAGATTTTTTTTTAAAATATCTATTTATTTACTTATTATGTATACAATATTCTGTCTGTGTGCCTGTAGGCCAGAAGAGGGCACCAGACCCCATTACAGATGGTTGTGAGCCACCATATGGTTTCTGGGAATTGAACTCAGGACCTTTGGAAGAGCAGGCAATGCTCTTAACCACTGAACCATCTCTCCAGCTCCCTAGAGGGCAGATTTTGAGGCCAGGTCTCTCCTTCCACCATGTGGATTCTAGGGATCAAACTCAGATCGCCAGTCTTGGCAGCAGGAGCTTTACCAGACTGTTGATCCGAACAGTTTGGTGTTGAGAGTATATGCTAAATATGCTAATACAATTTAACCTACAGAAGCACTCCCACGACTCTAGACTGTCTTTTCAAGTCCTGTCCCTTAGACATACCATATAGCAGGTTTTTTTAAATTCTTCTTTTCAGTTAGTAGGTACTGAAAATTAAAAAGGGAAACTTATACAGTATTATGAATCCCATTAAATATTTTACAGAAAAAGCATCTGCTTAGGTCAATATGGCAATGTGCATCAAAGGCTTACTATGATTATTCTTTGGTCATTGATTATATATATATCAGGTTGTATCCCAAAGGAATTAATAAGGGTGTGCACATTTTAATAGTCATACAGTCATATTAATATTATAAAATAAATGTCGTAAGCTTATATTTACAAAGATTGTTGGCAGAAGAGCATATACAAAGGGCCACAGAGAAGGCAAAGATGGTGGGATGGGACTGAGGATAAGTACTGATATTAAAATTGTTGGTTAATTATTTTTAAATTGAAAAGCTAAGGAATCAAAAAGCTACAAGATTCTTGTTTTTAAATATATTTTTTATATTTGAGCACAGTTAAATATGTATCACAGTCATAAACAGACATCATTTTTGGGGTGATGAATAATGGGTGATTTTATCTTCTTGCTCAAATCTTGTCTGATTTTTCTCCTGGATAGACTGGGTGGGGAAATTATTCTAAAGGTTTGGAAAGCGCCATCCTGTGGTAGGTGCATCTTCTTCATGGAGGGAAAAGGGGAGAAACTCTAGGGAGACACATGGGAGTCTATCCTACCAACTCCTGGAAGTCCCATGGGGTCAAATGTCTAACCTGCCTGGTCTAGGCGAGACGTGTGGTAACAGTAAGGGTAAGATGGTTTTACCTGGTCTTAACTTGTAACACAGACATGACCGCACCCAGTGCTGACACACTGATCCCCTTGTGCACAGTCCCAGTCACCTCTGCAGAGCTCAGTGCAGGCACCTAAATCAGAAGAGATCATCTGAAAGCCAGGCAGGTGGGATAAACCGGAAATCCCAGCCGAGGCAGGCAGCTCCTCAGCTAATGGCCAGCCTGGACTACACAGTGAATTTACCCTCTCACAACAGACAAATAGGGCCAGCCTGGACTACACAGTGAATTTACCCTCTCACAACAGACAAATAGGGCCAGCCTGGACTACACAGTGAATTTACCCTCTCACAACAGACAGACAGATGGTGAAAGCCACTGTGCTTTAGGCTCAAGTTCTGGGGATGACAGTCCTCGCTTAAGGAGTAGATTTCACTAGTTTCTTTTCGCTCAAGGCAGAGTATAATTTGTAAGCTGTTACCGTTTAATTCTGTTAAAAACAAGGCACACACATAACTTCATTAAAGCAAGCCCACTTTAGAGATGTGGATAGAGGGGTCGGTCGTATTTGTGGAAAGGAAGGAAGACGGTGGCGTAAATGACAACACATCCCCACACCATAGGACATGGAGTAGAGCAGGGGAGATTTTGACTGTGAGGTTAGTCTCCCTAGCTCTGCTTTACAGCATGCTCCCCAGTGTTTCCAGTGCTGATGCTCCTCTGAGATGAGAAAGTTGAAGACCCCTTGACCCTATTCACAGTAGTGTGGTCAATCATTAAGTATTTGTGTTGAGCTTTTTCTCTATATAAACTTTTTCTATACATAAGGCCCCTTGGCGCCTTCCAGTGCAAGTAAGACCGCCATTTAAGGTCTTGAAAACAAAGCAGTGTGTTGCAAGTGTCCTGCAAAGGGAAACTGGAGGACTCAAAGGGCTCAGAGGAGAAACGACATTATTTCTTGTTCATCAGAAAAAGCAAGCCTTGAAGTGCAGGAATATTCTCAAGGAAGAGTAAAGGGAGAAAGCGGACGGAGTGCTGAGGAAAGATGCAAAAATTCCCAAGGGGAAAATGTCACAGGGCATGGCTTCTGCGTGTGTTCCTTAGAGCGCAGACTCTACTGAAGCGCTTCCACGGAATGACTCTTCAGGTGGTGTCCCTTAGACATACCTAATTTGCCTCTCTGGGCAGGTTTGGGAGCGGCTGGAAGTAAAGCAGGAGAAGCAAGCACTGCAGAGGGCAAGCAGGATTTGGGGTTCCATTTGACAGGCCAAGAGAATGAGGTGTCACTTGAGAAGATTATCTGCTGCGAAAATATAGACAGAACCAGGATTCAACTAGTCAGCACATGGAAGAAGGAAGAGAGGGATGGGGAGAGCTTTTGGGGGGAAGCTATTGCAATGGCAGAGCCTTGGAGTAATCAGGGCTGAACACAGTGAGGAGATGGGAGAGCAAGGGCAGGAAAAGATGCAATGTTTCAAAAACAGGAAGTTGATGGAGTAGGGAAAAGAGTAAAGAAGAGAGGCCTAAGCTGGATCTGAAGACATTTCTGAGCGATACATTTCAGTAAAAGATAAACCAGGCTGCATGGTGTTGGGGGGAGGGTGTAGGGTCGGGTGGGGGGGGGATGCAGTGTCAGGGCTACCAAGATGAGACTTTACTTCTGAGAAGAGTCAGGAGACTCATCCGGAGGACCCGAGAGTAAGGCGTCAGGAGTTTAATGGGGCAGAATTTGAGGCTGTGGTTACCAAAGGGCTAAGGGAAGAATGGGCAGAGAATTAAGACTACTCCTTTGAGAGGTCAAAGGAGGTGAGGTGGATCATGCCTGTATCCAGCATAGCAGGACCAGGCAGGAAGATTGCTGTAAGTTTGAGGTCAGCTTGGGCTACGGTCTGAGACTGTCTCAAACAAACAAACAAACAAACAAAAACCAACAAAAACCTATGACAACAAAACCCTTTTTGAGAATATCGTTGGTAAAGGAGATTGTCATAATTAGAAAAATGCCTTCTGTAGACAGGAAGAAGCTGGTGAAGAGGGAGAAGTGGGAAGGTGGAGAACCGCTGCTGAGCAAGCAGGAGCAGAGAGTTCACATAGGTGACCAGCTAATGGAGGGAGAAAAGAAAGAGGCAGAAAAGGGAGTCTGTTCTAGGGAACTAAGAGGTGACCATCAAGGAGGATCCTAAAGAGAGCTTGCTTTCCTCCCTCTCCGCCCCACTTCCTGCGCGCATGCGCAGTGGTTCTGGATGGCCTACTTCTGCCACCTTCATTTAAGACAGAGCAATGCTACCTTTTGCTCGAACTTACCTAAGAGATGCAATGGTCTCACTGCAGCCTGAAGCTCCTGAACCTCCAGGCTGAAGGTGACGAGGGACACCAAGAGAAGGAAGGCCCCCAGCTTCATGCTGCCGGTGGAGGATTTCAGCCAACATGCAGCAGAGCTGAGAACTGCTAGAATTTAAACCTTTCCACCCACGGGAGCTAGAATGCAAAGTCAGGGGCGGGTCTGCACACCATGGAAGCCAAATCCCCTCCCGGAAACTAGCATTGCTGGAAACAAACCACGTGTGCCCTGGGTGGTGCCACGTTACCCATGCCAGGCTCTGTGCCAAGAACACTCTCCTCTGTCCCACAAACAGAACTCTTGAAGTTGGAAAGTTGGGAGGCCTGAGGGGCTCTCATTCGTTTTCAACAAAGCATTAGAGGCCAAGTCTGGGCACGGAGCATGCTGGGATAAGGAAGGTGTCCTTAGGGAATTACAGTCCAGAAGCTGGCTGTCATAGGAAAGACCTCATCTGCTTTTCCCCCTCTCCCCTCGCTGCTCTAGGACAGGGAGTAAACTGAGGACAGGAAGAGGCAGTGGGAGAGCTAGTGGGGTACAGTCACCTGTTGATGAGACAGTAAGCCGCCAGTTTTCCTCTGCCTTGATGTGATTGTCTCTGCTGCTTGGAGTCTTGGTTTTGGGGAACCCTAACTGGCAATATCCATGTTAACCCCCCACCCCAGGATGCCTCTTAGCCTGCCGCGGGACTTGGAATGGAGCGATAGTGACACCCAGCCTAAGTGTGAACTTAGCCAGGGGTGAGGGTGAGGAATGATGGGTAGCAGGGTCAGTTTGTTGTCCCTTGGTAGGTTCCTGGGAAGATGGCTAATTTCTTTAGAGAGTCAAGTACTTGGGCTGGGAATATAACTTAGTGGTAGAGGGCATGAGGCCCTGAGTTTAGTTCCTAGGACCACACATACATGCACACTCATGCACGCACATGCACACACACGGGACGGGGAAGAGGAAGGGAGAGAACACTTGATGTTTCAAAAGGGCCCCTGTTCCTATTTCTGGGCTCTGGAAGAATCCCTTCCTTTCATTTGTCACAAGTCGGAGGTCCTTTGGATAAACAGCTGACTCCACACGAGCTAGCTCTCCCAAGGGGGTTAAAAGGCAGAGTTATGGGCCATGCAGAAAGTGTTTTAACCCCACTCTGTCTAGCCCAAAGGAAGATCTGCTGGCACATAGTTTCTGCACTAGGTCTAACGCCTGGCACATCACTGACGTCTCGTCTCTGTGATAGAATACCTGGCTAAGGCAGCTGGAAGGAGGAAGGTTTTGCTCCCCTACACTGTCCGCTGTTTGAGGGTATTGTTGTGGAGAAGGCATGGTAGAGTGTGCAACTGGGACTTCTCACAGCTTTGCAGATGAGGAGAGAGAGGGCAGACAGATGCAGAAACACACACAGACACAGACAGACAGACACACACACACACACATACACACACACACACACACAGAAATCACTTAAGCCCCATCCCCAGTACCCCGGGTCCCCCAGTCAAGTTCTAGCTTCTCTAACTTCTGAATCCTCCCCAGGCAGCACCAGTTAGGGATCAATTGATTCAAACACCGGAGCCCATGATGGGGACATTTCATGCTCGATCCATAACAGCCAGGAGAGATTTTAGAGCTCTTCAACCCTGAAACGATTACACAGCTCCTTTTCATGTGATTCCATATTTTTTTTTATAATCCCGAGGCCTAAAACAAATTGCACAAATGTCAATGGTATATTGAAATCATTCTCATTTCTTTTTATATAGCCTCATTTTGATTTTTTTTTCTCCTGGTGACCTAAGCATGTGCTTATTGGATCCTGAGGGATCCTCAAATCATGTGGGGACTTCCAAGTTTGAATGATGTGTTTCATCCTGTTCCCTCATCTCTTCTCTTGGGTCCCATTGTCTCTGCCATCCAGGCACTCCTGAGCTCTGTTCCGTGCACATGGGTCAGTACAGTAACTCTTAACCTGCCCAGCTCGACTGTGCCTGGGACATGGAATTCCTTTCCGTTTCTTCTCTGAATGTGGGCATTCTTGTCTGTCAAAAGTCAAGTCCTTATCTATCAATCAATCACCCTAGGTCAAATGTCACCTCCAGAACTCTCCTAGGCCCAACCCTGGGAGAGGAACCTGGTCTTTGGACTTGGCATAGTTCTTGTTGAGCTCTGTTAACGCCTAATACGTAATTGCTACTGTCTCTGCCTTGCACGTCTCTCCTGGGAGGGTCGTGACAGCTAGGGTGGGTTTGTGTTCAATGCTCCTTGTCAGGTGTTTATTGTCCTTAGTGATTATTGGGGGTGGGTGGTTATTTTATTTGTTTATTTTTCTAGCCAAATGATAAAGTTAGAGAGAAGAATAAGAATGGTGAATGGTAGAGGTGGGGGCACAAGAAGTGGAAGGTGGGCCAACTTTGACCCATCCTGGGATCTCGAATTCGCTGAACCGGATATTCCATAAAGGTCCGCACTCTAAGCCAACAGCACCAGAGCTCAGTAACCCCCACTGGAATGCCACCTTGTTGCCACTGAGAGTGTGAGTGTGGAGAAGAATTCGTGTTGGTGAAAACGACTCAGCTAGCATTCAGTGCAGGGACTATAGAGGCAACCGGTATAGGACTTATTTTTTTGTTTTGTTTTTTCGAGACAGGGTTTCTCTGTGTAACAGTTCTGGCTGTCCTAGAACTCGCTCTGTAGACTGGGCTGGCCTCGACCCTTGAACTCACAGAGATCCGCCTGTCTCTGCCTCCCGAGTGCTGGGATTAAAAGCGTGTGCCACCAGGGCTGGCTAGGACTTACTCTGAAGGCAGCTTCCTCTTTAAGGGAGGGAGCTAGAAACCAGCAAACAGCCTGTGAGGAAAGCTGTGAGGAAAGGTTTCTAGAAACCCTGCTGACTGAGAACAAAGATAGATAGTGTCAACTTGACACAGGCTTGAGTCATTTTGGAAGAGGGGGCCTCAACTGAGAAGCCACTCCCACAAGATTGGCCTGTAGACAGGTCTGTGGGACATTTTTAGAATTAGTGAGTCACAGAGGAGGGCCCAACCCATTGTGGGGGATGGCATCCCTGGGCTGGTGGTCCTGGCACTTTAAGAAAGCAGGGTGAGCAAGCCATGAGGAAGAAGCCAGTAAGCACCCCTCCACGGCCTCTGCATCAGCTCCTGCCTCCAGGTCCCTGCCCTGGTTTGCTTCACCAATGGGGTATAACCTGAGAGCTGTAAGCTGAAATAAACCCTTTCCTCTGAGAGATTTTTATGGTCATGGTGTTTCGTCACAGCAACAGAAAACCCAGCTGAGACAGAGAGTATTTTATTTATAGAAATATTAAGTAGAAACCAAAAGTCACCTTGCTTGCCCAGGACTACCAGGGGTGACTCCATTTGCATTTTGCATGAGTGACTGGGTTCTCCACCTGCAAAAAGAGGCTGGGTTCCCCACCATCTCGGCTCTTGGTGCACAAATGCCCTTGCTATATTTAACTTGTGCTGACTCGTTTTAGGCTGCCAACTAAATAGATACTTAAACTTTGTAAATCTATAGTGCCTCGGGAATTTAATTTTCTCTTGTGGAGACCAAGAAGCCAACAAGACTGGTGATTGAGTGGAGACACACTCCAGACGTGAGCCAAGGGTGTGACTATTCATCTGCCTTTGCTGAACCTTTGAGTTAGTCCAGGCTAAGCCCCACCACTGCCATTCTTTTTTTTTTCAAAAAAAAAATTTTTTTTGAGACAAGATTTCTCTGTATAGCCCTGGCTGTCTTGGAACTCACTCTGTAGACCAGGCTGGCCTCGAACTCACAGAACTCTGTCTGATTCTGCCTCCTAAGTGCTGGGATTAAAGGTGTGGCCACCGTCACCCAGCTTTACACCAACGTTCTTGCTGACATTCCTGTACTTAATGTTCCAACAGGTGGTAAGGTGGTTTGTCAGTCAGTGTTGATTGCCCAGTGGGAGAATTTGAGTGAGGATGTGTCGGAGCCAGGTCTGCTTCGTCGTCACTTCAACTGTCTTCACTCTCCTCTAACCCCCTTCTTCTGCCCCGAACCCGGTGAGGGAGAGTCATCCCCAGGACACTGAAGGTGAGAATTTGATCAGTGTGGCTCCAGTCAGTCATCTTTCCAGCCTTGGCGGTCTCGTCTGTGAAGTGGGATGAAGTAGGCAAGAAAATGGAGAAAGACGGAAGGGTCATAGGAAGGGAAAGGAGCTGCTCACCCTGGGAGCGAGTTTGCATCTCCTGTTGTCAAGAAAGTTTAAAAGAACAAATCCTGCTTATTTAGGGCTAGAGTGCTTGTGGCCCTTCCTTTTCATCTCTGAATCTAAACAACACACCCCACAGGCCATCTTATAATTTCATTTGCACATAGATTTATTTCAATGTTGGGAGCTGGAGAGATGGTTAAGAGGACCTTGGTTCCCCAGCACCCACATAGTGGATCACAACTGTCTGTAATCCCAGTTCCCAAGGAATCTAATGTCCCCTTCTGGCCTCTGTGACTACCAGGCACACACATGAAATACCTTTTAAAAATTTACTTGATTAAAAAGATTACTTAATCTTTCAACCTTTTTATAAATGACATTCTTTGACTAATGTAGTCTAGACATCACAAAGCATATAAATAGGTATTGCCAAGACAGCTGAGTGTGACTCTTGCCTTGAGACGCCCACGCTCACGTCTTTGTCCTGTACCATCCTTTCCCTGTCTAAGTACTTAAGCTCACTAACCTTGCCCTCTTCTGCCTCATCCTCAAGTTCTTTCCTGTAGAGCCAGAGGTCTGGCTCTGTTTGGGTGAAAGTCTCTGAATGGGCAGGGAACTCCTCAGGTTGCTGATGGCGTTTCTGGGCTGCTTTCCCTGCTGCCACAGTCAGAGGCCATTTTTTATTGGGCATATGAGAAACACACACGCACACACACACATGTGTTTGTG